>NW_027210629.1:3982500-4357193 GCF_029030835.1 Brachyistius frenatus
CATTGCATCTGTGTCATTTTGCTTTGTTTTGTGTGTTTGGTTGGATGAAAGAAATGTGTCGAGGCTGAAGGGTCATTTTTGGTTTCGGAGCAGCAGAAGACAAGAAAATCTCACCACAAAGGAGATTCAGTAGCTGCTCTGGAGCTACAATCGTCTCACAAATAGAGCTGTCAACTGCTGCTTCTCGTTTCAAGAATATTCGTTCTTTTTTTAGGCCAACATAGTCAAGAAGTCCGTGAAATTTGAACATGTACAGTTCCATGACAACAGAGCAGAGCCCATCTGCTAAGACACGTGGTGATAAATCAAAAGCTTCAGAGAAGCTACCAGGATCTCTTTTTTTTTTTCTTCAAATGAACATGTGGTTCAGTGTGAATCTTTTGTTTCTGTCCTGTTAAACCTTTTAGCCTCCATGAGAAAAGAAGGGGAAAAAACGAATGCTATACAAATCGGCATCTTTAAAAAATATATAAATATTAACAGAATTATGAACTTGTTCGCCTGAACTCCTAAAACTTCACCTTGGTTAATACTGTAATAAATAATAATGAGGTGCGCTAGACTGCTTGTGTGGGTGGATGTGGATGCGTCCACCTCCAGGTATGCTAATGCTGTTATGACTGGCTGCCTTCATTACTGTCTGTCTACAATACCATGGCCAAGGTCAGTGGAGGCTGCAGAGATGATAGGGGGCCAAAACCATGAGCACAAATTAATCTGCTGTTTAATCTAATAATGCAGCGTGGCATCGGGTGCCTCAGTCCTATTAACACAACTGTAATTGCATTTGAGGAGGAATGGGAGCACACAGGTCCACAGAGGTATGTGCACACTCAAGTGTACACCCGAGTACATCAAACATAAATCGAATTGTATTACACGAGCACACATGGGTGTGGACATACCATAAACACTCACACAGGTGCACGCACATCCTGGATGGTTGTTATGTTGGGAAAAGGAAATAAATGAGAAGGGGGGTAAAAAAGTTCCAGTATTTCCTGGTGAACTCAATTCAAGCAATCAGTGTGAGCGCATGTGTGTCCATGTTTATATGGCATGGAACGTCTTTAAGCACGGAGCCCTGCTCATTAGCATGGTAATATCCAAACAGCAGGGTGTAGTCAGAACAGCAGCGTATTATTAGGATTCATCTCATTAGGCTTTCATGAGATTTAAAAGTTAACATAAAATAACTTCAAAACTAAGTCTGAGATAAAATGAACAGCAAGGTCCTGAGTTTACTCTCCTAAAGTTACATTTCCCCCCCTGGAGACGACGCATGGCCTGCAGCAAAATAGCGAGCCAGCCTACAGTAACAGGATTAGACAAAAAAAACAACTAGTCACGCTAAAACTTGACATTCACCGATACAAGTAATTACTGAAAAAAAAAAAAAGTGAAACTGAAATTAATCCTTCTTTTAACTGGGGCTTCGGGAAGTACTTTATCTTCTGGAAGCAAACACACGACTGGAGGTCTGAAGATGGGTCACGACTGAGCATTCAAAGAAAGTTATTTGGTGGGATACTCACCGCAGTCAGATGGATGACTCCCTGAGAGGTCACCGGGCATCCCATGAAGCCAACAAACTGCAGCTCAGGACAATTCTCTGCTACCGCCCGCACGGACTGATCAGTGACCTGGACAATAGAATAGAATAGAATAGAATAGAATAGAATAGAATAGAATAGAATAGAATAGAATAGGACAGGACAGGACAGGACAGAATAGAATAGAATAGAATAGAATAGAATAGAATAGAATAGAATAGAATAGAATAGAATAGAATAGAATAGAATAGAATAGAATAGAATAGAATAGAATAGAAGGAGAGAGAAAAGAGTTTAGATTTGTGTCCCTGGGAAAAAAAACATTTTTATCTTCAACTTATCAAAGTACCATTTTAATTCCATTCATTCACATTTTCACAATCAACATTTGGCATCAATGGTGGAAAAACACCCAAAATATATTTTCTTTATTGGACAGTGCACAGTTGTTAAAGCCGAACTTGCCAGTAATTAATGAATAACACAAAATTAAAAAAAAAAAAAAATGCTTCTTATTGTCAGATTCAAGCCAAAATATCTACTATGTGTTTAGGCAGATCCGGTGTGCTTTGTGTTGATCAAAGGAGGGAGATGAGGAGGATCACAGAAGGAGAGGAGGCGGAGAAGGATAACTGACAAAAGGGACAAAAGTGTCTGCCAAGCAGTGTGGGCGTCAACTTATGATGGATGGACCGTTCCCCATCATTCACCCAGCCGTCGAATAACAGCTCATAATGGATCAGAGATCAATAGGGAAGAGGAACATTTCCACCAGCTTCCACTGGAGTCATCAATACGGGTATTGATAGCAACTTCACCTTCTTCGCTGCACTCAACACGGCAACAATATGTGGGAGATTCTTTTGTCGTCTCTGTAGGCTTCCTCAAACTCTTCATCAATCACAGAGATAGAATGAGATGAGAGGGAACTGACTGCACTGTGATTAACTGAGAGAACAAAGAAAAACACAAACATCAAAGAACACCGGAGACCAAAAATCATGCTTTACAGGTTTCTCTGTCAGAATCCTCAATATTTCTTTAGGAAATTCCCAAAAAGCAATTCAGGCAAAAATACATCTGAATATACTGTATTAAAAAAAAACACTTCAAGTAGTGATGGATGCACACAAGCACAAAGTTTTCCTTGTCAACTTCAGTCATCAAAGGGCATTTTGGATTGAAATCTAAGTTCGATATGTTAGGAAAACTAAATAGAAACTATGCCTGAACCTTCATTTTGAATATAGACTACTGAGAGCGGGAATTTTTGGAGAAACACTCAAAGAAAAGATGCGTCAACAAGACTAGAGCTTAAGACACATTGTAAGCGACTGTACATCACCACTGTCAGTCAGTAGCAGGTGGCACCGTTTATCAACCCTTAAATAGTATTAACATGTAAAATGTAAGAACAATTTGGAGTAACTTCCTGCATCTCAGTCAAATTTACTGAATAAACAACATGGGATGATAAAGTTTTAGGATAGATTTTTAGAGCTAAATGAAACTCAATATGTTGAATTTGCAAGTATATACAGTTAGTTTGCAAAAGTTTAAAGCACTTTGGATTGTTATTGGTGTCAGTTTCATTCTGCAGAAACACACGGTGACTTCAAACATGAAGCCGAGGTCATATAGAAACATCTTCAGCAACAAGAAGAACGAGGAGTCCTGAAACATTTAGCATGGTCCGTACAGTACCCTGATCTCAACATCATCAAGTGAGTGTATGATTACACTCACAAAAAGCAAACCAAAGACAGAACAGAAAAACAGAAAAACTGTTGCAAGTTCTCCAAGATGTTCGAGACAACCAACCTGCCACGGAAGGAAGGAAACTGCAAGACAATTGGTGTCGTTTTAAAAGATGTTCACATCAGATGAAAATTTGATTAAGACGTTTCCTGTACTTGAATTCATCTGATAAATAAAATGTTCTTCTTTCATTGCGGTTTCATTTTTGCTCTGCACACTACTGCATTTGTCTAGAAATATTTGTACAAGGGACACACTGCAAGTTAATGTCACAGTATGACCAGACAGCCAGCAACACTACGCCATTGTCGCTGCATCACAACTGAGGATGATCAAACTACTGCTTGTAACTCTTTACTGATCACCACACCTGTCTGTATACCCTTCCTTTTCTTGATGTTGTCCTACATACAAACCCTTAGACTCTATCACACCTCAGCCACTCTAATGCTGCTTCTCTCTCTGTCTCACTGCCCCCCCTCCAGGACTACCTTAAAGGTTACTGAGTCGAAGCGGAGGAAGATGGAAAACCCAGAGAGGGTGAGGAGAGAGCGAAATCACAAAAAGAAAGAACAATGAGTCCATTTATCTTTCACCAAGTCACATACAGTACAGCTTATCTGGGTAAAATACATCCTGCGAAGCCCAAAGCTTTGTCTCTCACCTTATTAGAAGGGGCCAAAGTGCTTGTAAAGTGCAAAATGATTCATCAAGGAATGTGTCTACAAATGATTTCCCGTCCGAGATGAGTAGAGGAAATACATTTGGAGGTTATAATTTAACAATGAACAAGGTGAATCAGGAGGAGGCCTGTAAACTTATAGCTTTACCAACAACTGTGTGAAATTTGGTTAAAACGTTTTATAGGGAGTCTACTTTGCTGTGACAGAAACAACTCAAGGAGAAACAAAAAAGAAAGACATTGATGCTTTTTACCATTTTAAGCCATGATCTACAGATTGGAGTTGGTTGGTCTTTCATTTCGGTTCAGACAGAAATATCTCAACAACTACCCGATAAATTATCAAGAATGTGCAGACATTTTAATCACATACATGTCTTAATATTGAGGTGATGGATTAATAAAAAAAAATGCTCAAAAAATTTTACACAAGTATGGTTCACAGACAGTGTGTCTTTATGAGTTTTGTGATCCATTGACTTTTGCGTTTGAAATGTGTTAACAACCATTTGAGGGACCGCAATGAAATTTAGAGCACACACGCTGCATGTTACCCGCAGGATGAACTTTGGTGATCCTCTGACTTTTCATCTGGTGCCACCATCAGGTCAAAGTATGTATCTGTCCTGTACTTTGGACCAAATACCCGCAAAACTAATTAACCTCAGTTGTACTTTACTTATTCTAAGATTCTGAACATGGTAAACAGTATATCTGTTCAACATGAGCACTTCTGGAGATGCAGTACATCATTTTGCATTGCACAAATGCACAGGATTTTTTTTTACACTACAGAATACATTTTGACAACAATTTTTGCAATTATGAAGTCCACCGTGCAACAGAAAAGGTATTTCTAACTACTTCAGTAGACCCTGTTTAGTGTAATAAGAGTAAAAAAAAAAAAAAAAAGAGAGAGAAATCAAAAAACAACTGCTCAGGTGGGCAGTAAATGTGAAGAAAATCTCAGGTGGTGAAAGAGTTCGCCCTCCCACTGTCTGTTTGACAAAAAAAAAAAAAAAAAAAAAAAAGAAGGAAAAACTGTTCTTCCTAGAACCAGTTGTGTATACAAGTTGTGGTACTTCAATGTGCTTGCTAGCTTTGCACAGAACATAGTTTTTCAGAGCGATCAATAACTGGATGCACCTTTAAAATTCTATGCCTCAGGTTTGGACCCACATCACCACTCACTGCAGCCAGAAAAGATTAAGTGAAGGTGAGTCAGCGCTCAGAGACACTGATGCATATGGAACCTGATATGCTAGGCCAGGTGGAGATACGGTGGGGGGGAGGAAATCAGAGTTGTCTTTTGGAGTATGAAACTCTGAAAAAAGAGAAGAAAAAAAAAAACAGGGAAAAACTGAAGAGGGAGCAGCCTGAGCTGAGCAGCTGGCAGGTGAAGTGGGCTGGCCAGAGCTCCCCCAACATGGCCTCTGCCAAAAAAACATCAAGGAAAACATTTTCAGGTCGACTACCAGCAAAATCAAAAACCTGCGCACCACCAAAACCCCTAAATCACAACCGTCTGCGAGAGAAGCAAAGGAATCACAGCAGACGCTACATCCAGACCGTCATTCATACCAGCGTTTGTGTTGCAAGAGTGTGTGGGTGCAGCTGAGTGTGTGTGTGTGCGCGCACTTATGTGTGCGGAAGCAAAAGAAAGAGAGCAGGTTACACATAGTAACTCTCAGCAGGTGAGAAGGGAGACAGAGGAGGGGGGGAAAAAAACAGTAAAATCCCAGCAGAGCAGAACAGGCCAGGAGGGCATGTACCATATCAGATTAACCTTGTGTATGTGAGCGTGTGCGTGTCTGTGCGTATGCGATCGTGTGGGTTTGTAACTAAGATTTGTCTCCAACCCACAAACACAAAAAAAACGTCCCAAAGTGTCTCCCCTCCTCCCCCTCCAACTTTCATGGACTTTGATTTAAAAACATGAAAAGAGCCATGGCAGGGCTTTGGAGAAGAGGTGGCTCGCCAAGAGAGGCCTTAAAGCCTTTTAGAAGGGATCTAGTTTAATGGTCTCTGGGTGAAGGAGGTAAGGAAAGCAGAAAAAAAAAACACTGAGCTGGAATGGTGGAAATGCTGCAGTCATAAAGATAGGCTTTGTGTGTATTTTTTAAAGAGCTGGAAGGTAATTGTTGAGAGTGCTGTGGTTGCAAAAAGGGGTAGCGCAGTACATGAGTGTGTGGTTTTCGCCTGGCGGTGTGTTCCTTCAAAACGCTGGGGCAGCACCCAGGGGCCACTTCTCGTCCAATAGGGGCATTTAAGCTTGTCAATATCGTCTATCATACAACTCGTTTGACTCCATCAAAGGCACGGGCTAGAGATGGAAACAGAAAAAGACCAGAGCAGGTTGTCGTTCATCAGGTTTATTCCTCGCTCCATCGTTTCACTCCCATTTAAAACTGCCGAATCTTGACTGACAAAAACCACACAGCAAGAATAAATTCTTCCTCACGTCATTCTTTGTGTTCTTTCTTTCTTTTCTTCCTCTGAACCTATTTCACACACACGAAGCCACTTTCATCAGTGAATGAGATTGTGTGTAGAGGGTCGGAACTCTGATAATAATACACAGTTATAAATCAACACACAAAAACTGACTGATCCAGAACATGAACAAAGTGTAGAGCTTTTAAAAAAAAATTTTTTTTTAAAAGTGGATTACAAACTGCAGCCAGTGGTTCTAAATCAGACCTCCCATCCAGCTGCACCTGATGGGTGACAAAAGTGAGAGAGAGTCATAAAGCAGCATTTCACTGGCTTCTAGCAGCTGTCCCTTAATCAAGGCTAGGCAGCAATATTGAGCTGCTAAACTTCAGGAATTTACCCATCTGGGTCAAAGAAAGACAAACATTGGTACATTGGGCAAACAGACGTTGTGAGGACATTAAGGCTGGTCCTAATAACATTAAAGTGCAATTTGAGGGTTAGGACTTGGTTTTAGGGTTCAGGTTAGAATTAGATTTAGTTCAGGGTTGAGCTTATGCTCTTAGCTGTGATGGTTAAGGTCAGGGCTAGAGAATGCATTATGTCAATGAGTGTCCTCACAACTATAAAAAGACGAGGGTGTGTGTGTGTGTGTGTGTGTGTGTGTGTGTGTGTGTGTGTGTGTGTGTGTGTGTGTGTGTGTGTGTGTGTGTGTGTGTGTGTGTGTGTGTGTGTGTGTGTAATGACAATGAAGGCATTGTTTTCTCTTATATTCTGCAACACTCATCTGTTACTTTTTTTTAGATTTTAAAATTGTTCTTGTAATATGACATTTGTCTGGACATTACAACAGTTGACCCCTCTCAGTGTCGTCGACAAAACTCAACAAAACACCAGCACTATTGAGGACATGTCAGCCTGATGGCTCTGTGCTCTTTCCTGAAGTCTGTCTCTCAGGGCCCTATTTTCATGGCGGTGCAACAACCTGCACAAGCAGCACTCTGGCTGGTCATCTCCCGACCTTGACATTCACTTGGCATATATGTGTGGTGTTTTCGTGCCCAGCAGAGTGCACAGATGAGAGGAGAGGGTCAAACAGGTGGGAGGTTCATTCAAATGACACAGCGCAGAGTTGTTTTTCTGTTTGCGGAGAATGTGTCTTAGACTGCACTTAGGATTGTGTTTCTGGCACAACGTCAATCTGCTGCCACTTAACCAACAACCAAACAAAATGGGTAAAGCAGTGTGCATTGATCTATAGATTAGTATTGGTGATTCTTACATGCCGTCCACAGCTGCTTCGCTCTGCATTAAAAGCTGCTCTTTCAACTCATTACATCCCTGCAGCCGTCTGAAGGCAGCAGGTCAGATGCCTGATAAATCTGGCACAGCACAGTGACATTACACACTGTCATCCATTGTGTTTGCAAATGAGTTTAGAGAATGGTGTCACCTCTCAGATGATTTGTGACTGCAGGTTGAAACTTTGTTTAATGTGAATACTGGGCTTCCATTAAAAGCCTCACCTAACATCCCCCACCACATCACCCCAATCACAAACATTTCAGAAGGTCTGGCGTGGAGCAGCGTAATATAAAGTACCAAACTGTTATTTTCCACTAATAAAGCGGCTCAAACTTAACACAAAACCCGAATCACTGGCCGTTGAATATGATGATTTTTTTTTATGAAAGCACTCTGTTACTGAAGTACACTCTACAATTTTACAGTTTTCCAATATTACCCCATAAACAAGGACACCAACTGCAGGCTTGTGAGGTACAAATTGAAGTGGGACGATTTTCATCAAAGTTCTGTTCCTTCCAAGGTAATCATTTTCTTCATAAATACTCTCTTAGGGGTGATACTGCAGTGGGTTCATCACATCCGTGGAATACACACAAATTTAGATGCATGCTCATAAACTCACTCACACACACACACACAGCAAACTTTGTTTCCTTTTAAAGAGCTCAGATGGGCTGTATTGACACGAAGGACTGGTGATCTGGCAAAAATCTAAATGAAAAGTTATCATCTTCTGTAATATCGGATGCCTGGAGACAAAGGCAACACGGAAAGTCGTAAAGTTTTACTACAGTGAGGGAGTCTCTTTACTGTGCTGATGAGCAGGCACTGTGCGCTAAGTGCAGTGTGGTTCGCTTGGAGCTCTGCATGTATATTGATCTGCAAATAAAGCTTGAGAGAACCTGATTCACATTCCAGTTTGCAAATATGTGCATGCTTTTCCACATACAGACATAAAAGCGATCACACGGGTCTACAGAGAGGCGCATGCAGCACACACGTAGGCCAAGCACGCAGTGGAGTCTAGACAGATGTGAGGTTCCTGGTCTCCAGCTATCCAGTGTCATGTTTTCCTTGGCTAAACAGAAGGACTAGTCATATTTATGAGACGTGATGAGACAGGAACACAGGATGGATCACAGTGAGAGGCAAAGGAAAGAAGGGGGGTAGGAAGGAGAAAGGGGGGGGAAGGGGGAGATGAGGGATTTGCAATTTTTTCATGTTAACATAATGTAGGTTCTGGTCCTCGGTGTATTGTTTTGGCAATCTTGGCGGCTTCTTTCATGCTCGTAAATCCTGTCTGAATATGTATGTGACAGACACAGGCAGTCAGACAGATGAGAAAGATGGAGAGGTGGCATGGCAGGCCAAACAAGTTGTGTGTGTGTGTGTGTGTGTGTGTGTGTGTGTGTGTGTGTGTGTGTGTGTGTGTGTGTGTGTGTGTGTGTGTGTGTGTGTGTGTGTGTGTGTGTGTGTGTGTGTGTGTGTGTGTGTGTGTGTGTGTGTGTGTGTAGGGGAGCACGTGAATATGAGAGCAATCTGATCTTATTAGCGGCCTGACGGGATGAGGAGCCCTGATGAGAGCTCTGAACCACCACCATCGAATCAATCAGTCTAATTAACCAAGCTTTATGAACACTGGGCCGAGCCGAGAAAGAATCCGCCGACACACAGATTAATAATGATTACTGAATACACTGCAACACATTCTATTAACAATCCATCTTCATGCCTATCCAGCAGCTTTGCATAAGAAGTGACTGCACTGCCAGTTGCAGGAAATCCTCTGAAAGATATTCGAGCTTCTCCGGTCCCAATCAAGTCTTCAAAGAAAATGAAATAATGCTCTCAAGAATCCATTTTAATTTAATGGAGCGTAGAGACCATAAAAAAAAGACTGCGTGTTGGTATCATAAAATAATTGTGCTACATCCACAACTAAAGGAGTCTTTTAGCATTGTATTTTAACATGAGGACGCAGCAGATTTGACAAAAACACTTCAGTGATGTAGAGTTTAAATGTTGAACTTTAGAAAAACAATCAGTCATCTTAATTATTATTCTTATTTTTTTTTTTACACCCGCACTCAAGACATACAGGCCGCTCTTTGATACCCACTCATCCCCTGCAGAAGAGTCCGAGCATGGACATCAAAACAAGTAACAACAGAAGCACAGGCAGTGGGGTGTGTGTGTGTCTGTGTCTGTGTGTGTGTGTGTGTGTGTGTGTGTGTGTGTGTGTGTGTGTGTGTGTGTGTGTGTGTGTGTGTGTGTGTGTGTGTGTGTGTGTCTGTGTGTGCACGCTGTCAAGTCCTCACAACCAAGCAAACCTTTAACCAGCAGCAGGGGCACTCATGTGTGTGGTGTTACCACGACCTGCTGCTGGGCAACACCAGGTATCGACTGTCCGCGATGACATCACCACTCCCCGACCACTTGACTACCCACGATGCCACACTGCGGGCAGTAAACATTTTGTTTGTATAATCAAACAGCCTCCGTGACTCTCTCTCGCTCTCTGAGGTTAAAATTTAAGCAACTAATGCAACTGCCATTTTTTGCATTTCTCTCACCATCATTTTGTCACTCTTAACCTCTGTCCTGCTTTTCATTTCTAGCTGGAAATTGTAGGAGGAAGCAGAGTGTGGTCAGAGGGTCAGAGTGCACTATAAACCGAGCACAAGGCCACACGCTCAAACTATTGATGCAGAAAAACAGCAAACAGAAGGCAAGTGGGGAATAAAATTGTATTTAATGAGAACAAGTGGTGTCTTTGTAAAAACAGTCCGGATATTTGATTCTAGGAAATTGTCTCACTGTTTAGTTTTGAGGGATGTCATGAAAAAAATGTATCTACAGCTATATTGATAATCAAAACATCATTTGTGATGATGGTTTTAAAGTAAGCATTTGCTGCTACAATGTGATAATTTCCCTGCTTTTATCTGCATTATCTAATTGTAAACTGAATATGTTTGGGTTCTCCACTGGTGGTCGCACAAATTTAGCCATGTGGAAATGTTGCCTCAGGTTTAAGGCAATTTTAGCTTTTTCTGACTATTTGTAGACAAAATGATTAACCACTATGGTTGATATTTCCAACTAAGGTTATAGTTATTGCTTCTCTGCTCATCCAATTAAAAATAATCACCAAAAGTTGACACCAAATTCAAGTTTAAAGTAGTGCTGGAACAATTAGTCATTTTGTCATTTCACAGACAGTTACACAGCAACAATTCTGATAATCTGATAAATTAAAAAATTTCCCCTCGGGGATTAATAAAGTAACTACCTAACCTAACCTATTAATCGTTATGTGATTTATATGACAAAAATGACCGATGTTTGAGTTTCTTAAATGTGAGAACTCTCATATCATTGTAAATATAAAATCTTTGGCTTTCGGACTATTGATGAGACAAACAAGCTATCAGGAGGTGTCCTTTGAGCTCCGGAAACTTGTGTGCAGCATTTTTCATTTCCTTTTATTTTACAGATGAAACATTTAATAGAAATACTGATCATTAAACTAATTGATTATAAAAAATACATAAATATTAATTGCAGTCCATGTTTAAACATGTACTCAAGCAAAGTAATGAGCTCCAGTCTGGCTGAGTTCAGCCATCTATTTCTACCACCTACCACCTGCCTGGAAATTCTTCACATCTCTGCACTGTATGCTGTGACAAAAAGGCCATAAAATTATCTGAAAGCACAGTGTATATTTTTCAAAAATCGAAGTTGGTTCTGAAAGATGACTATGTTTGAAAAATGAAACTCCCAGGATCGATAGATCCACTTTTCTCCAACTGTGGCCATCACAGACACTTGGTGGGTGAAAAAATCCATGAAAAACGTGCCCTATCCTTTTCACATCTCTCACACACACAAAAAAAAAAAAAAAAACTGCACTGCTACCTACTTAGCAGGGATGATTCCATAGCCTGGACAAAGGCAGCATTTTATGTTTTTTTTTTTTGGTTTTTTTTTAATCAATTAATCTGCTATCTCTGCATATGCACAGTACGCACTTTCTCTCCCTCACACTTGTCAAGCAATCTTGTCTCGGTCTATCGATGTTATCAGCCTTGATGATGCCAGGGAGGACTGAAATCTGCATGGACGATCACCAAAATGATTGATCGGCTCATTCGCCTGTACGCTCCACTCTCAACTGAAAATTACCTGTCATTTATTCAGTGGCTTAAGCCCTCAGTTCCCTCAAGAGATTCACAAGCTGTCTTTTATCATGTGGCTGTGTGTATGTGTAATTGCACATGTGCATGGGCAGGGGGTGAGTGTTGGCTTCTGGAGACCCCTAAAGAGCAGTTTTGTTCTCGCCCCATTTCCCAAAGGATCAATAGCGCTTTGTTGCATGTCAAATAGAAATAAGAAGCTACTGCAGAGGAACCCAATGACATACATTACTCTTTTAAATGCAGTGTCATTATACCACATTGTCGAAACCCTCCAACGGTCCTCTTGAGGTTTCAAGACCTAGAGTCTTCTTTTCCCAAGTAACATATCAATAACTCTTTGTTACACAAAACTGAAGCTACTGTGAAGGAAGCCAAATAGACACATTTTATACCTTAAATGCAAAGTGATAGCTGTCATTACTCCACTGCCAAAGCCCTCCAACACCTCTCTTGAGTTTTCAAATCCCAACGTGCTCCTTTTTCCGAGTACATATTCAAAGAAGGGCTCATCCTCAACATCAATCAGCTGCATTAGTTCTGTGGCTCTGTGATTTACGGTGAGAGGCCTCAGGCTTATGAAGCAATGAAAATGTAGGCTTGTTCTGTTGGTGTGATGGTCCCTTTTACAACAAAGCATCCCTGAAAGCCAAAAGTCCAGCAATATGTACAGTACAGCACGTTTAGCATTTTAAAAGTAAAACCATGTTGCAAAATAATAAACACCATTTCATAACAAAAACAACCCGCTTTTCTTTGTACCCGCTTTCTTGGAAGCCAGAGAAAATGCATTATTGGAAATGCCTCTTCTGCAACCATTCACTGTGCCCATAGCAGGCCATCAATTTTGAGCTTGCCCTTCAGCTTCACTGTTTCTAAACACCACTACCCACACACCCCCACACACACACTAATGTCAACACTTGTCAACTGTGAAAAGCACCGACGTTTGAAGATGTAGATGTTATAAGGCCATTACACTGGAGAGTGCAGCAACATAAAAATTGATACAAATAAATCAACATTTTCTGTGTTTGATTTGGAAATTAAATTAAGAAGGATATGTAGGTCAAAACGGTGGCAAAACACCCTGATAAAGAGCCCTGTTTTGAAAAGGAAAAAAAAAAGAAAAACTCTGAGAAAGTCAGATTGTTTGGCCGGGTTATTTGTTGTTCGCTTGGGGAATTAAAGTTGTGCCCCATGCTGTCGGTGTATCTGTTAAGCATCTGGCTGTCCAGCATTCAAACTTGAAAAAACACATGCATTAGCATTAATTATATTAAAGATGTGACATATGCATGCACCTTAAAGACAGCTGGTTATTTACAGTATATCCCTGCACACATGATTCCAGTACTTTCTAAGTTTCTGATCATCTGACCAATGGATGTTTGTCTTGACACCTATACAGCAGAGGATAGACTTATTTGGGTTTAGGTGTCACTGAACTCTGCTCGAGTAGTTCTCACCACCTGCTAATCACCCTTACAGAGAAACCACAGGAATTTCACATGTGCAAAAACTCAAGTGATCACGTGACAACTCGTGATGGTAAACATGTGAAACATGTATTTTGCCCATGGGAAACCTGGTTGTTGAACATGTTTATGGTGTAATGTGTGAAGCCCATTTGAAAACTTTTCCACATGTTTTCCACATGTTATCATATGTGGCAACATGTGGTAAACATGTCTTACATGTGATCTCATGTGTCCCGTGTGCAAGTAAACACATTCTGTGATATAATTAAAAACAAGAATGTTCACTGCAGACTGTACTGGGTTTAAATGATGGAAGTACATCTTTCTCATGGCATCAGCAGCCAGCTGTGAGATGTCTTCTTAACTTGCTGGTGGTCCTTTTTAAACGAAACTAGAAGCCACCAAGAGACACGTTGGTCTGCACAACTCTGACCCTCTTAACCCTTCACTGTTCTCATGGTAACTGCCCAGCAAAATCTATCACAGTGGACCGGAAATTGACTTTGAGCTCTACTTAGAGATCAGTTTTATGTCTCATGCTAATGATGAAAAATGGGACTTAAGGAGACCAATGTGGCCGTGGACCCGGACCAGAATGACAGGCTGCTGTGGTGCGGCGCCTGTCGATGCCTGGCGTTCCAGCTATGGTCCGTATTGGATTGTTCTGTTCAGCAGTCTATGGAGGGAACCCCCGCCTCTTCTTCTTATTGACACAGTACTGAAGGTATGGAACGGGAGCTGGCAACAGCTGAGAGAAGCACAGGACCAGCAAACAGCCTCAGTGCTCTCTCTTAGGGAAACCTTCGAGGTTCTTTGAGGTGACATTGATCGAGTTGGCTGGAGGTTAATCCTCACTAAATAAGCTATTCAGCAAATATGATAAAAACCCCAAGTGGGGTATGTGAATGTGAGAAAGCCTTTGTGGAGAGACATTATGGACCTATGCATCGTGTAGGAAGACCGATCCCCGAGCCCTCATTAAATGCATTTTTATCAATGTGGCCTTGTTGTTCTCTGGTACAGCTATCATTCAGTTCTTCTTATTTCTGATTTAAAGTAAAGTTTGTTTGTTTGTTGTTTTGAATCCAAAGTTCAACTTCTCAGACATTTAGGAATGTCTCATATTCTTGGTTTCACAGGAATCCAGCACATTGCTGAGCAAGATCCTTTGCCTAAACGTCCTGCATGCCTTTACATTACATTTTTTCTCATGAGCTGTCAGCTTGTCTTCTTTCCCTCAATTTTACGATGTGCAAAACTCAATTTCATCTGCAATGTCCATACCACAGCACACTTGCTGCTCTCGCTGCACTTAGATCTAGACTAAACCGGCCTTTTGTCACACCTTCTGCTGGCCATGCCCTCCAAAAAAAAGCATGGATGTCGGACACAGGTGTAGCTTGGACTCCATCACAATGGAAAGTTACCAGATTAACACTAGGATCAAAGACGGATCAGGCCCAGAGACAGCTGGAGCAGAGACAGGAGGGGAAGAGAAGGAGACAGAAGGGAAACAAGCTTCTTGGACGCAGGGGATTTTCTATGATGGATGGATGGATGGATGGATGGATGGATGGATGGATGGATGGATGGATGGATGGATGGATGGATGGATGGATGGATGGATGGATGGATGCAAAGATAGATAGATAGATAGATAGATAGATAGATAGATAGATAGATAGATAGATAGATAGATAGATAGATAGATAGATAGATAGATAGATAGATAGATAGATAGATAGATAGATAGATAGATAGATAGATAGATAGATAGATAGATCTATCCATCCATCCATCTTTATTACTTTATTAATCCCACAAAGGGAAAAAATGTTCACTACAGCAGCATTATAGGTACAGCAAAGCAATAAAACAACAGTAAAAAAAATATTAAATATAAAAATGCACAGTATATACAATAAAATAGAATAATTAAATTAAAACTAACTAAACAATAGTGCAAAGATTTAAACAAACAACAAAACAGACAACCAACGGTGTTATTGTTGTGTGATTGATTTGGCCAGAGGTGAGTTATTGTACAGTCTTATTGCTGTCGGCAGGAATGATCTCCTGTATCTGTCCTTGTGACAGCGGAGCTGGAGGAGTCTGTTGGAGAAAGTGCTCCGCTGTCCCTGCAGCAGGTGGTGGAGAGGGTGGTCCAATATGGATAATAGTTTCCTCAGCGTCCTCCTCTCCACCACCTTTTCCAGACTGTCCAGTTTGCAGCCAATGATGGAGCCGGCCTTCTTAACCAGTTTGTTAAGTCTGTTGGTGTCACCGGCTCCAATGCTGCTCCCCCAGCAGACCACAGCGAAGTACAATGCACTGGCCACAACAGACTGGTAGAACATCTCCAACACCTTGCTGCACACATTGAAGGATCGGAGTTTCCTCAAGAAAAAGAGTCGACTCATCCCCTTCTTGTAGACAGCGTTGATGTTGGTCTTCCAGTTCAGTCTGTTGTCATGGAGACACCCAGGTACTTGTACTCTTCAACCATGTCCACCTCCTCTCCCAGAACTCTCAGCGGTTGTGGAGCCGTCGTCTTCCTCCTGAAGTCGACCACCATCTCTCTGGTCTTGGCCACGTTCAGGAGCAGGTATGAAATTGATAGCAAAACACTATGGGCCTGATTTACTCAGATCTCAATTTATGAGTACTAAATTAATTGCGTCATTGAAATCAGGTGCAAATCGCTGTATTTAAATGAGGGGTTTGCATGTGCTAAAGTGATTCCAGCAATGGGAAACAGAGCGACCGTAAACGGAAAATGAAATCTGATCCCACTGAAATCAATAAATATTAATATAACAAGAACAAAACACTATATACGAGATTATCAGAAAGAAAGTCAATACTGCGGGGAAAACAAAAAGGCGAGAGAAAAAAAAGGCTTAATAATAAAACGTTGGCAAATAATAGAGGAGGGACGGTGGATGAGATTCACTAACAAACAGCGATCAGCAGGTCCAGAGCTTTCTGTGATGAGCAGGTGACTTTTCATTCAGTGCCTCGCGAGTGCTCGTGATCCTTATGAAGCTAACTGTGAATTCTGCGGGACACATTCAGCACCTGTGACAGCACACCTGAATATCGAGACTGGGCGGGATATCCAAGCAGAGATACGCTGGAACGACCCACAGGCAAGAAAATGCTGAGTCGTAAGAAGTTTTTTAATTGCTGGTTTTTCATGGCTCCTCCTTGTTGTTGACTGTCAATCATCATTCAATTCATTCAATAATTCGGAAATGTTATTGCTGGACAAACGATATGTCTGAATAATTTTTTCCAC
Source organism: Brachyistius frenatus (assembly GCF_029030835.1). Classification (NCBI taxonomy): domain Eukaryota; kingdom Metazoa; phylum Chordata; class Actinopteri; family Embiotocidae; genus Brachyistius; species Brachyistius frenatus. The sequence goes on from NW_027210629.1 coordinate 3,999,213, forward strand.
TGACATCTCAAAAGTTTTTCCACGGTTATAAAACCACGTTCTCTACGTATTCTTTGGTTTCTCTGCGTCTCCTTCTCACCACAATAAGAGCAGTCGTCTCTCCAGATTTGCTGATTAATACGTTCCTTTCAGTCGTACTAAAATAAACACGCAATCACTTCTTCTGTTTCTACTTTCAGGTTTAGTAAATATCATTGCAGGTCCTAAATGTATGTATTTGCATGTTCCCTCACAGTATTTTACACCTTCAGGTAGAAACGCCCAATATTACATATGCATGCGGGCAAACATGCAAAATGGACAACGTGTGTTAAATTGCACATTTGAAAGATGCAATCCTCACTGCACGTCATTAGCAGATCGCCTTGGAGATGTTTATGCGGGTAGTGTGGAGTTTGCACGTGATCTTACACACGCAAACGTTCAGTAAATCAGGCCCTATGTCTGGTATGTGTCGAGGGACACTCAAATCTAAAGCTGTTTTTTTCTTGAATCTCTCTCTCTAAGACTTTCTTCAGTATACTGCAGTGGGCTGGACGATGTGGACAAAATCAAATATCACGATGTTTTCAATCAAATACCTCAACATCGTTATTCTGACAATATTGTAGGGATGATTATTGCTGCTTGCACAAAATGTTTACACAAGGAGATTTTTTTATAAATAATCTGTTATCTGGAAATAATGACAAAGAGGGTAAAGCCGACCCTTACAGAAAAACCACATGAATTTCACATGTGCCAAAACCCGTGATCACATGTAATCACATACACGTATGATTGTGCAAATATGAAAGATGTATTTTGCCCATGGGACATGTGGTTTTGGAACATTTTCATGGTGCAGTGTGCAAAGAATATGTGGATTACCATGTAGATTAGATATAAAAACTTTTCCACATATATTATCCCATGTTATCATATGTGGCAACATGTGGTATACTTGTGTAATACATGTGTCCCATGTGGAAAACATGGGAAACTCATTGGGGTTTTTTTCTTTAAAGGAAGTCGGGTAAATGACGTCACTTTACTGTGATGCAGCCTTTAAAACCAGGGAAAGAAAACACTTATGTCAAGATACTACGATATACAAAATCTGAAGCTATACCTAGTCTCATATCACTATATTACCCAGCCCTAGCTCTTAGCAAAGGCTTCGTTATTCCCTTGCTTCATTCTCTCCACCTTGTCAGTGTCATGGTAGGCCAGAAAGACCTGCGGCTGGCCTGAGGGTAATGGCCTCCACTGCCCTCATAGCCTCTGGGCAGGCAGCCTCTGCCTGCTGGGCCTTTATGATTAGAGCTACAGGAGCAGTGTTGGGGAGAGTTGACATCCTAAATACTCTGGAGGCGCCCATATATCTGCACACACAAGAGTATCCAGGGTGTTGTGTTATGCAGATGATGAGCAGGTCAGTGACAGTGCCCAGGGAAGAGAAATTAGAAGGTCGTTACATGTTCCCGGTCTGTGCAGAGCTCTTTCACAGGACATTACTCATGCTGATGGTATGAGTGGTGACAGGGACAGATATCTGCTGTCAGAGAAACATTGGTGTGATTCCAGTAAAGAGCAATGGGAGGACAGAGAGGCTTCCATACATTTTATGAAGCTGCCTCTAACAAAGTGTCCCTCCTCAGAGAATAAATGTAAAGAAATCCTGATGTCCTGTGGCAATATATTCTTGTAGGTCTTGCCACAAATAGTATCTTTATGTACGGTTAGGGAGCGCTGAGGAAAACTCAACTAACTGCTACAAAAATGTTCATCCATGATAACACATTCAATGTATTGTGTATTTCTGTGACAACAACTGCAACATGACCGCAGCCCCTGATTAACATCCAGCTGCTCAATACGAACTTGAGTAAGACTAAATAAAACAAGTCAAACTAACTTGAGTCTGAAGTCTGACATGTAGAGCAGCAGAGTTTGTCAGATTGTTTCTAATTGTGCTGTTTGTCTTTTAAAACTCAAAAGGTTTTCTTTCCCTCCCCCCCAAAGAGCTGCTTTGATTGATTATTAAGAAGCAAATTTAAAACAAATTGATCGATCAATCAATTTACCTGCTTAATTGAATCAGACTGATGGACATAGAACTGCAACAAATAGTTCATTCATAAATTTGATGATCAATAGACAATTAATCGGCAACTATTTTAATACTCGATTAATCATGCTACATTTCTTAGATTCCAACTTCTTAAATGTGAATATTTTCTGTTTCTTTACTCCTGCATGATAATAAACTGAACATCTTTTATTTGCAGACTGTTTGTCGGAACAAAACAATACATTTAAGGCTTCACTTTGAGCTTTGGGAAACCAGTGTCGTTATTTTTCACTTTTTTTTTGTCAATAATAACAATAATCATTACTTGCAATTCTAGATTGACACATCTCATCTCTAGAAGACAGTTAAAAAAAAGAATCATTACTTACTCATTCAACATGGCTTTTGCTGTGTGATGCAAAATCATTGTTTCTCTGAAGCTAAATATTCCGAATATTATATTTTAATCAAATTTTATAATTTCTTGCAATGTTAGCCACGTGGTGTTTAATACAGGTGAGGCAAGATGACTCCACCATAAGACCCTGAAATCCCAGGTCACATGGATGACCTTCAGGTATATCAATTGGAATTTATTACTATCAACAGGTTCAAAATTGTATAAATCAACTAAAGAATTAAAACCTATCAAAAAAAAAAAAAAAGAGAGCACTATAAAAAGGTTTAGGCCATGGCTCTAGTGAATGTGTTCCTCCTGAAAGCACCACAGTCAAGCACTCCCTTTATTTTCGAGATAACAAGCTGTAGACAAGAAGACCATTATCTTTTCCATTACTGTTCAACTTGACAATTAATGTCCAAGGGTTTATCCGGGACCCAACCCCATTAACATGGCTAATAGTCCATCGTGTTTTTGTGCATGCATGTGTGAGACTGACTGACAGTGAGGGAGCGACAGAGGCAGACAAAGAAAGAGAGAGAGAGGGAGACATCAGTGGTAAGCTAATTAGTCCAGCACTATCACAGATGGCTAAGGGGTCAGTGTTAAACCTTTATTCACAGCCATATTACCCACGTCAATGCTAATTCTACAGGAGCTGGGTCATACGCAGCACGGCTGGCATAATAAACGCGCCTATAACAAGGCTTGGGGTTTCAGCAGACCTGAGCCCGACTTGGAAAAATGGAAAGCTGACCTTTTGTGTTGTTTTCTGACTTACATTGCCCAATCATCAGGTCCCCAGGATTTCTGCAAAGGTTGTTAGAGAACCATTGTTCCCCTGGGTGCCACGGGTTGCAACAGGAGAGAGGGATGGAGTGAAGGCACAAGAGCGCATCAGGGAATGAAATGAAAATAGAGAAAGAAAAGGAAAGAAAAAGAAAGAAAAAGAAAGAAAAAGAAAGAAAGAAAGGCAGCGAGAGGCACGGAGAAAAGCTGGAGTGGAGCCATGGACTTGTCTAGACAATATCACATGAACAAGTGGCTTTATTTGTGTGCTGGTACAAAAGGCCAAGTGCTTCTTGCACACTTCTATGAGCACAGATCCATGACAGCAACTTGTATAAAACTTGCATGTTTGAGCAACTACCACATACTACACACATATTGACTGAGTCACTGCACAAAATGTATTGGTATGTGAGTGTTTGAGCTCTGGTGACCTCTGACTGCTGAAACCAAACAGCAACTCATGTGTTGTTCGCAGCCCAGGATGGAAATACCAGTGCAGCTCCCCGGGGTATTGCTATAAATCCAAGAAATAAAAAATCAAGACATCTCCATTGGGGACAGCGCTCTGTTTTTAACTCTCGATCAGCTTGCTGAAGTAATGAACAGACAAGCTCTCCCACTCCCCCCCCCCCAAAAAAAAAAAAAAATAAAAAAAAATAAGAGGGAATGTTGTGAGAAGAAACAGAAATGAAAATAGTGCTGCAGTTCTGTTGACATTAGCATCCGTGGTTGGAGTCATTTTAAGAATGTATGATTCCAAGCAGCCCGTGGACAGACAGGAGGACTTACAATCCAAACTGAATCCTGAAAATAAACTGCATCATGTAGACAGACGCCTTTCAAGATAAACTATCATTCATCCAGATATTGTATTTTAGGAAATGTGATAATTCACTTTCTTTTGAGAAGAAGCACCTTCTTCACAGGCCATATGAGGTTGAAAGAACAACAGCAAACCTCCAGAGTTTAACATCAGCATAGATACCCAGTGTGTGTGTGTGTGTGTGTGTGTGTGTGTGTGTGTGTGTGTGTGTGTGTGTGTGTGTGTGTGTGTGTGTGTGTGTGTGTGTGTGTGTGTGTGTGTGTGTGTGTGTGTGTGTGTGTGTGTGTGTGTGTGTGTGTGTGTTTCTGTGCGAGTACAACGAGGGCAAACGCAGAGTAACACCCACACCGAGGTGTTCCCCTTTTAGGGCTTATACTGATGATAAAAGAAAGCAGAGGGGACGATAAAAGAGTGGCACATTTACGGGCAGCATTAGAGGCATGCATAAAAATGTGATATTACAGGACAGCCTGCTGCAGAGTCAGCTCAGTAGGGCTTCACACAGAGATGTGCTATCTTAGGCAGTCTTTGTGATATGGTAGGAGGAAAGGAGGCACGGCAAGTCCTCGGTGCATTAGCAGCAAAGACATACATTTCCAAATACACACATGCAGTAAATACATTGTCACATAAACAAATAATACACACACTGAGATGCCCTCTGCCATCAGCAGGAAACTATAAGCTCTGCAATATTTTGAATCAAAAGCACTTTTGCTATTTCTTTTCAGGTTATGAATCAGTCCGGTCATTTAAGTGCTGAAACAATTAGTTGTTCAATCAGTAAGTCGATCTTAAAATATTAATAGACAACAAATTTAATAACTGATTAATCAACAGAGGGGCTTTACGGAAAGCTTTACTGAAAATGTGGTTACATTTCCTTAAATATCTGTATTTTTTTTCCCCCCAGTTTTATATCATTGCTATATCTTTAAAACAAGTAACCTGAAGATGACACCTTGGACACTGGAAAACTATAGCAGACCCTTTTTACGAGTTTCTGACATTTTACGGAGATTAATAATTTTTCCAATTGATTACCTGACTGATGAAAGTAATATTTGAATACTGATAAGTCATTTATAGAGGACAGCTCAAATAGTATGTCGATTGATCAAATATTTGAAGGGCACAATCTTTAATGGCAACAAGTTGGATCATTTTAACAAAACATTTTCAAAACGACCAAAAATCTTGCTGGATCTTGTTCTCAATTGTGAAAAATTGCTGCTTTTATTTTTATTATCTAACACTAAAATGAATATTGTTGGGTTTGCGACGGTTGGTTAGTCAAAACAAGTAACATGAAGACATCAGCTTGGGCTCTGTAAGCATATTACAGATGGGCATTTCAAGCTAACATAGTATTTGACTATTATTCAAGAAAAAAAAAACTGCCACCGCATGTACACACACCAGGGATAGGTCATGATTTTCAAATGCTCACTAAATCATAATCAAAATAAAAAATAAAAAATCTTTGTATGTTTCCGCTGTCTTGGTACCATATTGTGTAGTAGTAATGTGTTTTTCTTGACAGACAGACAGACAGACAGACAGACAGACAAGACAGACAGATAGATAGATAGATAGATAGATAGATAGATAGATAGATAGATAGATAGATAGATAGATAGATAGATAGATAGATAGATAGATAGATAGATAGATAGATAGATACTTTATTAATCCCACCCTCTGATGGTAGTAACGTATCACTACCAAGCACTGATAAAAAATAAAAAAAAACAAGGGATAAGACAGGACCAGAGTTTATTTGCTTTATAAACTTTTTGAAACAATTGGATTATTTGATGTTTAAGTTCGTTTTTTTTTTTTTTCATATTTTTATACAATAATGACCAGTTGATAATAAATAATTTAAAAAATAATTGATAATACAAATACTTTTTTTTATTGGAGCCTTATTTAAAATAACAACAGGAGCGGTGCTGCACACCTGTAAAAATTCAGGCTGTACTGATGCATCCCCCTGACATCAACAGTTACAACCACTTCCAGGCAAAACATATCAGAGCAGAGAAGCAGGGAAGCAGCACGGGGGAGAAAAGTGTGAGGCAGACTGAAAGAGGGAGAGAGAGATAAAAAAGAAAAAAGGGAGTGATGCATTCAAGGCCAGAAAGAAGAGAGGAGCAAGAGACCACAGATAGAAAGCTGTAAATGTATAATTAACAAGCAATCCCTGCTGATTGTGGTATCAAAATGTGCACAAACTCTCTCTCACACACGCGCGCACACACACACACACACCAAAGAGTTAGTGTCTGGAGCTCAGCAGGCTTGGATTATAAGCAGTTTATAATTAATGCAGTGGGGTTAAGACTTTGATACCCCCAACATTCTCCTGCCCATTTTGCCATGAACATCCTCAAACAGTCGGCACCAGCAGAAGCACACAAAAACATATTTCGTAGAAATGTCAACACACACACACACACACACACACACACACACACGTTCACAGAAGATAAAACCCCGGCTTGTTGTTTTTTGGGTTGTTGTTTTTTTGCATGGACACAGACCTGAGTGAGGCAGTCAATAGCACAGACTGAAACTGAGTTCTGAAACATCAAACAGTCACACACGTGTTGTCTGCTTCTCCCGTCCCCCTCATCGACTCTTTTTGAGGCAATTCCTTTGTTTGTTTGCCAAAGAGTTGGGGCATGCTGGGTATTGCCCTCGGGGAAAGACAGACATCCAGGAACTGAACAAATGAATCGCAGCACCCAGTGATGAGCAAGTCGACAGCTGGGGTCAGCCTCCTCCAGCGACCACTGATTCACAATCCCATACCTGTCCAATACCATTAAGGCCATCACAGACGAGTCACATCCACAGGTAGAGTGATGGAGATGGGTAAATCTGAGAGCAGCTATACTCATCGGCACTCATCGGTGTTGTAACTATGGTCTTGATTGCTTTCAGAAGATATTTTGTGGCTTTAGGTATCAGAAAACATCTCAGGACAGGCTGTTTTATGTGTCTTTCTTTGTGAAAGTCTGAACAGTTCGTCCATCCTGGACAGTCGCTGAATACGGGCTGTGTGAATTTTACCACTGACTGAGCATTTTGACAATTTCAAAGAATTTATATATCACCGATAGACATGCTTTATAATAAGATAAATAGAAGGTAATCTATATTTTTATACAATATGGGACCTTCAAATTAAGAGCTATATTATACTTTTAACTGATCATGTCACAGTGGAAAGGAAATGCCCCACAGCATCCACGTACATCAACATGGATGAGAATTTTTTTTTTTCGAAAATAAAGATGAGAAAGTATGCAAATATAAGGCAACAGGCTTTTGAAGCTGCATATAAAAAGTCCCATTAGAAGAAAAAAGGTGGTTTCTATGATGGATTTCCACCTTGAGGGGGTGCAGAATCAAGCATGAGAAGTCTGTCACTAATATGCCCAGTGCATGTCAGTATGTAAGTATTCTAGTGTCCTGAGTGTTGCTACAGCAAGCCTTTATAGGGATGAGATCTTTGACTCAAACCATAAACCACTACAGACTCTAATTCTATCCCATCACTAATGAGAAGTAATAAAGAGTAGTCATTAGGCTTATCACTGTACTCCCTTCTCTTTTGTAGTTGCTTCAGGAAAAGGCTTATTTAAATAATAAAATGTAAAATGAGTTTGTAGTGTTGTTTGGAAAACTGGACATAAAGAAAGTTAGGTAACCCATTTGAACTCTTTTTTTCTTTTTCTTTTTTTTATGTCCTGATGGCAACTACTGTGCAATCCACCTGCTGTTTGTATTTTCAGTTCATTTACATTATATCATTGTCTTCAGAGCCTTGCTTAAAAAACAGATGCTATATTTGTCCTACAGCCTTAATTTCACACCCTGTTTCCTCCTTATTAGGGGCCCTTCTGGGGCTCCTAACCCTCTAATCACTATGGTAACAGGACAGACAGTGACACAGCCTTGGTCCCTCACCAGGTGTTGAGATGATCAGAGTAAAATTGAAAAAAAAGGAGGAGAAGGAAGAAAATGAGAGTGAACAAAGTGAAGTGAGGAGAGAATATGAATTATCAATGTGCCGTGAGCGAATGGAAAATGATTATTTTATAGTGATTGTCTGATCTCTGATTCTGAATTGTAATTATAAATTATTAATCCTCTCAACGGGACGAATATTTAATGAATGAAACAGAAACTGTAGTGGAGGTGATTTCATGAAGGGGACATAGACGAAGGTCACGGGTCATTCAAAGTCGGAAACAAGAATGCAACACCTTTATGCATTCATCATTTAAAAAAATAAAATCAATGCTATGAATGTGAAATTGATACTCTACAGACTTTTTTAATGTACTAAAAATAACTTTATTCATAAGAATTATTAGGGCAGAAACATTTCCTCGGTTTAGTAGACCGGAAGAATAACCTTGAAAAGCAGCTCAGGCCACATCACTGGGGTTTTTACTGCTAATTACAGACATTGCTAAGAGCAAAGCATAACTCAAAATGCCTCTATGACACACACACACACACACACACACACACACACACACACACACACACACACACACACACACACACACACACACACACACACACACACATGCGCATGCAAAAAGGCATTCAGGAACACAATGCACACCACCGAGTACCCTCGTGGGCTTCCTGCCTAAAGAAAAAAAACATTCTCCACACTGTTCTCTGATAATGGATTTTCTTTTACAAAAAAGTTCCAGTGAGAAAGGAAGGGTTTTATAAAGATTAAAAGCCTTTTAGTGTTACTTCTGCTCGAGTTGCTCCAACAATCACATCTCTGCTGAGCAGATTGTCAGGTAACAGTCTGTGGCACGGGGGACAGGAAAAGTGTCGGGGGAGGGTTGAGAGGCAGACGACGCACCAACAAGCCAATTTCTCACTCGTGTTTTTGTCTGTCTTTATTGCCAGTGGAGCAAATTGGAGTGTGCTATATGGTTATTGAGAACAAAGAGAGAAACACAGGCAGGTTAAAGACGATAAAGGGAGACCGATGAGAGGGAGGGACGGAGGAAGAGAGAGAAAAGGAAACGAGGAAACGGCAAGAAACCGTTTGTAACAGGGTGAAAGAAAAAGAGTGAGAGTCGGAGAGAGAAAGAGAAAGAGAAAAGACAGAGACAAAGGGAGTAAAGAAAATTCCCCTGACCCGTGACCTGGGGAACTTAAAGGGTCGACCCCTCGATAAAACGTGACATATACCACAGTTTACAGCAAGTGTGACCATTTTAGTCGCACGTGCAAACAAAAACCTGTCCAGTGCAACGAAACATTTCCATTGGTCACACCTGTACACTCAAAATTTAACAGGCCTAGGTGTGAAGTGTGCATTTGCCTTTGGATACATATAAACATACTTTCTGACCTCTCCTGAAAGCAGCAATATTTTACTGAAGTGAACCCCCACGCAGTTTAGAATTTTGAGTCTTAAATTCATATGAAATCCCCCGTGGAGAGAGCAGCACAAGTGAAGCAGACACACTGAGAGGAAGCTGGTCAGGATGTGTGTTTGACTGACAGCAGCCAGCACCTGAGCTTTCTATGGGAGGGTGAGAGCGTAAACAAACCTGTGATGGTAACTAAGTTTAGGGCAGAAACTTTTATAAGCAGTTGCGTTGAAGGGCAAGGACTTCCCCATTCGGGCAGTCTTAACAGTTTGAGGCCTCACTAGTCGTTTAGCGACAGTGTGAAGGCTGACGGCTAGCCAGGAGTGTAGTGCTATTTGTTGAAGTACGGGAGGGGCACTTGTGACGGTCACATGGTTAAGTTGTTGCCATTTTTAGGTTTTGTAACCACTGTGGTGGCAAGTTTACATGAAATGGTTTCTAAAGCATTTTTCAGCAATGTGATCCTGATATTTTCAACGGTTGTTATCAAGTGTGATTTCAAGTTATTTAATAAATAAATAAAATAATAAATAATAAAAGCCTGGTTATAAAACAAAGGGCACCTAAATGAAAAAGTTTGCCACACGAGTCCAACCAAAAGTAAAAAGTTAGTCTGGGGTCCTGATGGAGGTTCGGATCAGTCAGCCCACGCTGAATATTAAAGCTGCTCCTTATTTTGTCAAAGAATTCCAGTGAAACTTTATGTGTTATTAACATAGAAACTACCAACATTCAACATGATGGTTTTCATCATTTTACTGAAAACAACATCCAGACTAAATCACTGAGATGGAATTTTTTAATATGTGGAAATCCACAGGGGAGAACATTTACAAAACCTCATCTAAAAGCAGTTCTGCGTGAAAGTAGATGCAACATGAGATACATAATTTGACCAATGCTGTATATTCTGAAAATTAAAAAAACACCTTAGCAAACTTCTCTGAAACACGAATCTGTACATAACTTTAACTTCTGATTAGGTTTGTTCTTAAAAGATGTCTGTCATACAACATTGAACACTTATTATTAGCATCCTTCATGAGCTTAAAGTGACACATTAGCTTCACTTGAACACCTTCACTAATAATCTATTTACAATAAAGTCAAAAATCAATTGCTGCTATTGTGCATCATTTGATGACCTTGTCACACGTCAGATATATTTTACAGCTGTTCCGCATGTCCACACGACCATACAGCACATTAAGAGTAACATGAAGCAACTTCATTTTAGAGAGCTGTTCTGGATTCGTTTGTCTTTTATGTGTTTCAGTCTCTCCAACTATGGTTTGCCTGGAAATATCGTCTCTCTTTTTATCTTTATCAAGCAGGCACTGTTGGTCGAAGAGGTTCACTATCTTTATACCACAGTAACAAGTTTCTCCTCATCCACTTTGAGAGCTTCAAAACCACAGAGGAAGATGAGCTATTACCTGACAAGAGAAGCAATCAGCGTAAAGTAGCCAGGTCGTCCTAATCAAGGAAACTAACCTGGAAAATTCAGCTTTTTTTGGAGCACTGACCACCAGTCTGTTAGAAAATAGGGCACTGGCATACACTTTGGGCTGATACTACACAGACAGCAAAAGTTGTCACGGTTGAGATACTTTTCAATTACTGCCAGAAGATTAATTCAAGATAATTTCAGACTAATCATAACATTGAGGAATTTTTTTTGTCCTGCTGGGAGACACATTTCACCTTGTAGAAAATATAGGTGGTATGTAGGACATCAGAGAGGTCCCTCTAGCTACAGGTTACCCAAAAAATAAAATAAAAAAACATAGGAAATTCATGAGGGAGCCCTGGCACTCGGGGAAATGGCCATGGCTGAAATTATTCTTTATCCCAAAGTGCTCCATGGCTGGAGACACATTTTGTCCACCATGTTTAAAGCTGAACATCAAAAATTAAAACCAATCATTCGGCACCTGTCTCCTGTATAGCTGATAACAATCAGCTTCATGAAGTACTCCCCTTGTCCTCAGGACAATAGACAAACAAGAGGGAGCTAGAAAATTGGCCAGAAAACTGAGTGAAAGCCAGTAAAAAAATGTTTTTAAAAGAACAAGGAGAGAGCAGGTGTGAATAGGAGAAAGGAGAAATAACAGTCGGGGGAAAATAAAAATGAAAAAATGAAAGACTTGTGAAACAAACAGAAAGATGAGCAAAACAAGGAGAAATTACCGTGTAGGAGTAATCAAAGGCTAAAAGCTTCCCCCCGCTGACTCAAAGTGCTTTTGGGAAAAGGCAGAATAGCAGGAATAAAGGGATGTGAAAAATTAGTGGAGCAACACCGAGACCGCGTGACAGCCAAGGCTGAGAAAGCAGAGCGATGCTGATGAAGAGGGAGCGGAGCGAGAAGGGGAGGGGTGAGTGATTGAAACATAGTGAGAGGGTAGCAGAAGGGAGAGAGAAAATGAGCTTCAACAACTCCAAGGGGGCTTTCTGTCCATTTCTGCATCATTCTGTCCTATTAGTACTACTCTTCCGGCTGTCCAAACACCACTGAAGCCTAATAAAGCCTGAACTCAGTCACTTACACACACACGAGCAAACACACACACACACACACACACACACACACACACACACACACACACACACACACACACACACACACACACACACACACACACAGTTATGGTCTGAGATGGCTGTAAGGGGGGTATTTCCACAGGGCTTTTAAAAATGACCTCCAAACACCGTGCCCTCACTCTACCAAGAGCCCGGAAACTTTAATGGAGACCATTTGGGGGTTTTTCGGTGATTTGGCAAACGGCCTATTTGGCGCCAGCTTCTCCATTTTCCACCCATTTTGAGGGGAACGGGCAAATAGAACTTGAAACAGCTCGGACCGGCTTTTTCTGTTGTGTGCTGCGGAAGGTGGGCTGATGTGTAGGCGTAGTCTCGTGTTCAGACAATTTTCGTATAAAGATGGAAATGCGGTTGAGTGTGTACTTCTGCCTGGATGCAGGTAGCTAAAACACCACTTTATAAAATACATGTTTAAAAAGAGGCTGTTCTGACGTGCTGAACCTCCCTGAAGCATTAGAGACAATCAGGTTTTATACCTGAAAACAGCAGAAGGACAGAAATCTGACAGAAACTAATATAGGAGTAAATGTCCGCAGTATTACTTCCTAATTGTTATATGAAACACTGGGGCAATTCGCTGTATACCCGGCAGTGGGGAACATTAAAGTTTAACATGGCAACAGAGTGTAGCGTTTCCCTCACTTGTAAAACTTTTCTTAAAACATTCATTTAGAACTCTGGAGCAAGAGGATGGATGCTGGTGAAAAGATGATAAAAGCCTGAGGGAGGAACAGCAAGGTTAAGACATGCAGATGGCAGAAAAAGGATGCCCTACACTGTCTTCAACATTGTTTTCATACAAATACACTCAAATTGGAGAACAGTAGGAGTAATCGGACTTTCAATCGTAAAATAAGTAAAAACCCAAAGACGAGTTGGTGTACCTTTAAATGTGCTACCCTCCTGAAAATAAGCACCTGCAGCTCGACACTGAAACAAACCAGGACAAAGACAAATATGCAAACCGATAAACACGATTCACGTCCCTCGAAGAGCAAAGGCGGATGCCTCTATGGATTAAGACTTTTTTTCTTTCCTTTTCAACATCAACCAAATTATAGACATGAAAAGGAGGAGAAATGGAGCCGAGATTAAAAACGTGAAAGCAGACGATGTGTTATTCACTTTATTCCCCATGCAAAACTCCATCCCCAAATCAATTACTGTGAGGTGGCTGCAGAAGAGCTTGAAAAGCGAAGGGAAGTGGAGGAGGAGAGGAGCACTTATGGTACAGGCTTTAAGAATATTAGAGGGGCTGTTAAAGTCTCACTGTGAAACATATTTTTAAAATTTAAAAAAAAGGCAGTGACAATTCTATTTCAACAATGACACAAGGTATTTTCCATGACGGGTAACCTTGAATTGATTTATTGCAAAACCAAGCCTGAAAACATTACCTCCTTTAGAAAGACAAGGTCAATGTTTGTGTGTTCTTTGTTTACTTGAATAATTTTGATGTGATTTGTGAGAACAAGTGAAGCTGAACTGCAGGTTAAGGCTGAATCCAAGTGCAGCTGTGAACCAAACAGAACTATTATTCCGACCACACTGATCATCATAAGCAAAAGAAATATCTAGACAAAGGGTGGGCCGATATGTCAGCTTCTCAATACAGCAATAACACTTACCTATTATTTTTTTTTTAATTAATATTGAGCCATTTTAGTGTCAATTTCGTCAATCGCCTCAAGACTAACTAATTATTTACAATTTATTTACATTTCATGGATTTTGTGTCCAAAACATCAGCAAACTGTTTTCTACTGCTTTTTACATCCTGCTAATACATACAGACTAAAATATATTGGTCATTTTCAGATCTTTATGGTTTTAAAAAAAGGTCGAAAGTCAAGATATCAACCATCAACACCAAATGCCAATCAATGCTTAACATGTAAATGTGCCATTTTAAGCAGGTTGATCAGAAACGCTCGTAAATCCGTTTGCATTTATATGTAAATGAAAATGAATGAGAGTGACCATATCTGTTGTCCACAGCTGATTTACAGTAGACTGTATAAAAAAAAAAGAATATTCTCCTTCAGTTCATTAATGCCCTGCAGACATCTGAAGGCAGCAGGACAGATAACTCTGCAGCCTCTGATTGAAGAAGGGCCTCGTCAGAGCACGGTGCCATTGTGCACAGCTCGACTGAGCTCACACTGAATATATCACACGCAAATGACAAGAGGCTGCTACAAAATATCATACAGGTCAGTTGTAGCCTAACTTTATATTCTGTTGTTGTTGTTGTTGTTGTTGTGGGCTCATCAATCCTGTGTGTCACTGCCTCATCCAGCTTTCTTTTAGCAAAAAGTGTTTTTTCTTGTTTTATTCTATATACTGACAGAGGAGAATTAAAACTGAAAAAGCATCAGATCATTTCAGCCATTTAAACCGTTTCATTTGTGCATCTGACTATAAAAACTCACACCATCACTCTCTGGCAACAGTTTTATGGTGGCTGTGTGTTCACATCCTGCCATTCTACACCATCAAGACATCAGACTCGGCGCTATAGCTGCTGTACAAAAGCCCCAAATGGAGGGCCTGCACAGGAACCCACAGAGACCGCACGAATCCCAAGACTGCACACGTCATCACAAAAGGTTGAGGAGGTGATCCCAGAAATGATGTGAAACTATAAATACATAAACCCTGCAGTCGCTGCACGGACACTGAAAATACCGTGGATGCCGCTGAGACTGTGAGAAGTATAATTGAGCCTTAAGGGTGCATAATGTGTGGGTTAAGTGTACTGTATGACACTGGCATTTTCTTTTTCCTGTGGGACACACATACTCAGTGCTGGGTGAGCAGGCAAGAGGGTGCGCAAGACCACAAGTGTTGATACCAGAATACGGCCCGTTTCATAAAATAAGTGAAAGCCTCCTAAAATATGTAATGGAAGCACAAAAACTATGTTTATCAAGCCCATATTCATCCAACAACTGAGACAGGGCAGACAAGACAGAAACGTGGCATTTTTATTCATCCTGATTTGGTCAAATAAATGGTGGTCTATTTTTCTTACCTCCTTTCTCTTTTTCGGGAGTACTTCTCTGCACTTTTTGACACTCATTTTGCTTAGACTACTTGTTTTGAATTATCACTGTCACATACAGGTTTTAACATAAAACCATAGCAAATAGCTCGATGTCATATAATTGGAATAAAAATAGCCAATCTTTAAACGAAGAAACAAAATTTAATAAACTGAGCCACAGTATATGCAAGAGGAAAAATAACCTGAAAAGAGCCAGTAGCAAAGAAGAGACAGTAGAACTGTAGAAAATGTGGCAGGAGAAACCCTGTTGTGAGATGAATAGTGTAGTGTTTCCCAGCCTCTCTGCTTTGATAAAAGCAGTCTGAACTAAGCTCCATTAAAATGTAGTCTTTGTATTGACACCAGGCTCTGGCCACCCTGCAAATGTAGCACCCTGTGTGGAGAAAAACACTGTGTACCGACTCAGATAAGTTTAAAAACAGAAGGCTATTAAAGTTCTCTACTGGGAAAACATCCAACACTGGTCCACTGGGCTGCAAAATATGAGTGTATGTGTAGGACTCATAATGTAGTGATTGTCAGCCATTTTTCTACCATAACATTGGTGCTTAACTGACAAAGGTATTATTTGAATGTGTTTACAGGGCTGGGTATTGGTAAAAAAAAAAAAAAAAAAATTACAAAAAAAATGCAATACCAGTACCAATACCTTGACATCAATACCGATTCCTTTTTTCGATCCAAATTTTATAAAAATCTATTTTAAAAAGAAAATTACAAAAAATGATGGTTCACATATTTAGTTTTAATGCAGTTTAGAGGGGGAGAGTGGGACCTGTGTTGCCTCACATGCAAGCTATTACCAGACGCTACAATCTACCGATGTTCCCTCAAACTCCTTCAATGTTTTTAGTAGAAGCTAGCCAGCCAGCTGTGCACAGAGACGCCTCCTGGATTACATGCAACTCAGACAGGTATGTGGCAAAAAATGTGGTTGAAAAGAACAAAACTAGGCATTCTAGTGTACAATTAACAAAGTTGAAACCTAGTGAATGTATCTACATAGGTGGGCCACCCAAGTAAGCAAGACAAATACTGCTCACTGATGAAATGTGCTCTTTATAACCATAGCAAAAGTTAGGAGTTTTAAAATGAAACCATGTTCGTGCGGAGGAAGCCAACGTATCAAAATTAGTTGGATTTTTTTTTTTTTTTAATGTTTATTTAATTAATAATTTGCGGCAAAGAAATTTGGTCTGTACCGTAAAAATATTGAAGTTCAGAGCTCAGCCCTGCCAAACAAAAGTTTTTTTTTTTAATTTTTGACAAACTTTTTGACACTTATGGATGTACTTAGACAATGTGTTGACACAGATAAATAGTTAATCTCAAATAAATGGGAGAAATAGATGTCTATGAAAGTGTGTATGTGTGCAAGCAGAAAGGGAGTGCTTGTTGCCATCACAAGAGCTAAATCATTAAAGAGAAAGAGAGAGAGAAGTTAATGAGAGAGGCCTGGAGTTCGGTCAGGGATGAGGAAACTTCATTTCACTCTCTGTCAGGGTCTCCAGCAGGAAACATGATACTCTTCTCTCTTGAAAATAAAAAGCTCCTTAACAAAAGCAAAATGATGTTTTCCTTTTCTCTGACAGAAAGCAGACCTCTCAGCTTCTGTCAGTTAACTTGTTAAATGGTCATTTATTTCAAACAGTCCTGTATGCAAAGATCACCGTGAGTCAAACAAGCCTCAATCAATTTAAGCCGCACAGGCAAAAAAGTAAAAGAAAGGCTCGGACAATAACTGCTGGTGGGCTATCAGGGCAACACGTGAAATTCAGGAGGTAAAACAGTTGACAAAGCAGCAATATGGAAGTCATTTACTGGATGGAAAATAATATCCCTTGCAGCTCTGTCAGAAACCGAGGCAATCAAAAGAGACGCAAAGACAGGATGGCATTACTGGAATACATGCATCTCATTGTTGGAGAAACACTCCAATGAATGGGCTTGATAAGGTATTTTCTGGGCTTAAGGCTTTGTTTAAAATACTACTGTATACACCTAGTCAACAAACTGACAGCACAATAACTCCTTCTCAAGAATTCTGACTGAAACCATCCACTGTTCAGAAACTATTATTCTTCCTCATCGTGCCAGTACTTCAGGGGCTGAGCTGGAACCGAGCTGTTTCAACAATTTTCAAATGAAACCAAGCTGGCACTAAAAGACATTCAGCCACACATTCCTCTCAGCTCTGTTCTGTTTGGCATTTTGCAGGTTTCAACTTTGGATTTTCCCGTCATTATAACAGTGGCACTCGATTTATTCAGCGCCAAGTGTGGCTGCTTGACTTTTCACTGCCTGCTCATACATAACCATAAGTAGAGTCTCTATGAAGGCCAGCTGTAAAGTACAATGTTTAGGTTTCTCTTACACAGGGCTTCATGAAACCAACACAGAGACACTGAAGTCGTGAGCAGAGCGCTTTTGGGGTACTTATATACTTGAAGCTATGTGTTTATCTGATCACTAACACACTGCATTCCTAAAAAGAAATGGTTGTTCAGACAACACCTTGGCCATGTTTTCCAGCCCCTTTGTTTAAACCATTGACATGGTAGGTGACATGACAGCTCCCTAAAAGTAAAGCCAACAAACCTCTCGATTGGCCCCTGGTGGCTGATTGCATTACCTCACCCTCTCTATGTTAGCGGACGGGACATGGGCCGATTTAAAATATTCCTCACAAATCTAAATTTTTCTGTCATGTCTGTTCAAGTATTCCTTTTTCTGCTAAGTTTGGTTTAAGTAGTTATTTGATTCTATAAAAAAAATTTTTTAAAAAGGAGCGTGACATTGTGACCGACAGCTGCTCTGAGTGAAGTAGTCGCGGGGGAACAGGTGGGAAGCCGATATCACAGCTACACCTCCGATCACTACTGTGCAGACGACTACAGGATTACAACTACAGAAAATCCCAAAAAGCATGATATGCCCCTATTAAACAATGTGAAGCCAAAAAGTCAGTCAACAATGTCAGAAAAAATCTAGGAGAGCGTGTACCTGTATTTACTGTATGTGTTTGGGTGATGCCTCTCACTGCTGTTACTATTTCTGCTGTGAAGTCAGCTGAAAGAACCCCTCCCGGCGTGCTCCAAGATACATCTTGGAGCACTATGAAAATAGTCTGTTTGGAATAATAATTTGTTTCTGCTATGATTTTATCCCCATGAAAAATATAAGTTCATAAAATGACATCTACAACTCCTCCTTCAATGAAACATCAATAAACTATGAAAATGCTAAATATTTCAGAAGTTTAATTACTGGATAGAAGACGTGTCCTACTTCACTAAAAGTCCATTATCTATGCATGCAGGCTTCAAGTTTCCACATCACACTTGTGTTAAATTTCCTATTACACAAAGATTGGCTTCCAAACCAGTAGTGGTGACGTAAATCATGTTTGCAGGTATAAAAACCTCAAGCTCAGATTTTAGTTGAGAATTCTCTACTTGCAGCTGAAGAATTTAAAAACAGTCATCTGGTGTCAAACTCTGAACAAACAGCATTCTGCACAGTCAAGGTCAAACATCTCAGAAAAGATACAATGAGCAAAACACATGTGTAACTACAGGGGGACTAAAAACACGGTAACCTCCTATCGTCAGAATATCGTTTACAACCTGCAAAATCAGGAAGATATTATGGTGTCTGCCAGGGATGATTAAGCTGTGATCTGCCTCCTAATGGTGATATTAAAATCTTCCATGTACACACAAAGTTGTCATGCAAGTATGTAAACAATGCTGCTCGCATCGCAGTTGCTTATCGACATGAAGGCACTCAAATAAGCAAATATATAAGAGCTCTGAACTGGCAAAGTTTCTTTTGTACATAACTTCTAAAACAGGAGAAATCCATTAAAGCAGGCACTAATCTTACAAACATGAAAAAAACATCTGCTGAAGAATGCAATAGAAGTATGGATTTTATACGTAGTTCAAGACATTACAGCAAAAAAAAAAAAAAAAAAAAAAAAGGCATATTAAAGAAGCCTCAGCCCCAAGAAACAACATCAATAGCAGAGCATTTGACTTAGATGACCTTATCCACCACAGATGTACAAAACCTGATTCCACAATGATTTCTCCAAGCTTGGCAGCATGTAAACCTAATCAACAATATTAGAACAATCAGGCTGATCTTTGAAATTGACATTTTCATTTTCTGCACTGATGTGCCCCTAGCAATGAAAGCGTGAAACAAATGTGTTTTTGATGTAATAGTTTAAAAAGCTAAGAAGACTAAGAGTTCAAGAGGTCCCCCCCCCCCCGTGAAACGCACATTAGAAGTAGACTGGCTTCATCAATATGGTTTGTCCCTTCTGGGAGAGAGCTAAAGCCAAAGCTATCTGGCATCACACGACAGTTGGCAGCCAAACAGATGAAGAGCGCTTTCTGAAAGTTTCAAAGAATTATTCAATGCGACAATTTATTTGTTTATGCTTGCTCTACAATCATTCGGTGGGGCCAGAAAAGCCTGCGTTATTAAAGAGATTTTTCGCAGCCATCACAGGTTTGGCATGAGGATGCGGAGCACTCACACGCACTTTGTATGAAAGACTTCAGGACAATTCAGCAGGTCTTTGTCTGGTACAAAGCCATTTCAAGGAAGTTAAAAGGTTGGAGCGACCCAGTAGCCCTAGTGGCAATGGCGCAAAACACAAATGCCGTCAGCAGTAAGTCCCTGGTTTGATTCCCAGCCGTCCAAACCATTACTTACCCCGCTCTATTTCTGTCACTACATCTCCTGTTTCATAAAGGGAGAATGCCAGGAAAATAATCCTTAAAAAAACAAAATGTTGACAGGAGCAATACAATGTAAATTGACAGATGCTTTGCCAAAAAAAACAAATGAAAAGGTTTTCTATTGTTGCACAGGCTCTGCAGGAGAGTTAAGTCGAACAAAGTAGAAAACAGTATCATCACTGACACAGCACAGTTCCTTTGGCTCAATTAGATTTGCCAAAATGTAATCAATGTAAGAACATCATTTCTATTAGATGTAGGCTGAATGGCTTAATGAAAAGCCATTTTGGGTCCGAGCAATTGTAAGCCTAATCACAAGCTTTTAATGCATCCCCGTTTTCTTTAATGCTTTGAGATTTTCACACCCAAATGTGTCCATTATGCCACTCAGGTGGTGTGACAGAACTGGCAGGCTCACCAATTAATCTAATTTCTTTTTGGATCCATCTAGCGCTGGGAGTAAACAAAGCCTTTGTATTTTCACAAGGTTTTCTGAGTGCTGGAGTACATTATCAGTAAGACTGAACCACCTGGGCTTCCATACTCCGAGAGAGGCCACGCTGCTAGAGGGGGGAAAAAAAAAAAAAAAAAAGAGAGAGAGAATGACAGGAGAAAGGAAGAGCACCAGATGCAGGTGTTTTTCTAACACCTTTAAGGAATGCATGACTAAACTATACAGGGACCTGGAGAGACATCTGGGTCTCTTCTTGGACTTTCAGACTGGACTCCCTGGACCAGTGAGTCTAAACCTCAAGAGAGAGCAGTCATCTTTGTAATAACACTCTGGGCAGCAAAAAGCAATGATGAAAGACAAAAATAAAGAAAGTGACATACAGAGGAAAAGCAATGAGAGGAATGGAAAGGAAAAATGAAATTCCAATTTATAAAGCTGAAAAAGGAAGAACTCTATTTTTTTTATATCCGTCTATCTTCTGCTTGTCAATGCAGTCTTTCTATAACCTCTTAAACTTATAATAAACTACTTTTCACATACCCTGTCGGCTTACTCCTATCAGCACAACATAAGTGAAACCATATGTAAGCAGCACACTTCATCTCTTAAAATAGAATCCGTTTAAATATCCATATGAACGCCAGGGAATTGAATTTGAATTGAATTTTAAAAGCAGCGATCTCAATCTGCATTAAAATCTTTAACTACTGAATGTAACACTTGAAGGAGCGGCAGCCTCAAGTCTGTCCCATATCGCTGCGCTTTGCTGGTGCCGTTCCAGCCCAGCCCGAGCCCTACGTTGAGGGTTTAATTTCATTTTTACTGCGTTGCTGGCCACAGACCTGGGTCCCACAATATTAATGAACATAGCCAATATAAATGCAATCATGCCTGAGGAGCAATTACAAATCTAATTGAGCATCTAAACTGAATATTAAATCGGCGTTAAACCAGGCCTCTAATTTAGAAGACACTTAAAAAGTCAAATCCTAGCCCATAAAATAAACACTATATTACCAGGGGGACTCTTTGGAAAAAATGGTCATGATGAGCTGAATAGTTGTTTCCTTTTCTTTCTTTTTTTTCCTGAGGACCGCAAACAATAAACCCACATTACATGTAAAGACACAGTGACAACTTGTGGCACAAAACCACTCTTTTGTGTTTGACTACCTTGTTTTCCCAAACAGAAAAGTTTGACAGCACTACAAGTTGACGCTGTTAAGTCTGATAAATATTTCACTTAAACAACAAGCTGTGTAATATGTACTTACCCTCAAGAATGACGCCAATTCATGTAAAAACAGATATTCAAATAATATAACCAGCACGGGGCATGGAAAGTAAGAAGTAAAGAATACAGGACGGCTTTATGATAAAGGACAGGTTAAAAATGTCCTGTGGTCTGCTGCAACACATAATATGGTACATTTGGTATAATGTAGATTTCCACAGCACTAATTAAATCAGTGACAATAATAAATCATGTAAGTCATGTACTCACCACTCTGAGTTGTTGTTTTTAACAGAAAAAAAGTTGTCTTTACTGCCCTCCTCTGAATCATTATTAGATGTCTTATATTTCACACTTCTCTATGGTTATATTTGTGGTCTTGAAATCCAATAACATATTGTAGTGGTTTAAAATTCCAACAAAACACTTTCACAACAGACTGTTTTTTGTCTGTGTCTTTAAGGTGCATTAATATCAGTGACCCATAATTCAAGATTTAAGTATGTTACTTGCAGTCAGTTTTCTTGGGACGAAAGTCACGTTTAATACTTGGACATGCAGCTGAGACCAGAGGTGGAGGTAGTTTCAAAGTTCGTTCATGACAAGAATACTGTAATGGTTTACGCAAACTGTATTATAAAGACAATGTGTATTGAATTAGAGTGTTCAGCCAAGAGCAAGTCAAGTCTGATGCCTCATAGTTACACTATGTCACCCTCCCAATGAGCAATGCGGACATGAGCTGCCACTATGAGTACACAGTAAGCATGAAGTACAGGCCAAATGATGCTTCAGCCAAAGACAGTTAGCTTGCCTGGCTAGCAGTTTGGCAGCCTCAACATCATTGTGTGCTACACAAAGTTACACAAACTAACTTGCAGTCCTGAATCACCTTTCTATCGATGTAATCTCTCAGAACGCTAACAAATGAGGCAATTGTTAATTAAAAGTTTGCAACAATAGAAAAATCCTATTTGAAAGCAAAACAAACAAGTTTGTCCTCCAACGTGAGGGGCCCCCCCGGTGGTATATCGTATCATGGCGAGAGATGAGATGAAGAAGAAAAAAAAAAAAAAGTTCAGATAATTCAAAGAGGTTTTTGTACTCGTGGCTTCCGTCTCAACGGTGAGAGCTGCCTTTTTGCCGGGGACAGCTTGGCTTCCTGTCTTAGGGCAATAGCGAGAGAAGAAGGGCAAAGGAGAGCAAAGGGGAGCAGAGGAGCTGAAGAGAGCGACACACAGCTTCAACCCCTAAGAGAGCCCTGGGGGAAGGTTAGTCCCTTCTCTCCTCTCCATCGTCTATTCCCCCTCCACCTTTCTACATCTTTGAGCAGCAATTAGCCAGCAACCAGGCTCTTCACCTTACCCTTTCAGAATATTAACTGAAAGCGTAGTTTCTGCATCCCACACAAATTGCACCTTGATGCAGCCCACTCACACAGAATGCCTGCAATGGCCTTTAAAGTGCACAGGCTTTTTTTGTTGTTGTTGTTGTTGTTGTTGTTTTCAAAGCGAGGAAAAGTGAATTTGAAAACATAACTTTTGTAGCAAACGGAAAACATAAAGAGGCCGGGCAGATGCCTGAACCAGCAGGGTTGAGGAGTGACACTAAGTAGGTTGCCTGGCTCTGCAGAGCCAAGCTGGCCTGAGGGTAAGCACTGATTTACCGCCTCTTGCAAAGAACAAATAAATCAACCATCACATTGAGCCAGACACAGACCTCAAGAGATGCCTCAATACCGCTGTTTATCGATCTCCCCTTGTGTGTTTGTGTGCGGATGCCTGTGCGCGTGAGCGAGCGAGGGCGAGAAGGAGCGTTATTTATTTCACCATTTATTCATTTGTTGGCAGGAGGTACTTTATCTAGGCCCGTGTTTGAAAAAGTTAATGCGCTTACTTTTAATTTAAAGACCCACTTAGGTAGGGTTGGAGGGCAAACAAGTGTGGTAGAAGAGGAAGAGAGGAGGAAGAGGAGGGAGGGGTATGGGGGCAGCTCAGTTGAGAAGGCCAGCAACCCTTGCTGACGAGAAGGATATTGAATTTCAATTAGTGCACAGCTGCATTTACATACAGCGTACATGGTGATGCTTGGGTAAGCAATTTAACACACCAATTCAAACAGCTGCTGTGCATCATTTACATAAATTAATAGAGCGAATTAAAATTCTATTGAAGTTTTTTTTTTTCTTTCTTTTTTTCTTCCTCTTTCCTCCACGTATTTCCTCTCTCTTCCTTTTAAAAGTGAGTATGAATATCAGCAAGAGGAGGTCAGGGCAACAAGTGGGGCGATCCAATTTGGGACTCCCAGGAGAAATTAGGTCTCCGCCTGCTTTGACTAAATGTAAACAGCAGGAAGCTGACAGGTCCACTCACCGTGTTGCTGCACCGCCTCTCCACCACTGTCAGTGGCACATTTGATTCATTCGAGCAGCGGCAAGCAATCAAGATGTGCCGGAGCGGGAGAGTAAAACCAAACACACTCGAAAAAAAGGTACATCACGGGTAATCTCCTGCAGACTCAATGCACTCACCGTGAGCCGGTAAGTAGTCTCAAATGCACCAAATCAGCATCCAACAAGCAGACGCCAGAGACAGGCTACATCAAGACCAGAGATGGACCAGATCCCAAGCGCTCACACTTGGATCTGTACGTGAACGTGTCTCATTACTGATCCTTTAATGATATGCACTTTGGGTGCGGTGAGATATTTCTCCGGCGAGAAGAAAATGAGTCTGGTGTTTTGAGGTCAGTTACACAAACCCAGACAACATGTCTTAAGCAAAGCGAAGCTGCGCCAGGCCAGCTGGAGAAAGTCAAAACCAAACTGGAAAACAAACAACTCGAGGACAACAGCACATTTAAGGTACAAACGGTTCCGAAAAACTTCCACTGAACAACGTATTTAGTGTTTTTCTTACTACAATAAATTACCTCTCACTATGTATACAATAATGTGTTTTAGATTTGTTACTGTGCATCACTGTTGTGGGTAATGTCTTTAGTTTGAAAGCTTTAACAATAAATGTGGAAGTTGACCATTTACTGTGTTTTGATGGAAAGATTTTGTGTCACAACACCGGCCTTTCCTCTCATCATTTAGACATAGAGAGAAGCTGCGGCATAAAGGCTCTGCTTGCCCTAGTCCACACCACAAACTAATGAGGTTCAGGCAAGATGAATGATAAAAAAAAAAAATTTAAAAAGCCTTTCTGAACCAATCATTTTTTTTAATGCCAGTGATGCATAAACAGATGCATTTATTTCAAGCACTTTTCAAAACCAAATTGATTCACAAAAACACTTACAAAATAGAAAATGTACAGACCAGAAGAAAATAAAATGAGAAACAATTTAACATCAACAGTGGCGCCAACAGCATTATTTATTTTTCACAGTAATTATCTTCTCATTAGGTGACTGTCATTTTCTTTTGTTGTGAAGTGCTTAGAGACATTATGTGATTTAACAATTCAAATAAAACTACTTATTGACAATAAAACCAGACAGAGATTATACAAATAATTCAGCCGAACCAAATCCAAGTGTGTCCAAATCGAACATATAAATTATATTAGAAAATTTATTAGAAACTGGAGTCATGGATTCAAGTTTCCTCTAATAACTGTGCAACAGCTGTCATTCTTTTCTAGTGCATGTTACTTCTGTATTTTCAATTGTATTTATATTACAGCACCTGTAATTTTTGCTCATCCCCTAGTAAAAGTATATAATGCAATAATTGTTACCATACAAGTTTTATTATCCACCTGTCCCCAGCTGAATGTGTCTCACCGACGTATTCTCCATTTCACTCCTCATCCTGCCTTTTTGAGACATGCATGAGCTGCCAAACACCGGAAATATGCCAGTGGCTTACAAGAGCCTTCGGCCAATCAGGTGTCACTTTAATGTCTCCTGATAAAAGATAAACGTGATCAAGTTTATCGCGAAAAATCACCCGGCTGACTAAAAACAGAGGAACGCAACACAGAATGAAGCCGTCTGCGTTGTGGTCGAGCAGAGGGCATTTTTAAAATTCACACCAGAAATAAGTGGTGCTACATTTTCTGTGCAACCTTGTCACAGTGCTGGTACTTTTCATCAGGAGTCTTGCCAAAAGCCAGTAAGATAGCAAGCACCGATAAGATGGCAACATTTGCATGCAAGGATATGTGGCCCGGTTGTTCAACATCACAAGAGGAAAATATGAGGACTATACTGAAGGATAAAAGAGGGCTGAAAGGTAACACAGAGAAGTAGTCAAATGAGTACAAACACATTTGTTTAAAATCTTTTTTGAAAACGTTGACAGTCCAAGGTTAGACACCTGCACTCATTGCACACCAAAATGTACAGATTTCAAATGAAAGGAGAAAGTATCAACATATGTTTGTGGTATATGCCGAGCTGCAGTAAAATTCTTCAGCAAGAGGAAACTGAAGAAATGTTCCGTTTCAGGATTTCAGCTTAATTCCTGGATCCATCGCCCCCTGGTGGTGCTTGGAGCTATGTGAGCTGATGGCATCTGCAGCTGCACAGCTACTTCCAGGCCATACCAGCCTGTCCGCCCGAGTGCCTCCTCAGCGCTGTCTGTCTAAGAAGAATACAGTGGGGAGCTTGTTACACACAAGTCTTCCAGCTCTGTCTAATTTGTCCCTTCGCCATTTGCTGTCCCCCGGATCTCTCGCTGCTTCCCTCCTTCATCGTCCCTCCCTCCTGAGCTCCCTTTCTATCTTCGTCTATTAGAGGCATTACTCAACTGTGACCGAGTCGTTTCAATATTGCCTCAGGATGCAACACACATAGCTTAATTAGCTTGTTAAAAAGGTAGGGAATCACAGAAATTCATTTTCCCCCTCTCCAACTCCCCCACGGTGCAACCAGGTGTGGGCCTGCAAGGTGTCACAGAGGTGTCGTGTTATAATCTCAGGAGGAAGCGAGGCCAAGTTATGGGTGGACGCGTCCACTGCAGGCATCTGCTTGTCATCATTTAGACCCCGGCTCATGTTAACAAACAGGCACAGGCCGGCGCAAACACGTACACACCCTCCTCAATCACCTAACGAGGCAGTCCAACAGGGACAGCTCCATTCTTCAGAGGCCGAGTTAACCACAGTCATTAGTCTTGCTTTGCTACCTGATTGGTCTGGCAGAGGCTCAGAGCCCATTGTCCATTCTGACTGAGTACTCCCCTGAACACGGCACACTGCAAAGTGCTGCACAACGCTGAGATGCTAAAATACAAAACACACTGAAAAACTGCATGTATCATTTGCACATAATTACATTTGTTTTAATGGAGCGAATTTAAAATACAAATCAGTGCAATGAACCTCACCTGGCATTTTTTTTTTTTACTCCCCAATATTGGCATTGGTCCTAAAAACCCAGTATCCGTCGGGCGCTATAAAGTAGACCTGATTGGACTTATGGCCATTTAAGTAATGTCATTATTAAGTTTACATTACCCCAATCCGATTGCCATGCATGTTGTTTTTGAGGGGGGGGGGGAAAGCTCAATCTTTACCAAATAAAAAAATGCTGTGTTTAAACCATTAGGTGAAGTGGAGTTTGTTTTGCCCTTTAATAACACCACTGCCTGCAGTAACAATAGCACACCATTAAATCCTGTGTTACCAAATAGCTTGTCACTCAGTGAGGCAACAAAGAAACCGCAAATGACATCCATTCTGAATTTTATTATTATGCTGCATGAGTTGCTTTGAAAATTCAAATGTTGATATACTAAATATACTAAAATAGCTCTAATTCTGTTATTAATTCATTGTTTTACATATTTGCTGTTGATGCCATTAAAAAAAAAACTTTAGTGCATCGATCATATCGGAAATAAACTGCAGCCCCTGCGACAAAAGATGTCCCAAATTAGCTTTGAATCCGATATGTTTAGCAGTGATTATTTCCTGGCTACGGTTTCAATTTCAAGTGATTGACAATAAAAATGGTGTTATATGAGGCCCACCCTGACAAGAAAACCCTCATCCTGGGCGACAACTTGGGGAACCAAAACAAATTAAGGCTTCACATTGCCTGTGATGGATCACCTGGATAGAGCAGTTTTCAAGTCTGTGTAAATTGTTTTCATACAGAAGACGGCTGAATGGCAGTAAATCCTTCTGATGGCAGAAAAACAAGCGCTCGATGAATACACCAGAAGTCTCGTAGCGGACTTCTGCACACTAGAAGACGGCTTAAGGAGATGGGAAAAAGACACAGTATGGGAAGAGGCACCACAAAGGAAAAAGCTACACTTTCGGTGTATTACACATACAAATTCCAGGAAAATACCACGAAGACTTCCCCCGTTTCTTTTCGTTGTTGTTTTCTTGAATGCTTTCAAGCAGCATCGCAGCAGAAAAAAAAACAACCTGAGGAGGACATGACTACTCCTGCAAACAGTGGAACGTAAGATAGAGTCACTTCAGGAGAAAGACCAGAATCAGTGAAACACCAAATCAAATCTTCCAAGAAACTGAGTAACAGGAAAAAAAAGCAAACTGTGAGTCAGAGCTGCGCTGCGCTGCGCTGTAAGTAATACAGCTAGCAATGCCAACGTCCGCATGCCAATACTCAGAAGGTTTTAATGTTAAAGTATAAAGTTTAAATCCTTCTGGCCAGCTTGTTATGTGGATTTTCTTTTAATAGCAGTCGACAGTCCCTCAGTGTAGCACAGCAACACACACAACGTATCACACCAGCTGGACACTATTGCAAAGAACATATTGGGCACAAGCGCAGACAGCAGCAGGGTTCAGCTCTAAACATTGCACTGTCGTCCGCAGCATGTGATCCAAGTGCCCGAGAATCGCGACTCATTTATTTTATGGTAGTACATATTAGGAGCTCGGGTGAAGACCCTCCGAGACACAGCTATCAGCTGTAAGTGGAGTCAACTCTCCGTTCTAAGCACCACATTGATATTGCACAGGTAATTGGAACTCCAATGTCACTACTTTGTCTGAGGGACTTACATAAACAAGTACAGAGGAGATATCCCATTTATCTTACCTTGTGCCGAAGCAGGACACATTACACACAGAATAGTAAGTGTAGTGGTCTAACTAGGCTTGTATATTTGTGAAATGGATAGAGCATGTCCATGCTTTCCCCAGAAAGGATCACAGCTCTTGTGTGCGGTGGGAGGCAGAAGTACGAGAGGAAGTAGGGTGACTGAAAACTGTAGCAGTCTCACCGTTTCTCTTGTACTTAACTTTAAAATGTGCCTGGTCTTTTGATGCTGAATAAGAGTTTTGGAGCATTTTTTTTAAGGGATTTATAATTCTTCCTGCACACCGTTTACATTTTCTCACATATCTAAACAGCCATTGCTCTCAGGTTCTTCTTTTAACTCCTAATTCAGTGAATGCCAAATGGCTACAGTCGGGGAAAGCCTGTTGAGTGTCAGTATCATTGTGCCTCTGAATTTCAAGCTTTCCGTACAGCGCGCAGCTTCCACAAAAAGCTCTGTTCGACAATGAAATTCAGACAAAGGTGAGATGGCAACAAAAGCGTCAGAGTTAGGTGAGGGGGCAACAATGGCGTCGACAAGAATGTATATGCTGCATGATAATTACATTGTTATGGGCAGTCTGCACACCAGAGGGTGAGTTTTCTCTGGATGTCTGAAGGTTGTCACAGTCTAGTAAATATCCCCTGGAGGGCCACAGCAGGGGGTTTCAAAGTGTCCAGCTGCAGCCTGCTTCAGAAAATCTGATCCAAGTCTGGCCTGAGGACAAGGAGAGGTCATTCCATTCACGAGTGCATCACCTTTTATGAACACTTCTGAGGGGGAAATGCTATAAACAAGATTGGTACAGTAAATATGACATTGTAAGGGTGCACAACTAACCATACACTAATAGTTACATGCTGGGATTCATGTGCCTTTTGAGGGACAAAAAAAAAAAGGTGATTTTGTCCCATACTTTGCTTTCATGTAGAGAAAGGTGGACCTACAGTAAGGCCTGAGAGGGAACTGTTGATATTAATGACTGATAGTGGATATCAGTCCTTATTGGGGTGCTACACAACGACAAGTCACACCCCAGCGCTTGTTGTTGAAAGTGTACAACTACAATGTTTATGGAGTAAATACATACAGCTCACCCAATATTTTTTTGAATTATTTATGCCAGATTAGCGAAAAGAATCAAAGGTTTTTGCCTTTATTTGACAGGAACTGTAAGAGAGAGACAGGAAGTGTGTAAAGAGAGCTGAAAAATGACAACAAATACTCCTCCTGGCAGGGAATCGAACCAGGGGCTCACTGCTCAGAGCATATACACCATACGTGGTATGTGTCCTAACCACCCGGCCATCGGGTTGCCTTGTGTCAGATTGTTTAAAATCTCCAGATGGGTTTCATTGTGAATGATTTGATCAGTATCCAAACTTTCCAATTATACATTCATATTTGCCAAAACAAACCCACAGGCCAACGCTCTGGAGTTCAGCATAACTGAAACACAAAGAAAACCAAGTCCACCTTTGGGCATGTAACACATGTATTACCTTCATTTATTTCATTATCTTTTACTTGCTTTTTGTCAGTTAGACAATTTGCTTCTTTTCCATCATTTTCATAATATGTGCACTCTGACGTCTTTTCAGACCATCCACGACTACATCCAATTTACCGAAAGTACCGACGTTGTTCGAACATTTCACGTTGGCCTAATTTCGCAACCCACAAAGAACATTGGCTCTTTGTCCTTTTCCTCAAGACCTTCTTTCTTCTAGTCTGGCTCCGCCCAAAATTTGCTCACAGCTGCAGTCCTTGCTGTGATTATCATCTGAAAACGAAGTTCACATTACAGTTAGGTCAGACATGCTTAAAGACGGACCAATCAGCGTTTCAGCGCACAACATGTGATATATGGCGATATATGGCGGTCACTGCTGATTGGCTAAAGGCAAAATTTATCCGAGGTCTCAGCCCAGTAGGAAACAATCCCCAATGGGGTGTGACCACGCCCATATATTCACAAAGTGACTTGGAGTTTGGTGATACCAGGTTATCCTTTTCTATCAGCCATCTTTTTCTACCAGTACTCATAAATTCATACTGTGAATTTATTCATACTGCACTGAATACAGGAAACGCATCTGTTGCAATGTTGTAACTCGTGTACATATTTTTATCTCAACTTGTGTTTTAAAGACCCAAACTGTCTGAGTCCACGTGCACTTTTTATTGCTGAATTCTTGGATTAGCTTTGCATTCACTCTGAACACACCCAAACATTAACTATAGGAGCACTGTACGAAAAAGTATGCGAATCATACACAGAGGTCGAAGTTAAATTTATCCAACATCACACCCTCTGATTTTCATGGGCCTTTAGAATAAGAGCTTGAAGGGTCATTTACACATTCAGCAGTGGCTACAGTTTGCTTTGAGCCCTCAACCCCAACAGCAGCAGCAGGCACCACTATGAAATATTCACCACACTTCCTGAGCCAGCATTTTTCAAGCAATTTCATCAGAAACTTTTCTTCTATTGTATAAACAGCAAAGCTTTGCTGATCTGTACCTTTTGGCGATGGAGGTCCCTCCTCTGACACCCCAGCCTCAGTTTTTCTGCCTTCCCCTACCGCTTTCTCTCACAAACACACATTTACACAACACAAACAAAAGACAGCTCCCATCTATCCCACTGGTCTCCCATCTATCCCACTGGGTCATTGGGGTCAGACTTCCTGAGCCAGACTGCTCCCAGACACGATGGTTGAGCTCGGTGTCACTCCACCTTATACCGTGTCAGCATGAAGTGACAGAGCAAACAAGACAGCCTCCTCCTTCGACTTGCCCTCGTTCCTACAGTAATTCCCCACTGGTCCAGCGGGCGTGGGATGCTGAGTCTGAGCTGGGATGAAAGGGGTTGAGGGGGTGGGGGCAGAGGTCTGCGGGATGACAATGAGTGGGGCACAAGGCCAAGGAAACTGGGAGACGCACCCGCTGGCCGGAGTTCCTGTCCTCGCTGACATTTTAGATCTGTTCCTACTGCCCGCCATCGACCTATCGTGCCAAAGATCGCTGTCAGGGTTAAAGGTGACTCCCTCTGCACGCTCCTATGGACTGACATACATGAGCATAGAAGCAACACATATAAGTTCACAGAGTTCACAAGAACAGCAGGAGAACATAACAAAAAATATACTTTAATGTACGTTAAAAACATAATTGCGTGTTTGCAAATTCCCCTACAAGCATACCAAATAAAAGCCACAGCATAAATAAAGGACTAATCCCTTCCCATCCCTCGCCTTTGTCTCTGCTGACCCAGAGAGCTGTCAGAAGAGGAGAAAGGCCATCAAACACGCCCAGTGAGAAAGCTGCCATGGACCAGTGGCCGTGACCCAGACCTGAGGACAATGAACTGGTCAGAGGGAGGTTAAGCAGGACACAGAGATGCTGGTGAATCGCACACAAAGAGAGAAAAAAAAGTGACCCAGTTTTAGTCTAGAGGCAACCAGGAGAGGAGGAATGATGGAAGAAGGCAAGACAAAAGCCAGGAAGCAAAATGAATAGTAGAGTGGTACTTTCCACTTTAACAGGGATAGATTGGTTCTACCTGGCTCTGATTATTGTCAATGCGAGTGTGTCGGCACTTAGCAGCCACTTGAGACACAAAAGAAGTATAAATAAACATGAAAAACACAGCATAATACTGCATTCTTTGCCACAAAAGTAAAGGGAGGGCATCTCTTCAAAGAACAAGAAATAGAGAATACGGCAGAGTTAGGCGAGACCCAAGAAAGAAAGGAAGAGGGAACGTGGAGGAGGGGAAGTAATGCTGGATGGAGACAGCAGGAAGACAGAAAGGCCAAAAGACAGAACAGAGAGCGGATTAGAGGAGTGTCAAGGCCCTGAGAGTTCACCATGCATCTCGACCTAATATCCTCTGCTCTCACCAAAGATAATAGAAGGAAAGCAAGGGAAACCACGGGAGGGAAGGGAAAGACACGAACACAACAAGCAGATGTGTCGTCTGGCCTGCGCTTAAATTAATCCTCCTCCCTCACCCTGCTTTTCTTCCTTTTATCAGTCAGAACAAAGGGACCTGCTTGTGCTTCAGGTCCAGACAACAGAGGTGGTTGGACGGTGAATTCAAGTCCTTGCCGAGAGACGAGACAAGGAGGGGTGGATTGGTGGTGGTGGGGGGAAGGAATAAGGGATTTGGGGAGATGGGTGGGAGACATGAGTGAGTATGTGAGTATGTGCCTACGTGCCTGCCTACGTGCCAGGTCAGCCAGGGTCTTATGGCAGAGGGAAGATGGGAGATGAGAAGGAAAGAGTGAAGGTTGGAGGTTTTGAGGAAGCTGGCTGCTCAGGGAACACAGGGAGAGGAGAATCAAACACTGGCTCTCACAGAGCTCAGACACTCTGCTGAGACCAGGAGTGTGTCTGAGCTGGACTAAGAGACAGGAAGACGTGGAGGAAGACGTGGAGGAAGACAAGAGGAAGACAAGAGGAGGCAGAGAGAGAGAGACAGGGAGAGATAGAAACAGACAAGCATCTTGAGAAGGTAACAGCTGAAGCCAATAACTAAACAATGTTTTGGCATTTTCTTTATAATTTTGACTTTAAAGGCCAAACTTGTAAAAATGTTTTGACTCAAGTAGGATCAACGGTATTTGTGGCCAATTCAAAGGCAAAACTATCACTCGGAAATTAATCACATTGTCTAGGTTTAAATCACAGTTACCTGGTAGCATAAATCTTCATCTTGATACTCTTAGTTGGCATCAAAGTGATATAAAGCAAGTTTTCCCCAAATAAAACACCAATTAACAAAATGCAATGAATGAGCCTAAGGAAGCTACAATGTGAAACACGTTGGTCAAACTTCATGTACGACTATTAATAAGAAAAAAAGATTATCCTTTTCTCTTGTGGGTGTTTCCCTTGTGTGTGCTGCAATTTAAAAAAAAAAATTGTGACTCAGATGAGGAAATATGGGATCAAAGAGACAAAACATTCGCTGCTAATTTGTTTGAGAGTTTTTGATACTCTTACGCTTTGGACATGTTTCAGTCGGCACTCAAAAAGTATTGAGGTTTTTTTACCCTTCCCTTCGCGTCCCCAGTTGAAGAGTTGCAGTTGCATTTTGGGTGGAAAATGAATCCCCTACAATCAGAATAAATATGAAAAATAACTTTTGCAGGACCATAACTACAGTAATGAAAGAGGGATGGGTGAGTGATATCATACAGGCGTTGGAAACTGTGTCTGACAAGTCGACAAACAGCTCGTCAGACAAACAGGTCTTTGATATTATTCATCAAAGAGGCAATTCGAAACAAGATGGGAAACAACGACATATTCAAACCAGATTCTATTCAGACTAGAAACAGTGTGTGTGCGTGTGTATTTATGTACTTGTGTGCATCTTTCATCAATGTTGAATATCTACTTCTAATCTGCTTTTAATGGACATCATGAAACCTCTCAACGTGAGTCCATCTTCTTTTCTTTTCTTTTTTTTGCCTCACTGCCGTCTGAACATTCGCAACATAGGAACCCAGGAACAGATAGCTAGTCTTGATTGGTCCCTGGGAGAGGAGCTCGGTAAAACCCTTTCCTAGGGACTACTGGCCCCAAACCCCTCCACAGGATTAGGGCATGACCTGTAGGAAGGCAGCAGATGAGCAGGAATGGACACACACTGAGCTGGAAAGCCGCAGGAGTCTTGGCTACAGAACATCTAAGCCCTGAAAGAGGCCACAGCACAAGCCAACATATGCGTGTCTGGACATGAGTCCAATTACTAAGCTGTGTTTTTTCCCTTGTTTATAAGGAGGTGGCCCCACATGTCACCTGTATTTATTCCGGTTTTCTGGGGCATTTTATGCCTTTATTACAGAGTTGACAGCCGAGAAATGGTTTGGGAATGAGAGGATTTAGAGATGGGGGACATTCGACAAAGGTCCTCGAGAGGACTCAAATCAGGAATGTTGCAGTTCACAGTTGGTACCTTAAACCGCTGGGGGGGTTTAGTGCTCAGAAATGACCCAGCTACTAAGTAGGGATGGGCATTTAAAGCAAAAACAATATTAATTAAAACAATACTCATTTTCTCTTACATTCATTATGATGTAGCAGGAGACATGTTGAAGGTTGTTGGCTAAATGTCAACGTTACAATAGAGTGTACAGAACAATATACAGAATTATGACTTTATGCTCTTATTAACGCGAACATAATGATGTATAGTCCTGTAAACTATGTGCCCTCTGTGTAATGTACAATCATACAACTATAAAACAAAGCAGACTGACTGTGCTGATTCCTGCTGGAAAATATAGTCAGGCCACTGCCACGCATCAACGAGGACAAAGAAGAAGCTTTCTTCTGTTGTTAGAGGAAAACTTTGATCAAAGTTATTTCTCCTCATCCATCTCTGACTCTCCTGGCCAGTCATAAATCATCTTCACTGTGCCAACTGTCAGGCTCAGTCCCACAGCCGTGAACAGCTAATTCGCCCGCATGACGCTCGGAGAAGATCTCTGCTCTGCTGCCCTTAGCACGAAGGAAATTATCGCTCTTTTCGGACTCGGGTAAGTGCTCACAACCCACATTTGTAAACAATCTAACATGGAGTCGATTATTACAGTTATCCTCATTACTTTATACAAAGAGCACACAGGACACTTGTAATGTCAAGTCGACAGTCGTTGTGTGTGGGGTGTTAACCACTGTGGCCACCTTAAGTCAGAATGATTGATTCCACAGTCTTTGTAATTAAAGGGGTATTACATAAACTCACACACATCAAAAGTATTTCCATCTCTTTGTAAACAGGCATGGAAGCACCTAAAGAGCCCGAGTTGAAGGCTAGTTGACATGAATGAGACAAACCTTTTTAGCCTTTAACTCCCCGGTGGACTAGAGTCATAAAATTATTTGCTTGGCTGCACTGAGTTCTGCCAGAATGTATCTGCAATGCTAATAAACTCCAATGGCGCTGGCAGGCAATAGCATGCTACTGTAACTTTTCTACCTCGGCTCAGCACAGCTCAATCAGCCCCCGCCAGAGGCCTCTCCTCTACGAGTCCCCGCGGCTCAGAATCAGCAACTTTCAATCTCGGTGTGTTAGCACGCAAGAAGACGCAACTGTACGTTTGGGATGGGTGATGAGACAAGCAGACAGCACAGCGTGAGAGCGAGAGGACGGCAGCGCCCACACATACACGCACACAAACACTTTCTGTCGCACATGCAAACACACGCATACCGTCTAATATCAGCTCGGTCCCCGGCTCCCTTTAAGAGACCTGAGAGCCGTACAGGAGGAAATAAATACTCTGCTTTATTACTGGGAGAAAGATGGAGAGGAGAGAGGAGGGGAGGAGGGAAAAGTAAAATAGAGAGGCCGGATGAGATTGTACACATAGACACACACATACGCGCGCGCGCACACACACGCACACACACATACGCGCACACACGCGCACGCACGCACGCACGCACGCACGCACGCACGCACGCACGCACACACACACACACACACACACACACACACACACACACACACACACACACACACGACTGGCTCTACCTGATCTTGCTGAATCCCATATAGTGGTGGAGAACTCTTTATTTCCCCGCCTCAGCAAACCTCCGTCACCCCTGTCCTCTCATATACTGTCAGCTGACAAAAGTAGAGAAAGAGCCTCTGCACACTACACTATTATAATACTGTATAATTATTATTATTATAATAATAATAATAATAATACACAAACCACGATTTAATTCAAAGCAAAGATCTGTTTCATCATCCAGCATTATGGGGCACTAGTAGAGTGTAAATGGGTGCCCAGAACCGGATAACTCATGTTTGTTTACAACTCCACTCGGAGCCTTTAATTAACTGAATTTTAATCGCACGATGGCAAAGTACAGTATTTAGCAAGGGCAGCTACTCTAGATGGAATAATGACTTTCTGCAAGTGCGATCAGATCTGTAGTTTGTC
Source organism: Brachyistius frenatus (assembly GCF_029030835.1). NCBI lineage: Eukaryota > Metazoa > Chordata > Actinopteri > Embiotocidae > Brachyistius > Brachyistius frenatus. Next base: position 4,035,808 of record NW_027210629.1, read on the forward strand.
AGCCATGTCAAATCACAGCTGCTTTTAATCTGGACAACAGAACAACTGCATCATTTCAGGAAAACTTGAAAGTAAAATCAATAATAATAAATACACTTTTAACAGAAATTGTTTCCACAAAAACTATTGTTGATTAAAAAAAATGTAAGCTGGTTTTGGGTGATGTGGGCAAGCTGATTGTGTCACAATCTCATCATCCCAGTTGATATCACTAGTATTGCAGCAGTTTTAATCCTGTTAAAGTGCCATGAAAAGGCTGTAAAAAGCAATTATGTCAACATAAAAGGCAAAATTACAAATCGAAAAATCGGATTTTCTGTTTTGTAATTCTTTACTGTCCACAGGTGGTATCAGTAGTAGAAAATAATAATGTGGTGCCTGAAAACCAAGCGAACATGTATCATCCATTATTTTCCAGCCTCACATCAAACTTTGCAATCACACAACAGCTTGTCTGGTTACGTGAACTTTGTCAAGGCCATGGCAATCTTTCCCATTGCCATGACAAGAGCGCATACTCAGCAAATGATGTAAAGGATCTGGTGGGATCTGGCAGGATGAAGGGAGGATAACCTGATCTTCTGCACAAGCTCCTATTTGGCAGCTGAAAAGAATCTACAGGCGATATCTGCTGCCTGACCAGGCAAGTATGACAACAACAGCAAAGTTAACCATAACAAAGACCGCAGTACAACTTTACCGTATGCTTTTAAAAAGGATGGAGATAGATCATTGTAAAAAGCTGTCGGGTTTGTGAGGTGGAGGCTGAGTACTTGTGATCGATTGGACAGTGAAAAATCGGACCTATAGATCCAGCATATATAAAAAGCTTCGGAAACGGCAATGAATAATGACTGACTCCAATAAATGCACAATTGTTCAAAGTATCCTGCCTAAGACAGATGCTCCCAAAGTATTAAAATTTTAACTTTTTAAATAAAAATACCAGCTAAATGTCAATGCTACCATTTACTGGGCCTATTCCCTCCTCTCTTTCTTCTGCTTTTCTATTTAACCGAAGTGATTCACCTCAGCCCTTCATATCTTTTACACAAGCGGCCGGACTCTCCTACAGGAGTGCGTAAAAGTGAGTAAGACGGCCAGGATTCCCTCTACATCATCTCCCTTTGATAGCACCATGTAGGAGGAGGGTTTCCCTGACCTCGTGTCATACAGATAAGTCCTTCGAGTCCAGGTAGACCCTCTGCAGTCAACATGCACGTCCCCTGGCACATTCCTCCAATGCCCTGCATCGTACGGCAGAAATTTTAAAGTGTATAAATAGACTGCCTGTGTGTGTGTGTGTGTGTGTGTGTGTGTGTGTGTGTGTGTGTGTGTGTGTGTGTGTGTGTGTGTGTGTGTGTGTGTGTGTGTGTGTGTGTGTGTGTGTGTGTGTGTCCAGTCGTAGTAATCCCACACTTCTCTGGCACAGCTCCAGTAGACATGGGAACGCCACAATGGATTACTCATGGAAGAGAGGGATTTACAGCGGAAGAGAAAGAGATCAATGGAGAATAATTTAGTACAAAAGGAGGTAGAGCAAAGAGTTTCCTGAATACCATTAGTCAGGATGTATACAGACACAGGTAGAGGGGGGAAATCAGTTTAAGATTAACATTTTTATCAATACAGTTCATCTACGGTCATAGTATTAAAAACGGCATGAGAAACAGGGAGTTCAGTATAGTTGCTGGGATAATACACATTGTAATAATAAGGAATAAAGTTTACTGGAAATCAAACGGTTTCTGCTAACTCTGAATGAAAAAATAAAACTACAAGAAACATGAGGCATTAAAAAAAATTTAAAAAAAGAAAAAAGCAGTGGCAGAACAATTCTAGTTTGCCAATTTATAGCTTTAAAATAAAATCTGTTCTTTCCAGCTCCTCTACATTTCAGCTCTTTCTGGACACACCTGATCCAATTAGTTCCCATGAAACAGTGCAGCCATTATAGGCCTTTTTTCACTTGTCATAAAAAGTTAAAGCACAGGTGTTATTAATAACATTAACGACAGCCCATATCCCAGTAAGCAGAGTAAACTGAGCCAACATACAAAATAGCAGAGCCATAGAAACCGCCTAATATAACGTGATGAGAGGTTTTCGTAGAGATGCACCAAAAGTAGATGATTTACAAGTCACCATTTCATAGTTTGTCCACCAGAGAGTCTATGTTTAACTGTAAAAATGTCTTGGTACATATGTTTCGTCTTTACACAAAAAAATGTAATGTTAGAAGACTTATTATTACTTGAACCCAACCAATATGTCAGCCGGACAATCGTTGCTCATTACAGAAATATCGGTATCGGTATGTTGGCTGAAGAGCAACGATATGAAAACTTTTTTTCTTAAAGAACATAAATCAACGGGGTGGTAAATTGGAACGTATTCTATTTGTGTTTTGTATATACTTATTCATAATTATTAATAAAGCTAACTGTTTTAATGCACTTATGGCAGGGGGGTGGACAATTAGGTGTAAAATAATCTGCCGCCACTGCATATCTTTGTCACAAGTGTCAGAAGTGTTTAAAAACTACATGAGGGATCATTGCAAAATGTGTGTTTATATATACTGTAAATACAATGTATGTATAAAATATAGTGTACAATATGTCAATATTGGAAAGTTTTTACTCCTTCATATTGGTATCAGCCCCAAAAACCCAGTATCGGTCGGGCTCTAATTATTGCTGGATTTGTATTTTTTTTCCAAGTCTCAAATATAATTTGCCTTATCTAAATAATCCAATAACATTAAGACTCTGCTCCTCACATAACATAAATGAGAGTCTGAGTGTATTCACCTTTCAACAAGAAAAGAGGCCGATGGGAATCTGAGAAGTGCTCATATTTTTAAAAATAGATAGAAAATAAGTATTAATCTTGAACCCTAAGACTGTATATACACACATACATACATGTGATGTTTTGCACATATGCTCACACCTCTACTGTGCATTGGGCTGGTTTGGACACAATCACAATCACAGATTGAGGTGTTTCTTTGGATTAGGAGTTCCAGAGCAAAGCTGGAGCACAAACTCCGTGTCTTGGGTTTTAATAACAAGTGTGATGAAGCCACCAGCTTTAATAATGTCAAATGAAACACTTCTTGCATACACACACACAAACCAAAACCAAGAATCATAATCATGCGTTAGCTTCCTCTTATTGCCTCACTCACACATGCACACAAAGCACATCACCCAGCTCAGCTTCTCCTCCACACTGACCTTCACCTGTCACACAAGCTTTATATTTACAGCGACTACGGCCCATCTGCCCACGCTCAACCCTGACTGTCAATCAGCAGCAAACTTCCTCCCCCTCCGCCGATCCATCAACAGGCTGAAAGCACCAGAGCACAACATCCGGCACAAACACCAACATCAACAACAAGGCATCCAGCACACAAGCAAACTGATTCCTGACAAAGCTTAAGGTATTGATCGGTAATTTATACCGATTTCATCCTACATACTGTTCTCCTGCACATGTGAAATTAAGTCAATGATTTGGAACCCTTTCATTTAAAATTGTAATCTTGTGTATCTGAATAACCAGCACAGTCCTGTACGTGCAGAACTGTGCTGCATGCATCAGCAGAAAGGAAAATAAATGCAACACCAGTGAACATATATAACAGGTGATGATTTCAGCTGGTTAGCAGAAGAGCAGTAAAAACATTCCATTCCTGAAAACTGCACATCACCCATATGTTTTATTACACGCAGCTAAGACAGCCTTCTTGTAATTGTAAGTGATGAAGGATGATGTGAAAACTGATGAGCCACACCTTCAGCAGTTCTTTGCTTTCCAACAGTTTGTGTAATGGGATGCAGTGGCTGCCAACTGCGTGCAGTCTATTCTTATTAGTCGTTATGTTGGCCGTGTCCAGATATAGAAAGGTTAGATACAGATGCATTTTGTGCAGACACACGCTTGTGGACACACCTATGCTTCCAGTAATGGCTCATATTTCCATCCTTTCAACACTGTCTAAAAAAAAGTGGGGCAAATGCTCCAGGTAGCAGCAGCAGCACATGTTAAGAGCTTTCTCTCTCTAACTCTCACACACACACACACACACACACACACACACACACACACACACACACACACACACACACACACACACACACACACACACACACACACACACACACACTGCAGGTAGTAGTGCCTGAGCAGGGGGCTGCTGGATTCAGGCACCCTGCATCTCAATGACAACCACATATCCACAGGGATTTATCTAAATGCAAATCAGCTGCCTCGCCTCAACAACACACATAATTTACTTTGCATGCCCCAAAATACACGAGGCAGCGGTGTGCAGGCAGGCAGGCAGGCAGGCAGGCAGGCAGGCAGGCAGGCAGGCAGGCAGGCAGGCAGGCAGGCAGGCAGGCAGGCAGGCAGGCAGGCAGACAGACAGGCAGGCAGGCAGGCAGGCAGGCAGGCAGGCAGGCAGGCAGCTGGGCAGCCCATCAGCTCTGCCTTCCCTTTCATCTGTGCCCTCTGGAGTGTGCTCATTTTCACCAAATTCACTTTTAATTGAGAGCCAACTTAACTGAGCCAAATTCACGCTAGAGGTAGATCGGATAGGAGCTGAGGAGTGGAGCAAAGGGAGCCCAATGGAGAGGAGGAAGATTCAAGGAAAGAAGAGGCAGAGCGGGATTTGGAGTGGCAGGTGACAATAAAATCTGCTGTTTGTGTCATTCTTACTCTAAAAGGAGCAAAGCAGTTTGAATGACAAGGGGAAAGAGGGAGACGGGAGAGGAAATATGAAGAAAAACAAATTTAAGTTGTTACCAAGCTGAAAAAGAGAAACATAAAACTTTGCAATAATCAATAAAGCTCCATTGATATTTTGACAAGAAGGTCTTCATTAGGAAATCCAAAAACTAGCTTTTCAAAGTCCTCCTTAACACACAAAATGTGTTTTCATTTCAATGAGTGCTGTCAGATCACCTCAGTGAACTGTGCCGACCTTCGCCGTGACAAAGCCGACACGGGGCAACGTGCAAGGTGTCTCCAGAGCAGCGAGGCCCCGCGACCCGTGATCTGTGATCTAAACCATGCTGTAAAGTGATCCATGCTTCAAAGGTTATCTGGGGTCTCGGCCATGGGGAACAACCTCCTTGATGCTGCCTGATGCTTTCTCCTCCTCTACATAGCTGTTAATTAGCCCGGCTAAGTGCACCATTAATCGATTGCTTGTCTCTCTGCTATATCTCATAACGGTGTAGCACTCTGGTAACGCCGGGCGAAGAAATGTGAGGTTCAGGAAGTCACGCTTCTCCACCGGTGAAATACTGGTGCTGGAGTGAGGAAGCAGGGAGTAAAGGCGGCTTGACAAAGACAGGAGTGGGTGGTGGGCTGATGGTAACAGAGGAGAAGAATTGTGGTAGAGTTTCACATTATTGAAATCGATTACGTGAACATTCTGGACAAGTGGATGGATATTTGAACAAGCAAAAGATCCGTGTACGTGTGCTCGAATTTAGAAGTTAAAGCCGAATTTTCAGCCAAAGAAACACAGACTTTTAATCTGACATTACAGATATAATTAAATTAAATGTTCTGATACACAGAACAGACTGCAGGTCGTTACGAACCCATCAAGTCTAAAGTAACAAACAGGGACATTTTTAAGAGAAAGAAAGTGAAACTGAAAGTGGAAGAAAACAAATCTGCTTGGAAAAAGAAGTTCCCACTGATGCAACAAAACATGACAGGCGATGAAGAGGCAACGTACTGCCTGTTGTTCAGGCACTTCTTCAGATGACAGAAACATAAAAGTAGAAACAAAAGGGAATTTCTTTCAGATAGCAGACTACGATGTTCAACTCAACAGGTGGCAGGCATGCTGCTCACCTGACAGCTATTTACAATCTGCTTAGCTGTTTAGCTGACTGAATCACTAACCGGGAGAGTGATGCTGTGCAGATGCGGGAGAAAATGCAAACAAGGCTCCTACTAAAGGTGTGATAATGAGATACAGCATGAATGTTTGTGTATTCATTTTTGTACTTGCATTTGGATGCTTCCTGAAGAAGAAAACAGGGGTTCAAACAGAGAAGTGTGATTAACACAGAAGTGTGAAAAATCCCTGGATTTAAACAGTTACTTTATTCTAGTTCTTTTTTTTTTTCTTGTTGTAAGCAATGCCTTGTTGTTGTTGTTTTTGAATATTCAAATTATAAATCATGGCTTTACAACTGTTTTTTTTTACAATTATAGAGCACAAAGCATCTTTGTTCTATTGTGGCCAAAACAAAATGAATTGAGTTTGACAAACAGTGATTCTTATACAGTATAGTCAGTTATCATGAAAAAAAACAGCCGACCAAATATTTGCTGGTTACAGTTTCACAAATGCTGCCATTTTCTTTCTATCCAAAAGGAAGCTCAATAAAAGAAAATATGCAGAGTAATAACTTCATGACATCTGTTTAGGTTTGGGCTCAGAAAACATGCGATAGCAATCTTCCAATCCTTACATTTTACAAACTGAATGACTGATTAATCTAAATATGGTATTTCTCATTGCTGAGGACACTTAGCAGTCCAATATAAACAGAAGAAATTCTACTTTTATTAAATGCAGAGTTAGTATGATGTGTTTCCAATCACACTGAAAAAAACCACCCTTAACCTTTAATGTAGCTGTGGAGCAGAGAGAAAACACTGTAATGTTTCAGTTTCAGAGAACAGGAATCCTTTATGCACCTCCACTCAAACATGAAGGTCCAACAGGTGTTTTGCACGAGACTGAACCTGCCAGGTAAAACCTGGTCACACCTGCAGTATGTTAAATATATAATCAAAATAAAACTTTCCACACAGCAGACCTTAAGCATCCCAACCATGCATCTCTCTGTGTTGCAACAGCAACAACTGTAACCGCCTTAAAAGTAAACACAAACATCAAACCCCTTATCTTGTGAGTCCTCTGAGAAAGCAAGTCAAGCTATCTCCTTTTTTAAGATAAAGACCACTATTATGGCCATACAGTTAAAGCTTTCAAAAAGTACTTTAAACAGCTCAATTATGTGTGAAAATGCAAAATATGGTTAATTTTACACAGAATTCACACGTTTCTCAAAAAGATTGTCTCGTAACACAATGTCCACAAACATTTTGCAGTATCACAGCTTCAGGAACTTAAAAATATTATATGCATGACACATTTTTCAATTTACACTTCTGCTGCCATACACCACATAACCTGTCCTGTTTGTTTATGATGTGCATTACATTATAACTTCACAATGTGATATTTAGAGGCAGAATTAACAACCATGAGCCTAAGTATGGACAGAATTTCAATTTGATACTCAAATGATTGGCAAGAACAACAGTAAATTACTTTAATCTACAATATGGGGGAAATTATATACTGTAAAAAAAAAAATTTTAAATTATCCAATGAAATGAGCTTTACTTCAGTGTCATGCCGTCAATCTATGAAAACCATAGGTGATGTACAGCTGTCAGTCTCAGGAGGTTTTCCTGTCATCGGGACCTGCTACAATAAAAGCTCCGAGCCTCCAGAAATTCTTTGGAGACCGACCTCGCAGAAGGATAAAAGGTCTCCAGAGAATTTCAGCCAGCATTCCTAAGCTAGGTCGTCCTTGAAAAGACGGACAGGCAGCAATGAAACCGGGGCTAACAGGAAGCCGTACGTGAGAGATGGACAGAAAAGGGAAAAATATGATGAGGACCCAGGGAAGGGAGACTGAGCGGGAGATATAGAGGAATGAAAACATGTCAAAGAGGAATGACAAACTCATAGATGGGAACAAAAAATACAAATGTATTGTACTGAACAGGAGCGGACGAAGAGGCAGAAGAAGAGAGCGAGACAAACAAAAACTGTACAGGTGAGGGAATCCCAAATCTAGCCTGACCTCGTTAACCCCAGAGGCTCGTTAGAGTCTTGTTAGAGCAGCATTCTCCAGGCCCATCCTCTGTCACACCTTCATTAAGTCCATCGACCCACTGTGCTTATTAAACACATTCATTACCCCGAGTATTGAACTGCTCGCTACTGCTGCTGCTGCTGCTTATATACAGGATGGGCCACGCACACAAGTGGACACGCAACATCTATAGACGTTCATACAGACACACACATTTCTGCATGTTATCAATCATCGCTAATGAAGTCAGTATTTACAACGGGTTTGGTCTCTCAATCACAAAAGAGACAGCAGGAGGAGAAGAGGGCGACAGAGGAGGAGGAAGAAAATTGAGAGGGGGGATATGGCTTGTTTGAGAGGCGAGAGGAGGAGAGTGATGGGATGAGGAGCAGGACCGTGAGCTTGAACAGAAGGTAGTAAGAGTTTAAAACAAGCTGACAGAAGCAGGGAGACTTTCTCTCACAGTCTTTTCCTCTCCTGCGCTACACATCTGTCTTTTCTCCTTAAAACACGACACCAGTGAATCCCGAAGGAGAGCCATTCATCATGATACACACAAACTGGTCCGCTGGGCTAAAGGCGAGGCCTCCATCCTGACTTTGGGCTCTTGCTTTAAATGATGACATCATTTCTGCCCTTCTCAAACAAAAGGAAAACTCATCATCAGAGACAGAAAGAAGGAGAGGAGAAAAAGAGAGAGAGAGAGAGAGAGAGAGAGAGAGAGAGAGAGAGAGAGAGAGAGAGCAAAGAGATTAAGAGGAGTAAAGGCATGAGCGAGGTGTCGGAGAGGGCCATGAATCATGGTGACATCCCTGGCTGGGTGTCAGGAGCTGCTGCTGTCTGGAGCTGGATAAACAGAGGGCCTCTAAAGCAATGCTCTTTAAGCACTGGCCAGGTCAGAGACCGGCACTGGCCTTCTGGAAAACTGAAATAGGGGCCAATTTTTTGGCCTAAATTGATGTTGTGTGTTGCTACAACCTTTCCAACTTGCTTCTGGCTTTCAGGGGTGAGCCAGCCACCAAAATACAAAATTCTGAGTTACCACGAGGGTATTTTAAAGAGGCAGGAGTGAGGTGGCAGACTGCAACCGACTGAATACCCCTTGCTTTACCCTTCCCCTCCAAGCGTGCCAGAGAACGTATATGGTGGCGGCAGTGTTTGGTTTGTCCCTTCTGGGCTACTGTAGAAGCTGCCAGAAGGAATACTGGGAGTTTTAGCAATAACAAAAGATTGATTATTTATATATATGACAATTAAGTTTCTGTTAATTTGTTAATGGATTAATTGACTAACTGTTGCGACTTTAGTTGTCTCCCTCGTATTTCCCCATTTAACTTCATCCAACATAAGTATTCCTTTTTCAGATGTATATCAGTGTCGGCATGTAAAATCTAACAACAGTAAGTTTGTATCCAGAGTAAAGCAATGAACAGAAGATTAAAATGACACAATATCTACAGTACTGACAGATTATGTATAACCATTGCAACGGCCCTTCCAAGTTTCTGGCTACAGTTAAAAAAATAAAATGCTTTTTCTTTCAAAAGATTTCAATTTTTTTTACACAATTTGCAATACATTTAAAGGACATGAAAGGTGAAAACAGAGGCCACACACTTAACACAGTCATATTTGTGAAGGAATATTCTATAACCTTGGTAAGAACAGGTTATAAAGCATCAATCTTGTCCAAATCCAGCTGACTTTAAACACCTCCTGGTAAATATTCCTTTCTGTTGCAGGCGCATGAATAACAAAGAAACAAAGTGTGTGACTCAAATATGTATTAACATCCTCCAAGTTTTTTTTTATATATATATATATATATATATATATATATATATATATATATATATATATATATATATATATATATATATATATATATATATATATATATATATAAGAGTTTGGGATATTTTATGTGTAGGCCAAGTTTCAGAGGAACGCTCAGCTGAATTCAGCTGCCTGGTCGCTCACTGCTCACCCACTGTTGCATTACTGCTCTTATCCAGTCCTACTACACCCTCTGCAGGTGGAAACCAAGCACTTCAACCAGGAGAACCTGAACAGGCTTGTCTACAACTATACACATTTAGCACTTCAGAAAAGGAAAGCTTGTTCAAGTCAAAATCGTGATTTCACTTGATCTGCGACCCAGAGTTGCTGCTACACTTCACCAATTTAATCCAAAGTACTTTATTTGACCTTTGAGGAAATATGAGGAGGGTTTACACAAAAGTGATTCAGTCATTCATAAAAACAATCTAAAAAATCTAAACTCTGGATGATGAAAGAAAAAAGAAAAAAGAGCTGAGGGTTAGAGACAGTGGGCACTCTAACTTATACCCACCAAAATATTAAACACCACAAAGTCCTTTTTTTTTTTAATTGCAAGTGTATTTATGAGTGTCAAAGTAAACTGACCATATTTCTGAATGCAGATTTACATTCTGAAGACTCAGGAAAGGACTTAGGAAAACCTAATTTCCCTTTGTTTTATAGAAAATTTTGAAGCTATTCCTGATAGCGTGAGCATAACCCACCCACGCGTTGTTCAAACGCTCAAATACAACCAAGAGGAGTGTTTTCTAAATTCTGCAACTCTGGTTAAGTTTAGGCACAAAAAACACTTGTTTAAGGGTACAACAAAACAATGGTTTGTGCCGTAATTAGCTGCCTTTAAAAAAATAATAATAATTTTGCTTTCAAAGCGTGGGACAAAGAAGTTTTTAATCTGGCTTCCGCTAGTAAAAACTACACTATAACATCTACCACAACTATTTCTACTTTCAAATCAGCAAAGATAAACGCAGGCATTACGAATGAAAGTCTGCCTCACTACTGCAGCTGCTCTCCATTTCTGCCCTGCCAGGAAAAGATGTCTGACTCTGGCATAACCGTTGTGATTTTTGGCATTCTGTCACTGTTCAACAATAGAAAGTCAGCTGTGTCCGCTATCCCACTTCTCACTTAAAATGTCTGTCGTTCACTTGATTTTGTTTTCTTTCCACAAGGTTAAAACTTTTAACATTTCCATGAGCCACTTAGGGAATCCAGGAGAGCCTCCTGTCACACGAAGACGGTCTTTTTCTTTTTCAAAAAGTAATTTAATCTGTTATTGATAGACTGTGGGAAAAAAAAAATGTTGATGCTGAATCTTTTCCCAGGATAACTAATATTGAAAAGAAAACATTGGAGCAAGGTGAAATATCGCTTTGGAGGAACACTTCACAGACTCACATGTCCAGAAGTGCTTTCTTCCTTTTCTTTTTCTCCCCTTTAAAACTTGTTTTGTTCTTGGGCAGACGGCAGAGGGAACATATCGACGAAGTCTGTGTCTGAGTGCAGCCGGCTGTCCAAGTTGAAGTCAGTGCTCATTAATGCATCTGATTAGTCTTCAGGCAAAGGCAGAACAGCAACCCAGCCAAAAACACACCGAGCAGCTTTTTGGGGACACAGATCAATACAGAGGCACTTCAAAACAGCAATGAAGAGGAGGATATCGGAGAGAGGAATGTGCTGTTAACTCGGACTACATACTGAGAATGTAAGCAGTGGTAATGGTGGAAAAAAGTTTTAAAATGTACAATTCACATAGTTCAATATTTAACAAATGTCTTGTTATGAATCAGTCGAGACACAGCTATGGCTGCAAATTAAAATTATTTTCATGATCAACTAATCTGCTCATATTTTTCTCATTAATGAGTTTAGTGTTTGGTCTTTAAAAGGCCATTAAAAAGCGAAAATTAAAAGCCAGTCTCTAATCGACCCGTTTTCCATAAGTGAAGGATAAATATTCATCCAGCTTGTAGTGCCTGGTCAACATTATACAACATGTATTAAAGGGACATTTACTCACAATCATTTATCTAAATCAACACCCAAAAATTTGCACAGTTAAGGAAGACAATGCAGGACCGTCAAAAGCTCCACGTGTTTTTCCTTGAGGTCAAACAAACATGTTACGTGCATTCCTTTACTCAAAACACTGGCAAAGCAAAGTTTTTCAAACATCCATGTTGTGCCTCAGCATGTGTGACTGAAAAAAAAAAAAAAAACGGGCAGAACAGTAAAATGTTGCTCTGTGGGGATACAGGTCAAAACCTACAAAGAGAGTTGACATCAAAGCAACTAGTTAATGTCCAAATTGGTTAGTGATTTAATTTTTTTTTTTTTTTACAACTGATAACTTGACTAATCAACTGTTTCCTTAAATAAGGTATCAATTATTTATATTACTTTCACACTATAATAGCCACATCTGGAAAAAAAAAAAAAAAAGAATGATTAAGAGAATTAGCGCCACAACCTATTTAGAAACAGACAGTGAAGTACACAGAGAGGAGGTGAGGAGTAAGGAGGGGATGGAAACTGGAAACTGGGACTGCACTCGGAAAGCACAGACCTCCGTCAAGGCCAATACTCCACTCTTCTATGATATGCAAATCTGCAACTACTATGTCGGGTTGTATTTCCAAAACTATGTGAATGATGTCAAAATACGCTTTAGCCTCACTGAAGCCTCATATTTCAGCGGTTGTACCGGTTCCCGTTCTCCTGTGAAACCACCATCTCCGAGTGCTCCATAACGGCTGCTTGTTGTGTAAAGTTTGAGTAAGTACATGTTTATCTATGAAAGTGAATTGTGATTGTGAGTTATCATATTTCAAGAATGCCCTATGTTTTGTCACTATTGAACTTACCGAAAGGATTTTGAGATGTAAAGCATTTTGCAGACTAAATGTCCTGTTTCCGCATGTTAATGAAAGTTTTATTAAAATCCGACTGGTAGTTTTTCCGTAATCCTTCTGACAAACAAACAAACCACACTGAAAACATTACCTCCTTGGCGGGGGTAATGAAGGAAAGATGGATCATGTGTTTTAAATTATTAAAAAAAACTAGAAAAAAGCACATTAGGCAAAAAGAGGAAAGAGGATTTAAGACTATTTATCAGAGATTCCCGCCGGCAGAACAAAATGTAGATGGACAGCAGACATCCCCATCTCTCCACAGTTTGGTCCAGTAAATTCCATCTTGACCTTAACTACATATGGCTACTTCCATAATCACCACAGACGGAGAGAGACGACGAGAGCGAAAGGCAAGGAGAGAAAACTAAAGAGACTTCTTGATGACATGAAAGCATGGAAATTCTGGATGACGGCAGAGCTTTTTCTCGCTCTGACAGACATAATCCAGTTCCATTAGCAGTTAAACTGACTAAATACATCATACAACATCTGACATCCAACATCCTAAGAAGTCTAAATGCCTGTCTACAAAGACTGGAGGGGATTGGGGGAGATGGACAATGCATTGTTTGTGTGTGTGTGTGTGTGTGTGTGTGTGTGTGTGTGTGTGTGTGTGTGTGTGTGTGTGTGTGTGTGTGTGTGTGTGTGTGTGTGTGTGTGTGTGTGTGTGTGTGTGTGTGTGTGTGTGTGTAATTCTGTTTGTGTGGCCGGTCAGAATGGTTCTATTTATCTCTAATTACAGTCAAATAAAGTTTCCAGAGGAGATTCCAGTGCAGCTGGCAGCTATTCAATTCACCCGCTCCCATGTGTGTGTCACTTGCAGTGTTTTAACTCAGCCGCGTGTGTGTGTGTGTGTGTGTGTGTGTGTGTGTGTGTGTGTGTGTGTGTGTGTGTGTGTGTGTGTGTGTGTGTGTGTGTGTGTGTGTGTGTGTGTGTGTGTGTGTGTTGGTTCAAGTCAAAAGGTCTATCCCATAATAACTGACAGCTATCATTATCACTTCCTTTGTCTTTGCTCTCCCTCTAATTCAGTTAATTAAATCTGATAATGTCAATATACAGTTTAATCTGCGATTACGTTTGATTGGACGGCTGTCACTTCCCCTGCCAGCAAAAAACCCAACTACTGACAAGCCAGACAGACAGCCAATCAGAGCGGGACATGAGGCTTCCTTCACTCAACTATACGTACGCCTTTTCCAGCGTTTGACGTCGTTCCGCAGACAAACACACACCCTTCCTTCCCGAACGCCTACACGAGAGACCTGGAAAACACGGTGAGTGTGCAAGAGAGAAGGTCTGATTGTACATGCAGAGTGGTAATTACACCCAAATTGAGGGCACATGGTAATCTATGTTAGGTCATCTCTAATTCCACTTACATTTCCACATTTTGGACTAATTAAAACTGTAAATAATCAGTGTGTGTGTGTGTGTGTGTGTGTGTGTGTGTGTGTGTGTGTGTGTGTGTGTGTGTGTGTGTGTGTGTGTGTGTGTGTGTGTGTGTGTGTGTGTGTGTGTGTGTGAGAGAGAGAGAGAGAGAAAGACAGGGACAGTGAGAGTGTGCACGGGCAGACACGGCATCTTTGAGATGAACCATGTGGAAGAATGTTCCCATCACACTGCAAGAAAATTAAGTGCACACTCTTTGATTTGAACAAGACAGTAGAGCAGATAAAGCTTCTGTAAAAGACAGGAAAAGAGTCGAAAAGTGCTTCCGCAGCAGAAATGTTTGGAGATTGCTACGTATTTAACTGAAAGGAACATTGGAGCAAAGTTAACAACATAGAAAGATGGGTGACGAGACAATGTTTTATTTCTGACACTCAAAGTTCAACTTTCAGCTTCTCCTCCCTATGGCAAATTGAAGCGAGATGAAAAAAAAGGGGAATTTGTTATTCTCAGACCCCTTGCCCTTCGAGGTGGTGGAAGAGAACAGAATATGAATGGGAAGAGAGGAAGGAAAAACCCTTCAAAGACAACTGGTGCAATATAACCAACTCTGGCATAAATACTGGATGAATGCCAATACAGAATGCGCAGTAGATGTCAAAAGAAGCAGAGCGCCGAATCACCAGAGTCACCTGCTCTTTCTCACAGTGCTCTTAGCCCACGGTTATCCAGAGCCCTGGGCTGATTTGGCCCCGGGCTAACAAGCAATGAAAGAGTCAGCATCAATTTGCAGACACTCGTCGGTGTTAGAGAAGCATCCTCGGAATTGCATTAGCAACTTTCAACTGTCATTTGCTTAAAAAAAAAAAAAAAAAAAAGATAACTTCTGTGCCCTTCAGTCTGATAATCATGGCCAACAATCTATGCATTATCCTGTAAAGAACATGGGAAAACTGCACATGTAACATCACGGCAAAACACCAAACATGTCTCCACAAACAAGAATTTTGTGGTTTAATATGACAATACCATCAAGAGAAACAGCAGAGCTACTACTAATGTTGTCACTGATACGTGTTCAAATATTCTTAAAGTTACAAAGGCTTATTCAGAGAGGTTGTGCCCTCTTCTTTAAAAAAAAAAAAAAAAAAAAAGAGCTATTTAACCTTGTACAGAGCTTGACATGGTCTTAACAGAGAGAAAACAAACCCTGCAGCATGGAACTGAAACCACAACCATGGCAAAGAGGGAAGGAAAGAAAGAAACGATGTATGTGGGTGTGCATATGACAAAGAAAAAAGGGGAGAGGGTGAGTGAAAGACCACACAGAAACATCCTGCAGCAATTCAATTATTCAATTTTAGAGGAGGGGGGAAAAGAGAGGGCAGATCAGAGTGAGTGAAAGGCTCATCCTCACATGCAATTGATTAGGACAGACACAAAAAGGGAGGGGGAAGGGGAGGTAGGGGAGAGGAGAGGAGAGGAGAGGAGAGGAGAGGAGAGGAGAGGAGAGGAGAGGAGAGGAGAGGAGAGGAGAGGAGAGGAGAGGAGAGGAGAGGAGAGGAGAGGAGAGGAGAGGAGAGCCTTTACAATGTAGTCTTAAGAGGCTTTCACTGCCGTCCTATGACTTTGCGATTTATAGCACACTAAAAACCAAAAAGCCCATCTCGATGCCATTTCCTGAATCAATTCATGTAGAGAACAAGGGTTGAGCTCACACAATGGCCTCACACAAGTGTTTAGCCATTCATTTTTTGCATAAACCTTTCAGAAAAGCCTTTTCCATGCGGCTTGAAACCTTTTAGTTGATCTATGAACAGCAGACCTGGTGTGAAATGAGATCCTCAAAATACAAGAGTTGGAGTCGCCATTTAAATTCTTAATACGTGATACAATATTTACTCTATAATTTATAATAAATTAAAGGCAACAGCCTGTATCATCTGATGTCAAAGTGTAAATGAGTAGAAAAGTAAAATAGAAAATATTAGTCCTGGATCTGACAGCAGCAGAATCATTTGGAGACAGTAATTACAACCGTTTTCCCAGAAAGCAACTAAATCTGTTTTATTTTTTATCGGAGACGTTGGAGGAGAGAACCTGAGGTAGTCTCTTGCAGCTGTCAGAGAAAGTAAGTGCTTTCTGGATCATCTTAACTCCTGGCAAACTTAACGACGATATTAGGCTGAGCAACCCGAGTGCCTAGACATAACAATTCTCATATAAAGTCGGCCCATTTCTCTCCTAATGACAGGAAGCTAAAATAACTGCAACGCTTTCACGTCTGAAAAATGACTGTCTGAAATTGATACCGCTGCACTGAAATGTTATCAGCAATATTAATCTCTCACCTAGTGGTAATCGCTAATTTCATGTACTATTAAATTGATGAATGGGATTTTAAAAAACTGAGCTATTGTTATAAACTTCAAGTGGACTAATTAATCAAGGTCATGATTACTCATGGACTCCAAATACATATTGGCAGGAAGACGTGTGAAATAATTTCATGAAATGGAGGAAGGTCTAGATTATAGGGGGTTAGAGACAGACAAACCAAATAATAATATAAATGACAATATGTTTTCTTCTGGATCAGCGTCCAATATCAAGTGAAGTATATGTTAGCAAAAATGATATGTGGTTCTGATTTGATGTGAGAAATACACAACACAGCATTGGCATCAACCGGTTGAAGCCCACAAAAGGAAAGTGGCTGCATTCAGAAAATGGGAAACGGTGACATCTAGTGGTGATCCCAGGTAATGTGCCACGTATATTTGCGTCTGTCCTTTTATATTAAAGGAAATATGACAACATCTCATCTGTCTGAGTTCATGGCATGTCATGATCTCAAAAACAAATCCATCTGTTCAGAGAACGGACCTTAAACTGATTAATGCATTAGTCTGCAAACATTTATCCACGTGTTCACATATTTGCATTTATATGAACATGTGGGCGGTGTTAAAATGAACCACATACTGTTTCTTCAAGCATGAATAAGTTACCGAAGATTCAAGAAAACAGTTTCCCTTCATTAAACTGTAGATTTAAAACCTCAAGGATCCGATGAGATCAATAAACAGGAAACCTGCTGGTTAAAGGCACAATCAGTGCAACATATTTAAAATTGTGTGTTTACAGTGTGGCGGCCAAAAATCAAACAATGATGAGGAGTTTTTATGGCAATAACAAACATTTGTCTGCTAAAGCAAGAGTGTATAAGAAGAAGACTAGCGAGAGGAACTGACAGCGGAGACGGAAACGAATGAATCCGTGTGGTGATGTAGATGTCGCTTGCTCGTGGTGCACTTACTGAAAGAGAGCACATCAAGCGGAAGTTCGGTGTATTATCGTGCATGAATTCTTAGCCTCAAAAATGGCAGTAACAAACAGTAGATAAGGCAAGAAACAGATTCACAGTGCTCTGACAAGATTTTAGCACCTATGAAGAGCCTCTACAAGATAAACACAAAGACCAGAGACCACAAAACAGATGCTACCGTTAGAAGAGAAATCCTGAAGTAAGGGAAGCATGACAAGAGCGAGAAAAAGCACAACACCGAGTATCAGAGCAGATGTGTGGAACTGACCATTTTGTTCTCCTGCAAGTAGAGTCTCTGCAGTTTGGGACATCCTCTAGCCAAGGCCATTATGCCCTCATCTGTGAGACCGTAGCACTGACCCAAGTGGATGTCCTTCAGCTCACCGCAGTGCTCTCCCAGCTGAAAGGACAAAGTATAAAGAATGTGTCAAATCAAATACTCAAAATCTTCATTTTAATTGGGAGCATTTTTTCACCTTTCATTTGGGAATAAAAAAAGAACAAATGAGACCAACAAGAAAAGATCTCAAAGTTAAAACAAAGAGGCTTTGGATCTCTTGTGTCTCCGCTCCAGCTCTAACTGCATTACCTTTATCAGTGCTCCATCTGTTAGTTTGTCCTGGTTGCCCACATGCACCTTCACCAGAAGAGGGCAGTGTGTAGCCAACGCCGACAGAGAGATGTCGCCCAGCTGCTTGCAGCGGTAAGCTGTATACTTCTGCAAGCCTGGACAGTGGGAGGCCAGGGAGGACACTCCGTGGTCATGAACCCCTCTGCAATCCGAGATGTTAATCTCTGTCACATTCTGCCTCCGAGAAGCTATTTTCACCAGGAGATCATCGTTTACCTGAGGGAGAAGGAGACATGAAAGTCAGTACGCAAGCAACAAAACGTTGTCTCTTTACCATTAATTCCGTGCCAACATTAACTAAATGTCTGAAATGTACTGACAAAAAAAAAAAAAAAAAAGTGTACAACTCTAGTGACATTAAAGGATGATACCTGAAGAATATAGAGTTTCTTACTTGTTGTAGGCCACTGAGGTCAATTTGCTTCCAAAACTGGAAGTCCAAGCAGAGGTCCCTCCAGTACTTACAAACCAGAGAGGCACAAAGACAGCGCTCCTTCACTGTCAGGTGGGACAACACCTGCAGGGAGAGATAAAAACGCACATTTCTAGTTGGTTAAAAGTCCTTAACCAACAACAGAGTACACAGCGGGTTTCCTATCAATGATAAGCTCTGAATGAGTACTTAGCATATTTCACTGTACCAACCCAGTGGAAAAGCATTAAATATAAAAACAAAACCGACCGAACCCTTTGATCAATTCTTACCTTTAGAAGAATGGAGGAAGGCAGGTGGTTGATACTTAAGTGATCAGCAGCGTCAGAACTTCTCGCCTGGCAGTCGTCATAATGATGCAGGCAGCAGGGGGACGAATCTGAACTGTGAGGCAGATCGGCATGAACACCGAACCCACAGCAGCCATCAGTAGGTGAGGATGAGGAGGAGGAGGAGGCGGAGGAGGCGGAGGAGGAGGAGGAGGAAGGAAGTGGACAGAGGGGAAGGTGGCAGTGGCCGGTTTCAGAGTTGGAGGCGGCCTCTCCCCCACCTCCTCCCACTCCTCCGTTTTCCAGCCCTCCGTCGGGAGCAGCGAAGGCACAGCGAGGCTGCTTGCAAGGGGTGCACCTCTGCACCTCAGAGCACTTCCTCTTACACACCTGCAACCAAAGACACACACAGATCAGCCCAGGTGGAGACAGATTTTCTTCAGGCAAGTCACAGCAGATTTGATTGAGTAGACTTTAATTCGAACAGCAGCCTGAAAGCACCTTACACCGCCCACCTCCAGAAAACAGCCCCACTGACTGCGGCTCCTCTATGAGAACAAAATAAGACAAAGACTACAAAGTATGAAGCTCTGACTTGTCACTGCTGCAAGTCTGTTACTTAAAGATGTGTATGCTCACTTTCATAATTTCATGTTCATTTCAAGCTGTGTAAGCTTTGAGAAGAGTCAGATTTTAGCTTCTTTTTTTTTATTATTATTTTTACATATAATGTTATGAATAGTTGGAAGGCATCTGTCAGGGCGTTCAGTCTGGACCAAGGTTAAAGTTTCTGTTGACTACATCGATCTGGTTAGTTTTGGTTTCATTGCCATTTTTGCTAGCGCAACAACATATGTAGGTGTGCATGACATACCGACGTCCTGTTGTCGTCCCCTACGTGGACTACATGTCCCTATACTAGTCATTGACTCTTGTTGACAGATGTGCGTAGCCTTTTCCGTTTAAAAGGAGACAAAATTATGAACAGATTAATTCCAATGACGCAATGAATTATTACTATGCCGTTGCTACCAGCACTGTTTTTCCTCTCCGAGATTAAGATTTTAAACGTCAACATTTTTCGGCATTTTTCTCAGGCTGAATTTTGATTTCTTTGTCAGACCAAATTACAATGGAATATTCTGTCTCTTCCTCTCTCCATGGGATACTGCGGCTGATTACTTCTGCAGTTGTTTTTGTTTTTCTATTGTTTAAATGGTTGACCGTAGCCTGCCTCCTCTTCCTGTAATTGATCCAAATGTCCTGAACATCTAAAAACACTTTTCACACCTACTACTTTGGCTTGGACCAAAATGAGAAGTTCAAAGGTCCTGACCAAACAAGGGAGGTGTGAAAGCACCCTTAACGCTATGGTTACTTATTAGTAAACTTAGAATTTCTCTAAGTGAAGACGGCCTTATTAATCATTAGCAGCACTGATAAATCGCTGCTGTTTAGGTCACGAGTACAAAGCCATGTTGCGTCTCCACCACAGTGTCCGGTAGTGTTCGTGCAGCGCGCGCGCGGACACACACACACACACACACACACACACACACACACACACACACACACACACACACACACACACACACACACACACACACCAGCTGCCTACCATCTCAGTGTAGTCACTGGTGCAGCCAGGCACAGGCACAGGTATGGGCACGGTCACAGACACACCAGCGGTTCGGAAGAGCGCCGGTGGTGGAATCAGTTTGGCAGGAACAGCTGATAACAGGCTCCTCCCTTGGCCCTCCCAAATGGCCAGTTCCCTGGGTGACAGCAGGAACTTGGAGCAATCCTCAGGAGACGCGAGTGTTGCGTATCGCTCGGCGAGCTTCGAGGCTGCTGCTGCTGCTGCTCCGATGCCGACTCCACCTACACCTGGGACGCTGATTCCAGTGACGCTGTTGTGGCAGCACCCGTTGACGGCGGCCTCCAAATGGTCGCTGTCGTCGTCGAGACCACTGCTGTTGCTGTGGACAATGAAGCAGAGCATGCAAGGGCCCTGCAGGAAACAGTTCCTCTTCTTCTTCTTCCTGTGATGCAATTTGCGTGTCCTCTTCTTTACGCGGTAACCATTTTTCGAGAGAAGATGGCCCATATAGATGATTCAAGGAACCTCTGGAATAACAGGAGTAAATTCATTAGTAAATGCATCATTCAGCAATGTTCTCATGTCCATGATTATCAGGATACGGCAGACTGGCTCTCGATGTTGGCATCAAAACCTGAGTTTTGGTATCAAAACCTGAGTTTTGGTATTCATATTTTATACCCTTTTCTTGTTCATTTATCAAAACAAGCCAAATTTATCAAACAAAGAACAGTTATATGAACACAAGCAATGAGACACAAAAAAATTATTTCATAAAATTGGCAATTTGAAGACAAATAAAAAAAAAATTTATTTTTTTTTTAAATAGGTAAGAAGACCCGACAAAGCCTTCAGTGAATGTTCACAATTTCACCGTCTGAAATGCTCCATATAATAGACATATTTCAGTCATTAAATGAAAAGTACTGAGGTTCCATAATCAGCCGTTGCCTAGCGTGGTGAATACAAAAATAATGATTTTACTTTACATTATTATTGCTATTAGTATGTTATTTCATGTATACTATTCTGTAACCAGTTGTGCATATTATAGCTTTAATATCACTTTATAAGTGGGTAGCTACCTTAACAAGTAAGAAAAATGTGTATCTATCTATGGTCACCAGCGCACATATAAAACGACACAGCAGTAGTCATATCTGAGATCATTTTCATCTCTCACCACCGTCATCATCATCATCACTGTTCTTCAACAAAGATCTTAAAAGATAGCATTCATTCTTTTTACAAGCCTGTCCTGGTATTGGTTGCCTAAATCATTCCTTCTGTCCATATTGGCAAAGTGAAAATGAGCCTTTCTCAGTCTTAGAAAAATCAAAATAAATGTCTTTCAAAGTTGAAGCCTTTTTGCCACACGATTTCTTGTTTATGTTTTGTTTTTTTCCCCCAGACAAGCTTTCTTGACTATGCTGCAATGGAGGATTAACAACACAAAGAGGGAATATCATATTAGATTTGAAAGACAACCCTAACCTTGGCTGACATAGACTGATGAAAGATTGATATGAACTTCATCTGGACTTCTGGGGGGCATTTTGGCACATACAAAGGACAAACAGGGAACAGCGAGGCGCTTGTTTTTATCGCTTACATTGCAATAACAACGCAGGATGTATTCATACTCAGTGTGGACTGGAGAATGTAAAAACAGCACGTCACAGCTTTATACACACGCCAAAACAAAGAATATGTGAGCTTGTTCTGCGTGTCACGATCAACGAAGGTAGAACCACAAATACTGGAAGAGATAGGAGGCTGAAACAGAAATTGAATTCTCCTCCTGCCCATGTAAAACATATTACTAGAATGCAAAGCAACACCCTGGCTCGGTATCACAATGAAATGACGACCTTGTTTGTAAAAGGGATCACACGTTGTCAGTATAAATGCTAAAACTACGAAGGAGCAGCCAGCTGAAGCTCATTACACTTGTATCGTGTGAATACATTACTTGTCAAACGTTAAAAAAAATAGTAAAAATGAATAAATTAATAAATAAAAAAAAAGCCTAATTTGAATGCACAAGTGTAAATGCCAAATTGCAGATTTGTTCCTGTCGTATTGAAAGTCTGGCAGCGGAACAATCTGGCCGCTGCCGGATGAAAACACAGAGATGTAAACAGTGAACAGGTGGTCATTTGTTTAGGCGTACACAAACACACAACGCGCACTCCTAACGTGGCGGCTGCGGTTCGTCTGAAATAGCTACAGGTTTATTTCTCGCATATGCTCTAAACTTAACGCAGTCCCCTCGTTTAGAGAGGAGGCGAACAAACAAAAAAAAAAATAAATAAAGAAGAAAAAGACACGGCTCCGTGGAGCTCTCTCTGCCAGGCTAGCTCGCTCCTTCACCAGATGCTAAGTTAGCTGTAGCCCCAGTATGAAGCAGCTCTCACCACTTCGCACGGCGCTCCCACGCTCCGGACGGTGCTTGCATAATACGCGGTCAAGGTGAGCGCTGACGAGTCCCGGCAGGAGAGACGCAGACGCAAGAAAAAAAAAAAAAAAAAAAAAAGCAGCGACCTGACTGCTGTGGTGTTTGTCCCAAACAGTGGCAGCTCTGGGTCTGCCTCTGGTGCTGGCTGCTGCTCTTGAGGACAACACTTCCGCACCGAGAGGGCAGCGGGACGGAAGCCGACGAGGGCGATTCGTAATTCGTTTATGGGGAGCTCCGTGAACCTGCCAGCTGTAAGAGGCCTGAGGAAGAGGTGAGGCTTGTTATACCTAGCCTCGGTTTGTGCATGATCAGTTCCATGACTAATTATTTTTATTTGTTTAAAAGCCAGAGTTAAAACACCACAGAGTCCCTTTCACAACGTAACTACCAGCTCCAAAAACTTGGTGAAGTTAATATCCCAGAGCCCTTGATCCTATAAGGCCCCCAGGTTCACAGATTGTGGTTATTATTGTAACTGTAACAATTGCTTGGGAATGTAACACTGTCGCACATTATACACTTATTTACCTGAGGGGCCCGGTGATTTGATACCTTTGTATCCTCTGTATACCTTTGCAGTTGATGTAATATATGTGTACCTGGTGCATATTTCTAAATGAAGTTGTGTTTAATCAAATGATCAAAGTCGAATGGACACTCATCAAACGTTAAGGGAGATAGTATTCCAGCAGCAGGTTCGGTTAGTTTTGGGGGCTTAAGCAATGTTCTGTAATGAAGCTGCCATGTGCAGTCTACCACACAGCCTGTACCTGTTGTGTCCTTAATTTTATACACCTCAATCCAACTGGAACATCAAATATCTGCATGCTGCTAAATAAAAGAGAATGTCTAACCTATTTTCCAAGGAGATCCCATTTTGATCATTCAAACAACAAAGTTAGCCAGAGGTTACATGCTCATTATGTTGTTGTTGTTTAATTTATCTGTGCATTTCACCCATGATTAATATTACACATGTTTCCTACATTGTACAAAAGTATCAGAGCATAGATTGGCATGTCACTGGTCTGTGCAGCAGGACGGCATTGCCATCGCCCAAAATTGTACTGTTTATCTTTGAGGAAATCTCTGTGACTGCAGTGTAGACTAATCATCAAAACAAAAGTCTGAAATGTAAAACTAGAGACATAACACAGGATAAAGCTCCCCCAAAATTCAGCCTGTGGACACCGTTGCATAACATGTGGCTCTGTCAAGTCTGAGAAAAAGAAGGTCTGTGTTTCTGTACCACCAAAAAGATGGGAGGGGCGGGGGGTGGGAGGGGACTACGACATTATTTTGGAAGGCAGAGAGATTTTCATAGAAGTTGTTTTTTATGTTACATTATTGCACTATGCTGCACCAATGTTGAGCTGTAGCCTATATATGTCTTTCATCTGTTTAGGAGTAGTATATGTTGTTTTTTTTGGATATGTACATTGAGAGCATGTTACAACCAATGTCAAATTCCATGTACGTGCAAACATATCTGGCCAGTGAAGCTGATTCTGATTCTTCTGATTATGAGAAAAGCAGGGTCCGGTTTTGGGTAAATAAATGGTCTTCTGCTCTTGTGAATATAATAAGATTTTAGGCCTTCTAAAGTATCCCTTTAATGGTTGGATATTTAACCCTTTAATTTTTGGGGGATTTTTTTTTTGGGGGGGGGGGGGGGTTTAAAGAAACCCTCACAGCATCCTTGTCACCAACGATCCCCAAAAAATATGAAAATATAGAAATAAAATATAACTTGGTTGAATGCAGCTGCGGGTCATTTTGACCCAAGGACAACACGAGGGGTTAAACCATGAGCAACTCTGTGACTATTTTACATTTTTCAAGGCACAAAACAACACGATTATCATATGAAAGCATACAGTATAGGACTGTTATTGCAATAGGTCTCCATGTGCACTCATTTTAACTCTTTATTTTCCTATTCATTTTAAAAGCCCTCTCTCTTTCTCTCGCTTCTCTCTCTCTCTCTCTCTCTCTCTCTCTCTCTCTCTCTCTCTCTCTCTCTCTTTCTGACACACACACACACACACACACACACACACACACACACAAACTTCCATTAGGGGCGTGAATTTCCAGCCACCAGCTCCTCCAGGCTGAACGGCTGTTCCTAAAATAGCACCACCGCGACATCGGAAGCCTCAAATAACATGGCTGGAGAAGTTTCACCAATAACTCGACAAGTAACTATAGAAAACCGGGAAACTCGGACCGCTTCTGTCAATATTGATCTCAGAGACGTCGAAGACTGCTTAATTTACGACCGGCATGGAGTCGCGGTCCCGTTCAAGACCTTGTATGGAGACAGGAAATCGGTGATCATTTTCGTGCGGGTACGGCAAACCTTTTTCTGGCTTAGCCTTGCAGATGATGTTTAGGCTGTAGATGCCTGAAGTTGCATTCGTAAACTCAAGAGAGGCTGTAATTGAGTCGGTTGAGCCTCAAAAAGGTGGCCTTGAAAGACATCAAGGTGGGCATCAGGTGAGATGTACACGTGCCCCAACAACCTCTCGTGCTGTGGTGGAAATGGAGGAATGGAGGGATGATGTCCATATAGGCGAAGAGAGAGGGAGAAACATTATATAGTTGCAAGATGCGAGTCTTGTCATGTAATCTCTCATGTCACTTGTTAATACGTTATAAACTGTATGTCTCTGCAGACTTTCTTGTGCTACAGCTGTAAAGAGTATGTTGATGATTTGAGCAAAGTACCCAGAGAAGCACTGCAGGTAAGTCCTGATCTAAGAGTAATACACTGGAGGCAGTCACCAGGAGCATAGCTGCACATTTGACATGCAAATCAAATGCTGGTAGTAGCAGATTGCAGTAGTAAATTACTGATTATAAAAACAATCCCCAATTTGATGTGTGTTGTTGCAGGGGGCTGACATTAGACTGGTTGTGATTGGTCAGTCTGCTCACCACCATATAGAGGTAATTGATTAATTATGAATATGCAATTAGATTATTGGGGGAGGGGGTGCATTTTGATGCACCTGCATGGATGTTTTAAATTGTTCTATTTTCTAACAACTTCATTAATGATTTTTTTCCAACACAAGAATAAAGAAATCTGAACATTTGAGCAATCAATACAAGAGTGTGACCCTCCTTCAGCCCATCAGGATATATAGACTATATTACAAGTATATATATTCTCCAATAAAAAGTAGAATAAATATAAGACAAATTATACTAAAAAAAAAATTAACAAATGTAAATAAATAATAACACTTATGGCATTGAGAGAATTTCACAACCAATATAAAATAATTAAAGACAGTGTGACACTCTTATAGACATAATCATGTTTCCTTTTATCAACTGGTGCATCGTCAACAGTCATGAGAGCATCAAAACAATTCATGTTAGAGATACGTTTTCGACAAAGTAAACTATGACCAGGTTTTGTTATACTTGCATATAAGTACCTTTCTCCAAATTGAACAGTAGCCATAACCTCCAGATTGATAGGAGGACTCCTTCCCTTCCGATTAAGAAATGAATTAAGCGAGCTAGCAGTTGTTGCATTGCAGTTGCCACTCTTAAGTTACAGAGAGTTACTGTGTCACAGCCTAAATGTTTGGTTGTTTTTATACTTTGGTCCAAAAGAAGAAACAATATCAGCTATATTTTAAATCTAATTTGAATGACAATTGAACTTGCATTTTTATTTAAAGACATTGTACACAGGTGAGATATGTTCCTCTATCTCTCGTCTAGCCATTCTGCTTGCTGACGGGGTATTCCTATGAAATATATGTGGACCCGGAGAGATGCATTTACCAAAAGCTTGGGATGAAGAGAGAGGAGAAATTTATAGACTCTGGTAATGCAATAACAGTATGAAGTCATAAACTTGTAGCACCAGCAGTGATCTTATTTTGAAAAGATAATTAATAAAAAAGAAATTGCATCTCCGGATTTATTTTATTGTGTACTCAGCGCACCCAAGTCCCCATGTGAAGTCTGGTGTTTTTATGGGCCAAATGAAGAGTATATGGAGGGCCATGAGGAGCCATGCATTCGATTTTCAAGGTGACCCTCATCAGCAAGGTGGAGCCATCATTGCAGGACCCGGTGAGATGTCCTGTCTCTTTATTTCCTGTTATGTGTTATTTGTGTAAATGTTCAATCTTAATTTCCATATCTACCTCCATTGAACCCCCCCCCCCTCCTCCCTTCCACCATTTGTCTCCCTGCAGGCTCTCAAGTTCATTTCCTCCATTTTGACATGAACCGCCTCGACCACATGCCCATTACCTGGCTCCTTCAGCTCGCCGGGGTTCAACAGACCCTGGACTTCAGCGATAAGCCAAAGATCATTGAGGTGTAGCGAGCTGTCCACCTGAAAGTGTGCTTCGCCCCACGTCACTGTTATTATCACACATGCACTGTATACACAGATGGGTCCAAAAGTGGGAGACCACCAGTAAAAATGTCCATTACAAATGATCATCTTAGCTTCATAATTTCAGCAAAAAGTTGAAACAGTGAAAAATGTACCGGGAATTTAGAACATGAGATGGCAGGCCCCAGTTATGATTCAATGACAGCAGCAATAGAGCTGCATGGACTCCTGTTAACTCTTGTTATCCTAGCTTGATGAGACAATATCCCAAAGAGCATCTTGTGATGTCAGGAATGTTTGTCTTCCTCAGGCTTCAAGTGCCCCCATAAATGTTCACATTTGCTTAAATGAGAGCAGAATCTTCCATCTTTTTTTTTTTTTGGTTTACATGCCATATTTTCCTGCTTTTTAATTTTTTAATTACGTTGACATAAAATATACATTTTCTATGTGATTTCAGACCCCACCATATGTTACTTCATTACTTTGTTACATCACAATTGTGCATGGACAAATTGCAACATTTTCAGTAACAGATATTTATGTCCCAGTATTTCTGAGACTATGGTTGCTGTACTGGGCTGAGACCTGACCGTTGAGCCCAGTTTTGGATAGATCTTAAGCGCACTGTTTATGTTTAAAGCGTATTCTTGACTATGGAGAAAGTCATTTTACTATCTGAAGGTCAAATTGTTTCCAGGGCTTCCAATCACATCTCATGAGGTTGAAACAGCCAGGGAATGGCCCTTGAGGTAAAATGGTTTTTGTTTTTGATTTTCTACATTTATCAGTCATCATGTTACTTGTTGTAATGCTGTATGTAAAAGTTGTAATGTCATGTCCTTCAATGGTTGCATAGTTAATACTTAACAGCATTGGCAGAGTCTTATTTTTATACCCATGTCTATAGTGTTTATTATATTGTAAATAAAGTTTAATTATTATTATTTATTTTTCACATTATATTTATCATTTATTTTATTTTATTTTGGGGGGGGGATTTATCTTGCCTCCCACATTACACTCTATAATACAAGGTCACAGCACAGTTGTATCCAAATGGGATTTATTCAGCACCAATATGGGACTTGCGTTATCTGTGGGCTACACAGCTGCTACAACCGAACAGTGAAGGGTGGGCACTGGACATCTAATTCTGATACGTCACTTGCAGGGGATTCAGAAAGCAGAAACCTGCCCCTGCTCATAGACGTCACCACCACCAGAGAGGCTGGAGCAGGCAACTGTAGGCTACCTTGGTTGACACATACACACCACTCACACACGCACACACACACACACACACGCAGTAACAACATCACCAGGAGCGCAGGAGCAGAGCATGCCATATTA
This sequence comes from Brachyistius frenatus, assembly GCF_029030835.1. Taxonomy (NCBI): domain Eukaryota; kingdom Metazoa; phylum Chordata; class Actinopteri; family Embiotocidae; genus Brachyistius; species Brachyistius frenatus. The sequence goes on from NW_027210629.1 coordinate 4,064,329, forward strand.
ACGCAGCAACTAAACGGGGACTCGCGGAGGTCTTGGTGCAGCTGCTCAGGAATGTCCACCGTGCAGCCCTGAGGAGAAAATGAAGCGCAAGAGCGAGAGGAGACGAGCCGAGTCGAGGAAAAAGCGCTGTGCAGCTCCCAACAGCTCAGAGGCGGAGCCATACGCTGATATTTACATTGAGATAACAGGTAAGAGGGTCTGCAGAATGAACCCTGACAACTTTCAGCCCAGTTGGCAAATATGTGGAGACGCGCACGGCAGGCTGCGCACGCACACAGATACGATTTAAATAACTAGGGCGTGTGAAAGTCTCCGATTTTTTTTCTGCTTTTGTCGTCAATGCACTGGGTTTGCGTTGAGTTTCCCTTCACGGTGCACTAATACTGAATACGAACAGTTTTATGCTGGTATTTATCTTCGTGCAAGTAATTACATCAGAAAAAGAAAAAAAAATCTTTTCTCTGCACCATCTTGTTTTATGGACTGTGTGCAGGTTATAGACGTGTACACAGAGATGTAGTGTTTTAATGTCATAAATATCATAGTCAACCCACCGTCGGCCTCATCTAATGTTAATTTTCATATCTTTATGGCGTTTCCTGGTTCGAGTACATCTTCGATGAGCTCAAGTCCGAGAGAGGGAGGTGCGTCCAAGTGGAAATCACGAATATGATTGGCTGAGGGATCGTCCTAGCAACCGCTCGGGCAACGATCCCGGGGCCTATCGTGTTGCTCATGGTGAGAACTTTAAACTGAAGAAGGCGGGGCAGAACCGAACTGACAGGTCCTCTCTCCAATCGCGCGGCGTCCTGCATCTCTCGCAGCCAATAGTTTCAGGCGGAGAACCTTGGGGGAGGAGTCGCGCGGGGATCATTTTTTTTTAGCAGAGTGCGCACTTGCTGTCGAAACTCTCCTTCCCCTCTTCGACTGATGACTTTCTCCTCTTTGAAAACAAAGTCAGGCTCAAGTACGTGTTTATTGCGACGTTATACGTTCAAGTTACCGGTTTTAACTCATCTTTTAAATCTCCGAGCACGCTGTTTGTGTATCTTTTACTTAGTATGCGCAAGTCCTCGTGAAGTAAGACGTACGTTATTTGTCTGCAAAACCTCATGTTCAGAACTGCGACCAAGATGACCGCTGACGATATTTCGTCAAGATGTATTGAGTTCATCAAGGGTAAGTTGCCTGGAAAGACTTTAAAAAAAAAAAAAAAAAAAAGTTGCTGTGGACAAAATGTACTCGTTTGTGGGAACTGAGAGTCTGCAGAAGTATGGTTGCATGACAAAAGCAAGTAACTGCCTCTTTATTTTGTCGCTCTAACCCCTCTCCCCTCCTCTCCTCCTCTCCCTCCTCTCCCTGCAGATCAACTATATTTTGCAATACTTCAGCAAAAGATCAAGAGCACTGCTGAAAGACACTGTTTCTGCATAGATGAAGAGCTGGCATACGAGAAGTGAGTAATCGGGTCCTCGTCCCTCATCATTTTGAACAGTCTTGGGTTTACTGGCATTGTTTCTGATCTTTGCCCCCTCACCCTTCCTCTTCTTTGAGGAATAAAAGACAGGCCTTCAACCTTAAAGCTATCAGTGCATAATCTAAAGGACATCTGTACCATACTAAACCTCCACATCATTTAAAACACAGTGAATCTCAGTTAGCTTTGATTGCAGAACTCCTTACTAAGAAATTGATGTTGTGAATATTATGGTGCACTATTTATTTATTTTTTTGGCAGTTTAAATACTTTAAAGGTAAATAACATGTAAATGATCTGTACTTGTATAGTGCTTTATCACCTTTTGGTCTCAAAGCGCTTTAACATGGTTTTCCCATTCACCCACTAATGAGACAGATCACCATGCTGTCATCAGGAGCACATTCACACACACACTGATGGTACACCATGGGGAGGAACTTAGGGTTCAATGTCTTGCTCAAGGACACTTAGGTGTGACAGGAGGAGCTGGGGATCGAACCACCAACCTTCCGATTAGTGTGCAACCCACTCTACCGTCTGAGCCACAGCCTCCCTGTAGATCCAGAGTGTACTGGAGGGCAGGGCTGTTTTAGTGGGCTGTTGTGAGATTGGCTGCAGGAGAGGAAAAAACTGACCTTTCAGAGTTTTATGCCAGTGATACAAAATGGACCTCTTGTCTTTGCTGCTTTTTGTCCCATTGTGATTGACCAACTCCAGCATCAAATGCTTCCAAATAAAGTCTTTACTCCTTCAGTGTTTGTTTTTTTACTGTGTCAATCTAAGGTAGTGGATTCTATCTAGTGAAACTTCCCCAGAGACAATAGCTGGTTGCATAAATAGCCACTCTGACACAGTCTTTCTTTTTCTCTCTCTCTCTCTCTCTCTCTCTCTCTCTCTCTCTCTCTCTCTCTCTCTCTCTCCCTCCCTCTCTCAGCTTCTATGCGGACTTTGGTCCCCTCAACCTGGCCATGTTTTATCGCTTCTGTTGCAAGCTGACAAAAAAGCTCAAGGTAAAGTAAACTGATGCTCCTAAATGCTGGAAGAGAGGAGAAGAAGAAAAACCTGCCTCAATAAATACCTATTTACACCTGCAGTAGCTAGACAAAGTAAAGTAGGGCTATAGCTCTATAAAATGACAGTCAGCTGTTTTACTGTTCAATTTATGTCCTTAATAGTCCTTGTTTGTCAACTTGTGACAGCACTGCTCCTCTTTGTTGTGTTGTGATTTTGGGGGTCGTTGGGTACAGATTTTGGGCACCTGAAGTTTGGCCACTGATGATTCAGCTTTTTTTGCAGCTCTAGCACATTACTGCCGTTTGTAGAGATTGCCTGGCTGCATCGAGAGATTCCATCCAGAGTAATACGTTAAATTTTTTGCATAATGTCCACACTACTTTGGCATTTTTAAAGCCCTAAAACAAGAGATTTTAATCATTCATGATGTGTGTCTCCCTGATTCGTCACGCTCCTATGTGTGGCATGCTCGGTGTAAATGCATGGTCATGTGATGTGCATTTTCTTGCGGAGCCTTGGCGGAGCTTGGCATTCACCCCACCACCTATGTAACATTTTTGTCATGAAGTCAGTAAATGTTCCAACATGCCTATGAAGGATCTAAGGCTGTCTTACTACAGCTTTTCAAATTAAAATTATCTTATGTAGTGTTGCATAGTAGGAGTGGAAAACGTGAATAGGTCGACTCATGTCATTTCTACATCTTTAAGTCAAATAAATAAATCATCACATGTCATTTAATGCTGTTATTAATGTCTCTGTACAGTCCATCATGCTCTCAAGGAAGAAGATAATCTTTTATACCTGTGGAGATCAGAAAAAACAAGCCAATGCTGCCTACCTAATAGGCTCATATGCAGTAAGTAGTGTACAAACACGCATTACAAATAGCTTGTGAATTTATTTCGTACCTAGCATTATCCTAAATGTCAAAGGCTGAAATTATATCAGTATGTAATACAAGAGGACACTCGCTAATTAGACTTTTGTATTTAAAGGTAATGCATCTACATATGATGCCAGAGGATGCCTACAATCTGCTGGTGTCAAAGAATTCAACATATATTCCATTCAGGTAACAAATCACCAACAGTTTGTATCCTCAGTGATAGCAACTTCATGACTGCAGCTACTGCATGACAATATATTGTTTTAGCATCGACAGACGTATTATAGTCACTTTACAAAGTGTAATGTTATCTTAAACATAGACAGACTAGTCCATCTGATAAGTTGCAACTGCAGCTCAAGAATGATGTAGAAGGGTTGGTGACTTTTAAAGGCACAGAGTGTTGATAGAAGGTATAGGGCTTACTTTAAAAAAATTAAAAAAAAAAGAAGTACGGTCACAGTTGGCATTCTGGACAGAGAATTGTTTTAATGAAATGAAACATCCCGAGTACGTTGTGCAGATTAAGTCCATCATTATATTCTATGTTTTACAGAGATGCTTCGTTTGGAACCTGCATGTACAATCTGAACATCCGAGATTGCCTTCGTGGTGTTCACAAAGTATGTACTTTCAAGACTGATTTATTTTTCTGTCTTGTATTGCAACGCTCCTGATGAAGTGATTTCCCTCTCAACCATCCACTAGGCTCTTCAGCACGGCTGGCTCGACTTCTCCAACTTTGATGTGGAAGAATATGAGCACTACGAGAGAGCAGAAAACGGAGACTTGAACTGGATCATCCCAGGAAAGTTCCTCGCTTTCAGTGGGCCTCATCCAAAAAGCAAAATAGAGAATGGTAATGGATGCACATTACAGAACTGTGAGACTTAATTTGACCTCCTGAACTCACAACAATGGTTTTCTCTTACCGAAGGGTACCCTTTACATGCTCCTGAGGCCTACATCCCATACTTCAGGAAACACAACATCACCACTATCATCAGACTCAACAAGAAGATGTACGATTCCAGGCGCTTTAAAGATTCCGGCTTCGAACATCATGACCTGTTCTTTGTGGACGGGAGCACACCGACCGACGCCATCGTCAGGAAGTTCCTCAACATCTGTGAGAATGCCGAAGGAGGCATTGCTGTCCACTGCAAAGGTAACATTTATGATTCAAGACATGAATCATATACATGTAGCCGTATGAACTCTGCTCAGTATGCTGTTTGTGGCACAGTTTAATGCCATACCACTTCTGCTTTATTTTAGCTGGTCTTGGGAGGACTGGCACTCTGATCGGCTGCTACATGATGAAACATTACCGTCTGACTGCAGCAGAGGCCATTGCATGGATACGGATCTGCCGACCAGGGTCCATCATTGGACCTCAGCAGAACTTTGTTGAGGAGTAAGTGTTTACCGAAGCAGGATTTTCAAAATGTCCCTAATTTAAGATCACAAAGCGCTACTATATATAGTATTATACTGTTATTAAAGGTTGGAAAAAATCTTTAGGTATGAAGAGTTTGACAGTCAGAAACTTTGCTAATCAGTGTTTGTGGGTGTGGCTTGATCAGATTTTTCTGACAGTGCTGAGTTAGGAAAAAGGCTCTAAAAAAGGAGACTCCCACATTAGAAGATATTAATGTCAGGGCAAGTTTCCTGAGAAATCTTAAGTTACATTTGTGGTTTGTTGACATTTCGTACATCAGGAAGCAGAACAGTTTGTGGGCAGATGGAGATGTTTTCCGGGAGAAGATGCTAAATGAACGAGAGAATGGCAAGATCGCTGTAACCAGGATTTTGTCCGGAGTGGATGACATAACCATCAACGGAAGCAACAAAAACAGGGTGTCCAAGAAAGAAGAAATGGAACTGGTGAGTTGGAAGTGACACTGTTGTCCTGCTTTCAGGTGCAGAAGTTTTGGACTTCTGTGAGAAGGAAAAATTCCAACGAGCCGCAAAGACGTACCCCCGTGTCTATCCCCCTTGCTCTTTCTCTGTTTTACAGTACAATGATGAAGATGAGAGAAATGGCCTCACGCAGGGTGATAAACTACGAGCCCTTAAGAGCAAGAGGCAGGCCAGGTCGTCTTCAGGTTCACTGTCGTAAGTATCCACGCAGCCCGCAAGCCTCATCATGCATCACGCCAACATTGTTGTAGTAGTGTAAACGATTCCTCTCCTCGTCAGTCCCTCAGATCTTTACACGTATACAGGAGCGTTTTTCAAATCATAAATAACATCATTTGGAGGGGGAAAAAAATGACCATGTAGGATTTTCCTGTGACATTTATCATTTCATTGGGTGAGGTTTCTCTTTTCCTCAGTGTTTATCCAGGTCAGTCAGCTCTTCTTGAGTCAAATTTTAGGCTTGGCTCATCAGTTATAGCTGCCCGTCTTTAGCCATAACACGGCAGTTTCATCCGAACATCATAATTTATCTATGAGTTACGGAACCAGGCAGTATCCCTGTACTATTTTTACTTTTTTTTCCCCCCCTACTGCGTTTTTGGATTAAAGGCCATCATATCCAGCTCAAGTGTAATAAAGTAATCACATTTTCTTCTGTGATCAGTGAGTTATGAGAGGGAACAATGAGTCAAGAAAACAGTGGCTCAGATACTAAGAGTAAGTGACGGTTGTTTTGGAGGGCTGGATTTTCGTTACTTGATACACACTCTTCCAGAGAAAAAAATATTGAGGGCTGGATTTAGAAAGGCACAAAAGATGTGGGATTTAAAGATTGTTTTACTGCCGGTAATCTATACTCGGTCAGAAGCCTCAAGATAAAAGTCAGAGTTAAGGGGACAACATACATAGGCCAAATCAATATAGAGCTTGCTAGTCACCTGATCATCATGTCACAATGTCCTTGAGGTAACTGGGTTAATCATTAAATCAATAGATAAACCTTACTGTTGAGTCAAACATGGATTTGATTAGCATATTTAACTAAGACTTTACTGGGAGAAGACATGCGCAGTTTGTGGACGATAATGTCCACAGCACTTGGTGCCAAAACTCTGGGTTTAAAAATGATTTAATCAGCGCTGCACAGTCAAACAACAGTGGACATAAATGTTGAGATTAAACACAGATTCGTAGAATTGCAGTTGGGATTGGACAGAGCTACAGTGTTGACACATGTGAAGACAGGAGGACCTTAGAAATAGTGCAGACCTTGATCGAAGCTGAACTGATTTCACGCCATGGGGCAGTGAACTGATAATATGATGGTACTGCACGCTGGATGGGGCGGCATGCAATTCAACAGTTAAACATAAAAGAGGCCACGTCTCTATATCTCTCCCAGCCTTTGCCCTGCAGCAACAGAAGCGTGAATTAACAGCTCGGGAGTTGTGAAATTGGACACCAATAAATCCTGGAAATGCCAAATAAAAGAGAGACGTACATACATATAACAGAATTAAAAAAAAACATGTAGTTCTGTCTGTAAAAGTTGTTGTTACACGTCGTTGTAAAGACATAAGTATGCTTATGCTCTGGTGCAGCTAGATGAATGTGACATGTGACTAGCCAGCTGTATGGAAGCTTTGTGGTCCAATGGGAGGTGCTCGAGTGCTACCGCTAATCCTATGCTGATCAGGAAGAGTCATAATGTCATGATTTGCCCCCCCCCCCCCCTGTTGTTTCTCTGCTTGAGGTCCACATCCTTTGTGCCCATGTAAATCAAGCTGTGGAAGGCTGAGTGTCAGCACGGCTGACGATGGTTGAACGGCCTCTGCCAATGTACCCATATGGCTTTGGCTTTTGTTGTCCCATGTCAGGCAGGTGGTAGTGTTCTGCTGCAGCCTCATGGGCACGGTGTGGCCGATGTGTTGCCTGCCGTTCAAAAAATAGCAGAGAGGCAGAGAAAGAGTGGGGGAGAGGAAAAAACAGAGAGAGGATGTGAGGTTTTGTATGACGGAGGTAAGTGGACATCACTTCCTTTCTAGCTGACATCCTCCTCCTGTAGAAATGGTTGCTATGCCAGTGAATGGTATGGCTAACGGTATGGCTCATTTTGAAGTTGTTCTTTTTTCCCCCTTTCTTTTCTGTCTTTCTTTGGATGACCATGGTGTGAAGTGGATATGCACTTAGTGGATGCATTACATTTACACACATTTCATTGTGTGCATCATGGACACACTTGGCTGCTCTGCTTTGATATCAAGGCCTATCCGAGATATCCTCCGAGTTACGATAAAGCTCTCGGGCTGAGCCCACCGTACTTGTTAACAGCAGCACCAATTATTCAACTAATCACGGTTTTACACAAGATCTGGATTAGTTGAATTAAAAGCTTCAGTGCTTGGCTTGCACTACAGACTTGGCACTTCTCAGGAAAAAAAAAAAAAATGTTAGTAAGAGAAACTTTGGCCTTGTTCTCATCTGCAGCAGGTACTTCCTCATTGTTTGGTAAAGTAGGTAACTTGCCAGCTGAACCATTTAAGCTGTCGGTGTTTTTCGGAAACTGACAGTAGTTTTTCGGTATGAAGATCCTCAGAGACGGGTGTTTTTATGAGTTTAATTTGTGGCTTTAAATTACATTGTTGGGATGGTAAATTCCTCCTGATCCTCCTTCTAATAAAAAGGATTACAAAGCATCATCTGTGAGGTTCTGAGGACGTAGCGGGATGGAGACGTTTTTTTTTTTTTTTTTTTTATCCATTCTCAGGAGGGAGTCGAGGCAGAAGGGAGATTTGCTTGCACTACAGGCCATATGCCGTATCAGTGTATGCGTTGCTACACATCTAATTTCCAGCTGAACTTCACCATCTGGCTCCACTGTTTGTTTTATTATGTAACACTGAAGCGCATGTTGAATTCCAGGGACGGTTAGAACGAAGATTATCAAAACTTTTCGTCTTTTCTGCCTTTCCATGCATGGCAACAGGCACGACAACCTTGGACATGCACGCGTGCACATGCCTCTGTGTTCAATCTGCGTTTGTGTCTAACATATAATTAATGTTGGGCCGGGATCATTGTCAATTGCCTGTGGTTTTTCCATTGCTTTTGTGACTGGATCGGTGTTGCGCATACCATCTGAGCTTTGTTTAGTCCTTCAGGTTTCTTTGAAAAATGGTTTGTTTTTGTTGAACAAAAATTTGATAAAGGATACTTTAATTCAGCCAAACTGATAAATTGTCAGGCTGATATCAACCGCAGATACTTTATGTCTATTGATTTCCATAAATGTTTTATAGGCTCTATATTTTCCCCTCACGGTAATGTAAATTTGCATCATCTTTACATCTACTTATTAGGGTCATATTTTAGAGGTAAAGTTTGTTGTAAACTGTAAATAACCTGCCCCACTATGAACTGAGCTCATTGTCAAAAACCTTTTTTTTTTTTTAATGTAAAATGGAATATCAGCCCTTTTATTTCACAATATTAGCTTTAACTTCTTACGTACCAATATCTACTTAAAATGTCCTACATTGGTCGGGTCCCGGCAGACTGCTAACGCATCAGAGCAAGTGAAGAAGAAAAACGTGCCGTCTCTTGCATCTGTTGGATGCAAGGCTCTATGAAAGGCGTCTCATCTCATCCAGTCCCAGTGGAAAAGCAGAGCATCGGAGGCTTTGTGTCCTGCCCAGACGTCTCTTGTCTCTCCTTCCTTTTTTTTTTTTTTTTTTTTCCCCCCTTTTTTGTCCATTTGCTCTTGTTGTTGGATTTGTCCTCCTTTCAGATGGCTGGTAGCCATGCTGCTCTCCTCCCTGTGTAGCCTTGCCCTGTGGTGGATTGTGTATGGCTTCCCTTCTTCCATCCTGCATTTCTGTATAGACGGGTTAGGATTTCAATGAGCTCTACCGCCCGTCAGCCCCCCAAAAACCTGTCCTGCCCCCCCTTCTGGAGCTCTAACTGAGAATGCTGTAAGTGAGACCCTGGTCTCTTTTTAATTCCCAACCCAAATCAGAAACCTGTTCAAAATCATCCTCTTGTTACTTTATTCTTTCTGTAAATATTGTCAAATTAAAGCTGATGAGCAGAGCCAGTTTTTAAAAAAACATCAGAGGCTCCTGCCTTGTCCTTGTCTCCATTTTCTGTACATAATGATTTTATACCATAGACATTCCCATCATCCTGTCATCTTTAAATATCATGCTTTGCTGGTTATTGTGTTGATTTGAGTGCCAACTGTTAAAATGTAACTGCCAGACAGTTAAGCCCTGTTGATAAAAATAACCAGGACCAATCAAGTCCCTCTTTAAGTTGTTTAGTGCCACCGCCTGGCCTTTCCTGGTACTTAACTTGGCTTTACTAATCTTGCCTGGCTGCTGAGTGCAATAATGATGATTTAAAACCTTCTTGCCCATCTCCATGCAGTCGTTTCCTCCTCTGCCTACACCCTGTCATGTCTCTCGATATGTAAAGTTTCACTTTTTTTCTGTTCCTCTGTTTTTCACAGACAAGAAGAGAATAAGATACACACCAGGTCATCATCACAGTCCCTGAGGTAAATTCTGCAGTATACATACAAAACGCATACCAACACGCCGACGTTTAAACGGACTTAATTACTGACATTTATCTCCTCTGCAGCAGGGTCATCTTGCAGGCCAGTGTTCAGGGCTGTAAGACCAGCGTCAGCCCCATAGCGCTGTCTGACCGCTCAGACAGCAGGAAGAGGACCAGGACCTCACTGCCAGCCAACGGAGTAGGAGGAAGGTCAGTGGCTAAAGTTGACACGCTGCTCTCATTTATTCAAATGATGTATAATCAGCAAGAGCAAAGGACTTAAAAGGAGCAATTTTACTCACCCAGGTAGACTTCCGATGTCTTTGGCGTTGAACGCTTCCTCTGTACAGTTTGAGTTCAGATTATTATCGTCAATTATTGTCTACGTTATCAAGAGAGGTGCTTCGTTGGTGCGGTAACAAATACATGTCTTTTGTTTTTGATGTGTTTTTGATATGCGGCGTTGACACGGTTGAAAAGCTGCCAAGAGGCTATAGCCACTCGTGGATCGTTGCGGACTAAATTGACAGCTTCCCTTCTCTCTGGCAGCTCCCTGTACCACACCAGACTGGTCAGGTCCCTAGGCAACTTGCATGTCGCGGCTGGCGACACAGACCCAATGTGTTGCGAGCCGTGCGGCAGCCGTAGAGACACAGCCAGTGTGACACCCAGCACAGGCACTCTCATCAACTTAAACATGGCGCAGGTCCAACTGCAGGCAAGCTCCCTCAGACCCACTCTGAGCCGTACGGAGACTTGAGCTGCATTTGCACACAGACAGACCTTTTTTTTTTTTTTTTTTTTTTTTAAGTTAATTCTTTTTTTATGAGAAGCAGATCACCACTGTGCTGCCCAAACAGGAAGAGTCATATTTAATATGGTTCCTTTCTGATTTGTGCAGCAATGGGATAATGAGATCTGTAGAGCAAAGGTCAAATCTGATCTTTGGTGTCTGTGTAAATCCAGCCAAAATCCAGAGGCTCAGCACACTCCCTACTTCTCCTCTTAATGTTCAAGATAGTGGTCGTGCCATAATCACTTCACGTGCTCGGGCTGGGCTGCATCAACAATTTTAACTAAATATAACTGTATATAATATACCGTTATCCGCAAGTCCTTTTTTTAAACAGACATTTTAAAGTGATTGGGGTTTTTTTTTTTTTACCCAGCGCGGTTTGGATCTCACAAATCAGGAAGTCCAGGGGTTTTGATGTCAATGAAAAAAATGACTTGCTTTTATCGAATGAAATCCTGAGTTAACTTGAAAGAATGAAGTAAAACAAAATGAAAATTCAGTCAATCAAGTTCAAAAATGTCCCCAATTTTTTTTTTTTTGTATTGTATTTTGACTTTCTTACAAGTTTTAAACATTTATTCCCATCTTCCTGCTCAATTTGTGTACTGTTAGTCTGTTAGATTTAAATTCCCACTGAGTTTATGTCTTTTTTGTCAACCATGATTCATTTTAGACGTAGTGATGATGATGATGATGCAACCCAGCCCAGGTTCTTTTACTTAGATGTCGTACTAACATTAAACACAGGCTGACATTGTCCAGGACTAACGTGTCGTAAATCTGACCCTGCTTATGTACCACTATCAGGATGCCAAATTCAGCTCCACCTGCCTCAGCTCTGTGCTTTCAGCATCTTTCCTTGCATGTTCTCTACGAGCAGTGTTTTTTTGGGGGGGAGTGTGACTGGCTATAGCTTCTCTGGACTCTGCTGCTCACCGAGTTATCTGCCTACGGCCTGTCGGCGCCACTCTGCAGCCACACGTGCCTTCTTTACTGCTGCTAATCTGAAATGTTTCTCTCTCCTTTCTCTTTCCTTCTTTTGTACTTCGTACATGTAACAGACGCACCGTCTCCAGAGGACGTAAAACTCGCAGCTCTTTGCAATCAATTCGATTTTCCAGGCTATGGTATCTATCTCCTCTCTACTTTTCTGACTTAAAATGACTGAATTTTAAATACCATCAAATGATTTTTTTTTTTTTGAATCATCTGTAAAACAGCATTCTTATAGACATATCTGATATCTTGTCACTAAATATTGCCGTGTTCAAACAATCTCTTTCTTCTACAGTCACTCCATACCCAAGGCTAGAACTCCTCTTCTTCGATGAAGCCTGTGGATCTGGAAATTCAGAGGGAATCCAACTTCTATACAGCTGTACTACTCTGAATAGATTTTTAATTTTGAGAAAGTTGGAACAAAGTTTAACCAACATGATGTGACATGCAATTAATTTTTAGATTGATTGCAAGTTTTACCCATACTGCACTTTTGTTATATACATTTTTTTTTTAAACAGCACCATGAAACAAACAAACAAACAGATTAATCATTGCCTTGTTGTTCCTACTTATTGAAGCATGCCGTAGCAAACAGATTGAACCGCATCCATCAGACCGGCAGGTGAATGTGTGAACGTAAGAGACTCCCTCCAACATGACCACTGTGCAGCAGATATTTTGGATTACAAAGCAGGAGAATTTGCAGATTTGTAGATGAAACATGGGTGAGGACTTTGTAAAAAAAAAAAAAAAAAAAAAAGGCACAAGGTGCGTGTTGGCCTTGGATACAATTGAAAAATCTGCAATGAGTGTTGGGAAGAATGCCATCACAAGATACAGAACTGTGCACGTTTGTACCTCCGTTGTCAATATCTGGCTCGTATTATTCTCGTCATTTACTTAAAGCTCTTCAGCTCCTGCATTTGAAGACTGTAAATATGTCGACATTTGATATACTCGGTTTGTATTTTGTAAATATTTTGTAAGTTTAGAATCATGCTATGAAATAAGACAACGGTCCTAATGTGGCCTTGTCCAAACCATGTTCATAATCCACGAAAGACATTTGCTTGAAGCGCATAGAATCAGACTTTTTAAATAAATGTACTCCCAACAATGTCTGTGGCGATATGAGCCCAATATATTACCGTGCATTTACACAGTAGCTGACATTTTTTTCATTGGGATATCATGTGTACAAGCTCCATGGAGAACTAAGCTAATAAAAGTCCCTATAATACACTATCCTTGGTGGGTCATCTGATAACTTGTCGTATTGCTTCAAAAATATGAAAACAGAAACTCGCAAAAGCATTTATTGAACAGTCAAAAGAACCCAAAACCTCAAAGAGCTGAAACCATGAAAACTGTTTTGTTGCAGGATGTAAATGCAGATGAGTGAATATAGTTATCTTCCTGCTGATAGTGCTGGAAAGTCCTCTGGGTCATCTGGATTAGGCGCCAAAGCATCCTCCTAATGGGAAAACCGTAGTCATTGATTTAGCATAGATTTTTTTTTTTTCTAATTTGTTTTCTAGTAGTCAATTATGTGAGGGGAACACCTTCTCTAGAAAATAGGCAAAAGCTCAAATGCAGATATCAAACTAGTGCACATCTAATCTCGAAGCATTTGTTTAAGATTCTTCCTGTCGATCTTCCCACACTTTGTGCCTAAAACCCAGACATGCATTTATCTCCTCAGAGTTAAGAACGTACCCTCTCTAACATGGGTGGGGGTCTTTCTGGGCGACTACTTTGGCCACCTCGTGCTCCCCTTCCTCGGCCTCCACGGTTGGGGCGTCCGAGACTTCCGAAATTGATGTTCAAGAGGGAGGTGATGTCATTCACAGACCTGCGGAGGAAGTTTCCATCATCCTCCATGTCCTCCACAGGCATCTTCAGGTTCTGAAAATGGGAAAGAAGCAGTAAATAAAAAAAAAAATTTAAAAAAAAAAACATGTCTAGCTAAATTTATTGTAAATGACGACAACAAAGTATTTGGAACATGGTCTGATTGACAAACTAATGGAAAATTACAGTGTGATGAAGCTCACCGAGGAACACGGGTTAAGTTCAAGGAAAAATGTGCCCCTTTTTCTGCAGGTGTCCACTCCGTGCTGACGGTAAATGTAGTCAGTTGAAGCAATAGTTCCCTCAGTGCTCACTAAACTGACCACGTACTGTAACGCCGGCAGCTGTTGTAAACACAAACGCCACGACGTGTTCAGAAAACTGCTTCTCCATCCATTGTTGTGCATCACCACCCTCACCCGCTTGCAGGCACTGCCGGTTTGCGTGGTCTTTTCCGGTTTTGTCGTTGGCATCCTGAAGAAGGTCTCCAGCACACTTCTATAGCCACGGGAGCGCGGAGGTGCACGACAGCGTTCGACAAAAAGTGTCCACGCCGGAGGTTTTCAGCCGCAGCATCAGCCTCTCTCTCTCCGCTGCACTTCCCGAGCCGCACGCTCAAATACAGCTTCACGTAGGAGTCGGGACAAAACGCCGTAAAACGGATACTTGTTCATGACATCCTCGGAACTCGTATTTGGGGATTTTCGCTGTTGGAAACGCAACTTGTTGTAGAACAAGGGACGGTGCTGCATCTAAAACGTCCCCTGGCGACCGAGGCAGCGGTTAACCTGCAGATCCACCAACTGTGTCACCGAACACGTCAAAACGACAGAGCTGGTGCCGGACCAACAGCTTCCGGCTGCTTCCACGAGACAAAGAGTGGAACCCATTGCTTCGGCTGACTAAATTGACCCCGTTGTCTCTACAGTCACGGCCGATACGTTTCACACGGACCTGAAGAGCTTGTTATTTTCTGAACGAGCTTCAAACAAAAGCTACTTGTATGCAAGAAAAAAATGTGTCGGCGTGTTTCCCATTAGTGGGACCCTTAAAAACTCCTAATGGTTATTAAACTGTGAATAATGTTTGCTTGTTGGCGGGTCGTGGTGGCAAATTTTCCCTTTTTTTTTTTTTTGAAAACGCATTACTTTGCATCAGGTTCATGTTTTGACATTTCCCCTTTTTCCATCAGGAGGAAATACAAGAGTTATTGCGAACGAATGCGAAAGTTCTCTCACCTCCAGCTGCTTTGACTTGTGGATCACCTTGGCCTTGGAGGGAATCTTGTCCTCCGCTTTGCGAATATTAAACTCTGCTTTGGGACGACCCATCTCCTGCTGGGCCTTCCACTCATCCAGCGTCATCTCCATGGTAACCTGGACCACCATCTCTCCGTCCTCATCTGTTGCCCTATAAGGGTCGAGGACAAACTACATCCGTCGGTCCACTTTCTTTTTACAAATCTGTATCTCGTCTTAAAAGGGGACGTACGTGTTAAGATTTAGGGAGATCTTTTGGCAGCAGTGAAATGAAGAGATCCTTGGGTAGCTTCTAATGGATACGAGTTTGCCACCAGAAGAAATTACACTTCACCGGCATATTGCTGGGAGCCAGGGGATGCATTAAATATATAATTTGAAAGAGGGCAAACCCTAACTACACAAAAAGATGTATCCAAGAAATATTGAGACAGCAGATGTTATACTTTTTTCAACAAATACATTGTTTAAACTTTAAACAGAAATCTAGTTCATAGATACTAAAACAACAGTCAAAATTTGCTTCCCCCCCCATTTTTTCCCCCTAGACTACACAACTGACACTTTTGGCAGAAACCCGCCATTAAACGACGCCGACGTCATTTCTAACAAAGATACTTCTGTGTGCCACTCACCGATTTGGCTTTTCTTCCTCCACAGGGATTTGGGGTTCCTCAGATTTGACCGGCGCATCGGATGTCGCCTCCGTCAGTTGACTCCACAAAAGGGACATGGACAAACCCAAACAGGTCTCTATTGTGTCCTAGTATCGAAGTTGCTATTTTGATGTTAATCAAAGTTCACTTACCTTGCAGCTTCATTAACACAGCCCCAGTTCCATGGTCCTCGGCCTCCCCTCTTTTCCTCTGGAGAGATACCTCTGCAGTGATTAGATTATAAATGATTGATTATACCCATCTGTGCAACAACATTTCAGAGAACAAAAAAAAAAAAAAAAAACTTTTTAAAATCAGACATGAACAACAACAACAACAACAAAATCATACGTTCCGCTGTGTCGATCAAATTCTCTCTTGTCCCTCGGATTGAAGTTGTCCGCGATCCTCGTGTATCCTCCTCCTCTTCCTCCTCCTCCTCCTCTCGCTCCTCTCCTACCTCTGAACCCTCCTCTGTCCTTGAAGTCAGAATCTGCACTATAGGGAGGCCTAGCGACCAATCAGATTAACACTCATTCCTGAGACGGCTCCCACATTTTAAACTCAGCTGCTGAGAGTGTTTTCATAGACATGTAAGTGACATTACATTATCCGTACCAGTTGCTGTGCAGCAGTGAGGTTAATGCTAAAGTATTGACTAATACCGACAGTCATAAGATACTAGACCAAGGCTATATCCAAACTCGTGTTTTTTAAAACGGTATTTAAAAACAATCACGGTTTCAGAACTAGTCTCTGACCATACGAACACACCTGAAAACTCAATTTGAACAAAAATGTCCACCAAACTGTACTTGTATTCACACGTGCTTTAAGGACTAAGTGGATTTTTAGCCACTTCATTTCAAATAATTCTGTCACATATTCAAATCCATATGACCAAACTCTGGAAATCAGAATGCAGGAGTTATCCTTTACTCCCGGCTTATGGAAAGACGTACTTGGAGATGGAAAACTCCTGTGGCGGCTCCTGGTTGGGCCTCCGCTGCCCAGCAGCAGTTCTCTTCATGCCTCTGTGGGCCTCCTCCATGCCATCGCCACTCTCCATCACTGGTGGAGGACAGGCCTGCTGCTTTTGGACTGAGGACACACTGAGGCAGTCAGATACTGAATTGTCTTTTAGCACTTTTTCCTCTCCTCTTTGTTTGCAAATGATATAGACAGATCCTGGATACTCAAATGTTTGGTAAAAAAAAAAGGGGGGGGGGAGTAAATGAATCAAGAGCACCTATCCTAGTCTTTACAAATAGTTTAACGCATTATACAATACCGCGAAAACTGCTGGTTAGATATGTGAATTTACCAGTACGCCTACAGGTATCAACACCGAGCAATCCCAATCTCCATCTTTACTCTTTTACAACCTTGCTCACTGGCCTTCTACAAAAAAAAAAAAAAAACACGTTTTTATAGATTTATTTTTCTTACTTATCAATATACGGCTGGCAGGAATTAATCTATAGATTTCCGTTCGTTTTTTTTGTTTTTTTTTTATTTGCCGTCAAACTCCCGAGACTGTCATTTGCGTCGAGATTGGAAAGGCACTCTCGCCGGGCATGCACATCGCTCAGCAGCCTCGCTGACCTTGCATCATCAGCAGCTGACACAGCCTGGACCAAAAAAAAAAAAACCGGGTCACTCTTGGCCGGACTGGCCGGTCTAGAAATACCAGCAGCAGCCAGAACCGTTCGGATCCAGGGTGTGTCGCGGTGAAGCAGCCCAGCTGGGGTTTTCTTTTATTTGTTTTTTTTAGCTTACCTGGCGCCGGGTCATGACTGCCCAACGCGATTGGGAGGCGCCTGTCCTTCTGGGACTCCTTCTGTCCAGGTCTTTTCTGTTTGCTCTTCTCCTCCTCCTCCTCCTCCTTCTTCTTCTTCTTCTTCTTCTTCTTTTTCTTTTTCTCCTTCTCCTCCTTCTCAGTTTCCACTTCGCTGATCAGGTCGAAAGGATCGCCGTCGTCGTCGAGAAGCTCGCCGAACCTGTTCGCCACAGCGCACCCGAAGGCGTCCGGCAGCATTTCTTTTTTTTGTTGTTGTTGTTTTTTAATTTAGCCTGTGTGCGTGTGTGTGTGTGTGTGTGTGTGTGTGTGTGTGTGTGTGATGAAGAAAGCGGCGGGGTTCAAGGGCTGGTTCCCTCCTCAAAGTGGACACATGTCTTACAAATACCGCGCTGATAAGACTGAACTCGAGAAAGCGCCGTTTACCAGCTCGGCTACGAGAGAAAAAGAGAGCTGCTGACGGCACTTCACGTCCGACAGACGCGCACAGCGGTTTGTCCACACTTTTAAATGTTTGCACGTGCGGACACGAGTGACGTCACGCCCCTGCGCTCATCAATAGGCTGTTCACTAATCAATATTCATTGCGTAAGCTTGGCCGATGTCCCTGCTGGGGATGGTGGATTGCTCTCTGCTTAGTCAGGCTGTGCTATAATATATATATATATATAAAAATATACATATATTTATATATATATTTTTATATATATTTTTTTATAACACATTATTATTAAAGCGGAATGAACGACACAACAACACATTTGAAACTAAAGTTACAGTGGTGACTATATATATATATATTTTTTTAATATATATAATTTTTATATATATTTATTATTATTATATATATTATTATATATTTTTTTATATATTTATTATATATATATATTACTTATATATAGTTTTTATATATTTTTTTATAACATTATTATTAAAGCGGAATGAACGACACAACAGCACATTTTAAACTAAAGTTACAGTGGTGACTATATATATATATATTTTTAAATATATTTTTTATATATATTTTTATATATTTATTATTATATATATTATTTATATATATATATTTTTATATATTTATTATATATATATATAATTTATATATATTTTTTATATATATATTTTTATAACACATTATTATTAAAGCGGAATGAACAACACAACAGCACATTTTAAACTAAAGTTACAGTGGTGACTATATATATATTTTTTAATATATTTTTTATATATATTTATTATATATTATATATATATTATTTATATATATTTTTATATATTTATTATTATATATATGTTATTTATATATATATTTTTATATATATTTTTATATATTTATTATTATATATATATATATATTATTTATATATATTTTTTATATATATATTTTTATAACACATTATTATTAAAGCGGAATGAACGACACAACAGCACATTTTAAACTAAAGTTACAGTGGTGACACGTTAGATCTTGAAATGTTGGCTCTCTAGTTTTCTTCCAACTAGCGCAATGAACAAAGAACCCAAGAATTAACCATCGAAAAACCCTTAACAGTGAAGCATGCAGCTGAAATAGTAATATTAGGAGGCAGTGGATGAATGTAGCCTGTCTCAAGTGCTTTAGCCGACCTAGCTTAGCAGCTTGCTGTAACAGTCACTTACCATTACAGTAAGCGAGCAGCTGTTGGACGCTAACCCTGAGGTCAAGTTGGGCCACAAAGCTTGTGCAAGCTATTTAATTGAATGTCCTACAGTTATTTTACCCACTGTGCATTCAGCGAGTGATAATGTTAATATTGATCTTTTAAAGTGTATATGTTATGGTGCCTGTAGCTGGCAGCAGCTGCTCCCATCTCTTCCTGGGGTAGGTAGTGGTGTTAACACACCTGTCGCCAAACTTGGCCCAACCTCAAATGTCCCTACTAGTAGAACCCGCACGGGATTAATGACATTTTTCCACTAAAATAACCAAAAATAAATAAATAAAAAAACAAGCATTCCCAGGTATTTTCTTAGCATCATTCAAAGAATTGTATTTCCAACCTGTGAGTAACATCATTTATCCCCATGCAAGGCCTGTATGCACAGACTCTACACTCTTTGAGCAGCTACATTAAAAATGTTTTTATTGTTATTATTATTATTATTATTATTGTAATTATTCTTATTATAGCCCATGCATTGAACAAAAGTGAGTAGGCCGGTGCTCTTCCACTTCATGAACTTCATTTCATTTTATATAATGTACTATGGGTCATGGGTAAAGGACCATCCAACTGATACTTACAAAACAACATGAATATATTACAATACGGAAATCCACGTATTCTAAGAATAAAATTAGAACAATGTATCTCAAACCTTATAAAGCTGTGTCACCCCCCACTCACAGGAAGAGTCAGCATGCAGGCCTATTTTTTTTTTAATGGAATTTAGCATCATCTAGTGGTCAGAGTAGAAAGTACAAGACCCTAATATAAAAGGGTGTTGCAGGGACTCTTGAAATTTAAATTACTGTCAGAAGCCAATAATACATGTCGGGAAAGTAATATGAGATTGAAGTTACTGTGTGGATCCTAAAGAAATGTGATACTATCAGCAGTTTTAAAATCATGTATTCGTCAGAATTGAATCACATTGCACAAATTTAAGGAATTGATCGTTGCCTTAAAATCAAAATGAAATTCTCAAAAGTTATTATAATGATATATATATATATATATAAAAGATTTAGGAAAAACAATCAATGTTTGTTTCCAGAGAATGTTGGAGTGTGAAATTCAAATACAGAAAGCAAAAAAAAAAAAATCATCATTGATCATAAGAAATAGTAACAGTTTAAACTCAGGACTGGTGTGTAGCTAAAGTATAATCTGGATCTCCTTTTGGGACACTATAGACAAGGGCAACCGAATTTGTACAGGCACTGTGCAGTGCTTAGGATATATTCGGATTGTGTTTTTAGGTAACTGGAGTTTGAGACATAAGCAGGCTGCCTGGGACAAGTACGTAACAAACAGTAAGTCTCTGAACAGCAAAACTGTACAAGTGTGCCTCTACTCTAAATAATAGATTTCTGTACTGGTAGCTCTACATTAAAAAGAATAACCTTTGAATGGAAAGTTAGGGTTACGTTGAGTGTTCAAATGACCATTCATTTAACAAACAGAATTTCAGAAACAAAACGTTTCTGTTTCCTCTCACACAGTACATCCTTTGTCCACGAAGTACTTCCGCAATAAAAAAAAAAAAAAGATTACGTAACTTTGGCGCCTCGAAGCCACCGTTTCCTTTCCCTTTAAAATGTCAATAACATGTAATAACATAAACAGATTCCTCAGCGCGGGAAAATGCCATCTGCTCGTCTGCGATGTAAAATTAACCGCCCTTCACTCTCATTGGCTGTGCCGTGTGCTCTGCTCGACTTCATTGGCTCGTCCTGATGTCATTTTACCAGGGCGCGCGTCAAGCGTTTAAATCTCATTGGACAGAAACGTCTCGACCAATCACTGCGCACGGAGGGCTCTCTGTTCTACCTATTGGCCTACAGGGTTGAGCGAGAGCTCTATACGGCTGCTGCCATTGGTTGCTTTAGACACGTGGGATCGGATCCCTGCAGCCGATTGGATGGTAAACTGCTCAGGCGCGATTTTGCAACGCGGGACAACGCTCCTGCAGGCGCACACAGGTCAGTCCAGACGACCCGCTGAGACCAGGAGGAAACTTACCACCATCTTCATATCCGACTTCTGCGGATACTTTGTAGTGAAGAGCGGTTCACAGATTCTTTTCTGGTCCTTTTGGAAATGAAGGACATATTTACTCCAGATTGAAAAGGACAACTATTTGGGATATTAGGTTCATTTGTAAACCAGTCAGTTACAGTTTTTTGCGACTTAACACCGGATTTTTTTTATTATTATTTTTTTTTACCCCCATACGATGGCCGATAACAAGCACCCGCATGTTATTTTCTGCGACGACTCGCCCAAAAGAGTTTTGGTGTCCGTTATCAAGACCACCCCGATCAAACCCCGGAAAACAGAGGCCCTGACGCCGACGAGCCCCGGCTTTAGCGACTTCATGGTCTACCCGTGGAAATGGGGGGAGAACGCCCACAATGTGACCCTGAGCCCGGGCTCAGTGAGCGGAGCCGCGTCCCCTACCGGGACGCAGACGGCCAGGGAGGCGGACACGGAACCGTCACCGGATCAGATCAAGGTACAACGCTTGTTTATTTATTTATTTATTTATTTTTTAATCGTTATGGTGCTGCTTAAACCCCGGCATGGCTCTCAATTAATTCATTATAATAACTCATCAGTCTCTTTAAAGACTTTGATATAGTGTGACGCTGTTGACAACACTGTGTTACACATATAACAGCATTTGTAACTTATAACAACACTTTAAATGCGCGTAACGACCTTTAAAAACACAGTTCTGGATAGATGGGGCGCGTGCATGCTGAAATCGTAAACTTTTTTTAAAAAAAGTAACAAACTATCCCAAACCGAGCCGCCATTAAGGATCAACGCATTCAATTAGAAAATATCTGCTGATTTTTTTTATTTATTTATTGATTTTTTTTTTTTATGATGGAACTACCTAAAGCGGTAAAAAAAAAAAAAAAAAAAAAAAGTGTTTAAACCGGCCTTAATATGGCCGAGATGGCGAGTCATTTAAAAAACGCCCGCGCATTAGGGTGTGACATGGTGGATTTTAAACCCCAGCTACTTCCTGATCCCAGAGCAGCTGCTCATACATGACGTGTAGTCGCGCGCCAAAAATGTAACCGGACGTGAAGGGAGTTCAGAATGAACGAACAAGTGAAGCCTGCTTCCAGCGCAACACGTGAGCTTCAAAGCAGGAAGATCGGGATTCACATGACGTTACATTTATATCAAGCCACTGGCAAAAAAAAAAAAAACAACAACTACGGGGTTCAGTCTTCGCGGTAATAAAGTAGCGTTTCGTGTCACGCGTGTATCGGTGCGACGAAAGCGTTCAAACAGTTTGTTCTCAGTTTGTTGCCCTCTCGCGTCTGCTGCTCAATGAGAAAACGGGGAGTCCTTTGAAGTGTTTTACTTCAGCCCGTGGCTGACACCGCGTCGCGTGTGCTCCCGCTTTCAGGACGGTATCCGGAGAGGCCGGCCGCGGGCCGACACGGTCCGAGAGCTGATAAGCGAGGGGGAGACTTCATCCAGCCGCATCCGCTGTAACATCTGCAACCGAGTGTTTCCCAGAGAGAAGTCTCTCCAGGCCCACAAGAGGACACACACAGGTGAGAGAGACACGACAAGACTGGTGCAATCGTTTCAGTTTATGATCGGCCCGTCTCCATGAGGGGGTGTCCCGCCCCCCGGTAGGAAGTTTTGAGGCTTCGGTGTTTTACTTCTTTTTATTTTTTTTTTTGGCACTTCTTCAGTCGTTTACGGCGCAATAGCCGCCGAACTGTCAAACGACGGCGTCGCTTTTTGACTGATCGTTGTCCCCTGTTCCACCGCAGGAGAGAGGCCGTATCTGTGCGACTACCCAAACTGCGGGAAGGCGTTCGTCCAGAGCGGTCAGCTGAAGACCCACCAGCGGCTGCACACCGGGGAAAAGCCCTTCGTGTGCTCGGAGAAAGGTGAGTTTGAAATGTGGACTTAAGGGGGGTAAAAGAAAAAAAAAAGACCGGGCAGTTTTAGTCCGTAAAGTGACAAACAAGCTCCAGAGTTATGCAACCTTTCACTTTCGGTCACTTTTCGGTACTTTCCGGTGTGCTGCAGTATGTGTCCGACTGGGTATTTAAACTCAGCTCCGTTATATTCATGGAAAGTACCTGAGAAACACGATACTGACGGAGCAACAGTCTAATAACCTGAAATGTAATACTCCATGTGTCTGGTTAGTCACAACTGGAGTATTAATTCACTATGAATTAGTGACTGATTAAAAATGCTGATCCATTATTTCTACCTTGACGTATGGCTGTCTTTTCACAACTATCCTATTCCACAAAAGGTCCCGCACTGCACATTGTAGCTCAGTAAGCTGTAATTTAATTCGTAAGTTGTCCCTACCTGCCGCTCTCTCCGCAGGATGTGGCAACCGCTTCACCCACGCCAACCGTCACTGCCCCAAGCATACCTTCTCCCGCCTGAAGAGGGAGGAACCGAAGGAGAGCCTGGGGAAGGCTCAGTCTGTGGATAACAAGGCTGTGGCCGAGTGGCTGGCGAAGTAAGCGGACGCGCGACTGCACGCGCGACAGAGCCGGACCCGAGAAGAAACGTTCCACGCATTTGACGCGACGCTCTGCCGACATTGCGCGCTAACTTGCTCTTTGCCCCCGCAGGTACTGGCGAACCCGCGAGCAGCGCTCCCCTACGACCACCAAGGCGAAGCCCCAGGGCAAGGCGAGAAGCGAGGACCAGGAGCAGCAGGACCCCATGGAGTTTCTGCAGTCCGACGAAGAGAACGGGGAGGAAGAGGAGGCCGCGGAGGAAGAGAAGGGCACCCAGGGGGGAGCGGCCAAGCGCCGCCTGCAGGAGCAACGGGAGCGTCTCCACGGCGCCCTGGCACTCATCGAGCTGGCCAACAACCTGTCCGCCTGAACACCGCGCCCGCCTCCCGTTCCTCACCCCTAATATCTCCACCCCCTCGACCCGCCTTCCTGCTGTGCGTGCTATCGCTGGAAGAATTGTTCATCAACGCAGATCGGTGACTAGTTTAGTTTATTCTATCAAGTTGTAAAACAAGACTTTTGAGAAGGAGCTGAATTGGCCTGAGATCAGTGTTATGCACAGAATCATCCATCCACCCCCTCCCCCACCCCCACCCCTTGCAGCACCAGGAAGGCACAAGCTAAAGCACCTTATTCAGCTTCCATTTATCCTTTTTAGGCTGCTATAATTGTAGATTTGACTATATGAAGAATGTCTCTCTTTCCTCTGTCTTCTAAAGGCAAAGAAAGAATACCTATTATGTTTTTTTTAATTTGTTGTGTTTGCACTTTGGTAACGAGTTTCTTTGTTTAAGTATATTGTGAGTTATAAGAGAGCGTGTATGACTGATGTATATATATGGAGTAAGCTCAGAATGATACAGGGTGTGGCCAAACATAGGAAATGTTTAGTTATATTCCAGCTGTCAGGTGGCCTCTCACCGCGTTCCCAGGCTTCATCTCTGACGTTATAAGCACAAGTTCGCCGCCACTGATGACAGCAGTGGTGGAAGAAATGGACTGAGAAAAGTAGTTTCAGTCTCACCGGTACAACTCTATTTAAAAAAAAAAAAAAAAAAAAAAAAGTGGTGAGCAAAGAGAAGTGACAAAAGTCAGGGGAGCCTGATTAGTCTGACATGGGTCTTTTTCTTTTCTTTTCTCTTTTTTTTTTTTATGTGAATGAGAGGGGATCATTGCAAGCCTAATCTAGAGGTCTGATCAGGCATGATTTAAAATAAATAAATAAACCAGACCATGTTTAAAGGTCCAGAGTACCTTTCAGGACGCGTCAAGAAATGGCCGCTATCCCCATTAGAAACATGTAAAGACCTGCCGGCCAAAACCAGACGGGAGATGTTTTACAACGGATGATGTCCGTCACCTTTTATATTAAAAGACTGCAGACCAGCTTTGACACCAGCGTGGCATCATACGAGCAGTGTGTGGCAATTCTATGTCATCTCATTTTAAAGTTTAAGTTATTTCTCCCTCTTTTTTTTTTTTTTTTCCTCCTCTTGGTAACATTTTTTTGTTTATGTGTTTTAAGCGCTGGAATTTGATACGGTGGAAAAGGGAAATTTGGTGACGAAAATGAGTAAAAACACCAAATTCATTCCAAATCTGTCTCGTAAATTTGGACATTACACTGATTTTGATTTAGCGTAACACCCGCCTATTAAATCTTGGATTAAGCTTGCAATGCATTGAAAATTGAGTTTTTTTTCGTGTCCAGGAATAAACTTAATTGTGTAGTGCCAAGGTTATTATTTTTTTTCTTTCTTTCTTTCTTTCTTTCTTTCTTTCTTTCTTTCTTTCTTTCTTTCTTTCTTTCTTTCTTTCTTTCTTTCTTTCTTTCTTCAAAGCAACACTACATCCTTCAACACTGTACGGAGCCCCTCATAGCTGCCCTGCCTCTGCTCGTTTAGAGGAAACCTGTCACTAGCTGCGATGTCTGAAAAAGATGAACAAATTATGGAGTTGTAGTCAAACTGGAAGGAAAACAAATTGATGATAATCAAAAAAGCCAAATGATTTATTTTACTCAATTATAGTATATTTGGAAGCATTGTTATTCCTTTGTCTATGTGTTTTGAGAAGATTATGGCATTTAATATATACATGTAGTGTTTGTTAGAATATTGAGTGTGCACAATTGACAGAGCTTTGAAGGTTTTCATTTTAGTTTCCCCCTCTGCTAACAACCTCCAACAGTTTTACATATTTGAGTGTATAGAGTGATCTTGCTTGCTTAGTAGACATTTTATTACACGTTTTTTTTAAAAAAAAAAAGTAAGATTTCTCTGACAGGCTGTCCACACTGTTCTATATTTGTTGATTTTCAATAAAACATTCACTGAACGTAACACACAGTTCATGGACACTTCTTGTTGAGTTTATTCATGTTTTGGAGGCGGAATTAAATAGACAGCACCAGTCGTGTTTTTAGGGAAATCAATTCATTGTTTTTAAAAGCACATAAAAAAATAAAAGCATAGAAGCAATTTTATGCTCCAATATGGAGCAGAACAACGCCATCAAGTGGTGAGAGTTGGAATATTGCCCCTCTAGTTGGCTGAGTACTTCCCTGTTGAATCCTGTGTAATGTGAATTTTCAGTTCTGGCGCTCCTTCTGCATTATTTCCAGATGATTTGTTGTTGTTATTGTTAAAGGTGAGATACGAGTACACGAGTCCACCTGACATACTGCAAAGCAAAAGACAAAAGCAACGGATTGTCAGGCCATGAAATATAACGGTGATTGTGGCAGAGTTCCCACAGGTCAGGGAATTAAAAAAACAAATTTCCAGACAGGGAAAGTCAGGGGATTTGATCATTTTTTAGGCCAAAAATGTTTGCATGTTTAAATTTCAGTTGCCATTCATGGAAATATAATATTTTCCATGTAGTCTTTTTTTTTGAAAGCATTACTTCATGTGTTTCCCGTATTGCACGAATGGTTTAATCTCCTTTCCCTTTGTCAGCAAGTGTCACTTCAGTAAATACGTGCCTTTTCTTGTACATGCTTACGAAGGCAAACATGCCAGGAAAATGTAAATTTCAAGAGCTTTGACTACAAAATTATGAAGTTAAAGACTGTGATAAAAATAGATAACAGAAAAGCTAAATGTAAAGTTTGTAAAACTACTACAGATCTATCAGATCACAGCCACATCAACCGTAAGAAGCATGCTGGCTTCTTACCGTTCCCATTTTAAAAGCTTTTTGCACAAGGGTCAGTGTGTTTATAAGGGTGCACAGGCCTGATGTGTGATCATAATTGTGCAGTGAAAAGTTTTGTACTAAAAAGGCCCGTGAGCTTGCAAATGGATGGGAATAAAATAATGTGGCTGTTTCTTTTCTGCCCGGTGGGCAGCAGCCGCAGCCTGTTTTTCTGTTCATTATTAGTCATGGAATTTGAGCTTTTTAGTCAGCGAAAATCAGGGAATTTGACTGAGAGTGGGAAGCACGTTGTTGCTACTGCAGACAGCTTTAGTTAAAAAAAAAAAAAAAATGCCTGCTATTACAAAAGCAGCGTGTGTATTTGATTCGCTGATAACAAATCTTATCTGTGAATCAGGATACTGTTGAGCTTGTGCATCACCGTTTTGTTCTGGATTGGAATTTAGGTCAGGAATGGCCTTTAATCTCAATTGACGCTCTTTTTGAAACGAGAAACATGAATATATTAAGAAATGTGTTTGATCACATCAAACTCTCTGTATTCAGGAACAGTTAATTACAACATTTAACAGAATGTGTTAGTTGTACACGGTTCAGCAGTTATATTAAAAAGCTGAGAGGGGAACTCTTACCAAATGCTGAGGCCTAGAAAGTTCATCCAAGAGAACAGGTAGTCTCCACCCACAAACAGGCCAACATAGGCTACTGCCACATTCTGGAGAAAATATGAATATTTGTGCACATTAGTGATTAATAATTATTTATATTATTAATATATTTTATTTTTTGGGGGAGATTTGCAGATTTCAATCAGTAGGGGATACAGGAAATTTGTAAACAATTTTAAAGATTCATGGGTTGATTTTAAACATATGAATCACTATGGCTGTTTTTCAAATGACACACTTATTTTCGTACACTAAAAAAATAGTGCTCTTACATGTTATTCTTACTTGTGTAGTACTCGCATTTTGACAGAACAGTGCTGCCCCAAATTGCACACTGTTGTTCTGCATTTGTCGGGGGAAAAAAATGTAGCATTTGAATGCATCACCCACCAACATATGGTGGCTGGCTTTAATTATTTTATCCAGAAATGTTTAGTTGTTTTTTTTATGTGTGTCGTCTGTTTAACGCATTCAATAAACACACTGGTGGCTTCTGTCCAACAGCAGTAAAGTGGTACTTAGTGAAGAATAAACACTTTTGTGCGGTGTTGTGCAACAGCTGCAGCTTCCTCAGATGCCTTGATTTGAAAATCTTTACGTTGTGGTCTTTGCTACTCCGCTACCTAACTCAAATGGCAACCGTTGAGTGTGAAAAGTGTCCAGAGTTTCACTCAGTTTGTGGACTGTTTTGAGTGCATCATCCTGGTACTTGTAGTGCACCGTTTCCCTACTTGACAGTGTGAACACTCAAAATAGTGAGTGTTGGTACATAAATATGCAATTTGAAATACAGCAATATGTCTCGTGATGTTTGAGTACAGATGCGCATGCAGGTTGCAACTTCCCAGAGATGTGCGCTGTGTGCTTATCGCTATGATATGATATACCTTTCAGTGAGATCTTACCTTTATTGCCCCCACTACCGTGGTAGTAAGCGCGGAGTTGTAATAGCTGCACAGGATTATGGAATACATCAACACAAACCTGAAAAAGACAGAAGTGAATCATATAACAAACTGCACAGGCTGAAGCCGTGATGTAAGACCTATGGGAATTCAACAGCTATCACATGGGTGTGACTGTAACTGAACATTTTGGATGAGAGTATTGCAACATACCCCATGAAGCAAGACATAAGGAAACAAACAACAAATGCGGGTTTCACCCAGTCCTCAAATGTGACTGCCTGTGGATGAAAACACATACGGTGGTCAGGTAGGGAAAGCTTAGAGAAACCCAGAGAGAACACACTCCATCACAGTTACTGTGTGTACCTGGTGTAAATCTCCAGTAAACACACTCGCCAAGAGAGTGGGGATGACAATGATGAGTGAATTGTAGAATAAGACACCATACTTCCCAAGGCCCTGAACAAAAAGAAAAAAGGTTCATATTAGATATGACAAATATGAACCTGCACAGCTACAGTAAACCTTCTAAAAAGCATGTTAACATTTGAAAGTATAATTAATTATTTACATGTTACTCCTACAAGTCAAATAAGTGAATATTTGTCAGGATATAAAGTCATAATAATTTTTACATTTTAAATTTTAAATATGTGGTTCAGAGAGTGAATCCAGCTGCTCTGCTGTTACAGCTGTGTATAAATTAAATGTATGGTAATGTGGCGATGCTGTGATCCTAGTTTGTTAAAAAAAAAAAAAAAAAAAAAAAAAAAAAAAAAAAAATCTGTTTATTTATAGAGTGGATGAACAATATTAAGGCCATCACTTTTGTTGACACCTCAGAAAGCTGAAGTTAAAAATCTAATGTCCAACTTCCTTAAACCACTTTTTAACATACAGTATACAGTACAAACATAAACCATAACTTAAACCTAAAGAATTTACGGTTGAGAAAACAAGTTAAATTCTCTTCTTTTTTTTGAAACCACACCTTCACAGAAATTTGGCTACAGTAGCAGTAACATCAAGCGTCTCCATTTGTACAGAACGTGCAGGGAACGCTACCTGATCGCCAAGTTTCTTCTTGGTGTACACGCCGCTGGCAGCAGTGAAGGCATCGTTGAGCAGGATGAAAGTGTAGCCCTCCACATCGAAGGCAAGGTCAGAACTAGGGGAGGTGATGGACATTGAGGGAAAGGTGTGTTATCTGCACTTTGTCAGGCAGTTCACAAACAAGTTCCAATAAAATAACAAATAAAAAATGTACATCTATACCTTGCTGCAACCATGGCACCGAAGACTATAGTCACCACGCTGTACACGAGGCGTTTTGGAAAGGTTTTTCTGAGGAGGGAAAACATTTAGATCAAAACTAAAAAAAAAAAAGTGGACAGGAAGTACCAAATAAGAACAACGCTTGGCAGTATTTGCCTTTAATAAATCACATCCTGTTCCTCTGTACCCTTCATCTTCCTCCTGCGCCTGCAGTGAACGCTCCTATCTGGTTTAATTCCACTGATACACAAAATAAACATCTCTCCATATGCCACAATATACAGATGTGTATATACATATACAGTTCATTCAGATCGGTTCAGTCAAGGGTATGTGAAGATGCAGAAAGTGTTTCAAAGCTTAAACAGCAACATAAAAACAAGAGATATGTCTTACCTTAGTATATACACTTCCAAGATCATTGTCATCAATATAGTGAACTTCCGTAACACAGTAAACATGGGTAAACTGGAAAACACAACATGTCTGAATGAGCACTGTGAAACTTTACAAGCTCTCAAATCTACTAAATTAGGTAACAGCTAAATGGTTAAACCTGAGTTTTTTGGTGCTTGCCAGTCCTGTTATATGGTTCCCGACATAGAGCAATGGAAGAGGGAAAATCTGGCAAGAGAATGAAAGTATGCAGTATTCTGAAAAAAATGCAACAAAATTTCGGGGGAAAAAAAAAAAACATAGAAATATTTGAATGGAAAAAAAGAAGTGCTTACTTTTATGAGAATACTTCTGTCAAAATCTTGAAACTGGACTGTTTTGGTTATTTTGCCCGCATAGAGGACAACAAGAGTGGTGATCATCTGAAAGGGACCATGAAATTAGTGTGTTTTTATGATTGAGGGAGAATAAAATATCCACACCTGGACAAACGTACCTGTCCAATTCCCAGACACAAGTAGGAGGGAAATCTGCAAAGTCAAAACACAAATGGATAAACGTGGCTCCATAAACGACTGATGTTTAGCCTTCCTGAGCTCCCTCTATGCTGGAGGGTCCTCCAATGACACTACATGAATGACTTGGTGACAAGCAAGACCAGCCAAACGCCACCCACCTGAAGCTCGTCAGCACGGTTTTGTTCACCACGGTAATAAGAAACGAGCTGGCTGCGTAAAACAGAGCAGAGAGCAACTTGAGCAGAGCCGAGTGTTCCGCACTTTCTCGACAGGCGTCGTCCGACATCGTTAGATATTAGAAAGGCATCTGTTAGAGTTGAAATCTTTTGTTTAAAGTGGAGTATTTCCTGGTTTAGAGGTTCTACTGGTGTTTCCTGTCAACCACTGGTGAGCAGCTAAAAGGGTGGGCGGTCCTCACCCTATTACATAATTCAGAAGGGGACGCTTGAGGTGTTTTACTTTTCTTTAAAGTGTCAAGCCCACTATCACTTAACGGCGAAACTAAAATAACATACATACGACATAAAGTACATCAATATAGAATGAACCATACTTTTTCCATTCAATGTGTTTGATATAGTTTATAGATGGAAATAAAACAGTTAAAAAAAAATATGGCTGGGGTTACTTATTTGGAACGCATTTTGGGGAATTTTACATCGTTTATTACGTAAAAGTAGCGAGATCAATGACGTAACATGTAAGTAACTCATAGCAAGTAAAACAGTGGCCTTTGAAATTATATAGAATACGGCGGAGGTCTTCAACAGGGGGGTCCGTGAAATTTTTAGTTGATTAGACAATTATTATTATTATTTTTTTCCAAAAATGTAAATGTCTTTAAATACACATTAACATGAATCCAACATGTTGTAGCGAATGGATAAATGGAGGCAGAAGATGTTATCTTTCAGTCAGAAATGCACACATTCAGGTTGTGGACCAGGTGGTTTTTAATTTTGGGGTACTTTAGTTTAAACTACAGCAAATTCCCCCTTATTAGCTTGTAGTATGTCTTCCCTACTAGTACATTTGTATGCAAAAACTTGCAGTTTAAACCTGCCAGTTTAATTGTTTTCCTTTGTTGAACAGAGTACCATTAAGTTGTCAAGGACTTGATTGAACTGTTCTGTAATGTGGCTGCAGTATAGAGTCGATAGCTATTCACAATATCAGTGCCATAACTTTTTGACTAAATGTGTCCAGTTTTTGTGGATGCTAAAATAAAGGCAGGCTCTCCCTGTAGGTAGTCTGTAGGGCAGTAAACTACAGAATACTGTTACCTGCTGCAGACATGCTTACCTTTGATTAAGTTTACATCTTGAGCTGTATATATACAGTATGTTTCTGTCATGTTTTGCTCTCCATTTCATATTGTGTGTACACTGATAAGACATAAAAACATAAAAACATCTGAGATAAGTGTCCTTAATTTACTGTACATCAAACAGCACTGTGGCCATTTAGGATTTGCATGTTTAGCACACATCATTAACTGACTACATTCTTTTAATACACAAAATGAAATAATACAGCAGCATTAAAGACCAAATCCAAACCTCTAAGTGACTCATTAGAGTGTATGTTTTTGAATGAAGAATACTGACTAAGAACAGGATGTCACATTCATATTCTATTCTATTCATGAAGTTACACCATGTATTATTTTGTAAAACATTTGTTCCCAGACTGCAGAGCTATCTGACAGCTATGCCAAGTTAAACATTGTCAGACAAAGAGCAGCCGTCACGCTTCAGTAAGCAAGTAGGCAAAGTATGTTCTCTTCTACATTGTGCTGTCTTCATAACTCTTCTGTTTGGATGACAAACTGCCTTATTTCAATCTAGTTTGTTTGCTCCAGGCAGAGTTCTCAATATGCTGTTAGCATTAGATCTGTAGGGAAAAAGTTGTACTGATATATTACATCTGTTGAGACAAACACTGTATGATGGTAAGAAAACACTTTGCTGAATTTTGTACATCACCCATAGTCATATTAAAAAATGGATATGCTTTATATAAGCTAAAAGTCAAACATCTTATACTTTATGTCTTTCTGTATAAAGCAGCTACTTTGCAAATGTGTGCGGATTTCTGTTGATCTTCAGTGCAGCAGCTGCTCGTATCAAGTGCTGTAACACTAGATTTAAAAACAGGATCGTGCACGTTTTTGGGAGTGTGTAAAGAGAAGGTACTGTATGCAGGATACACTTTGCAGGGTTATGAGGAGCTGCCTGATGAAAGTGTCAAGTGCATCATTTTCTAAAGTACACAAAAAGGGAAATACCATATTATTGCATGTGAAATTACAATTCTACTACCTGCATTCACATACCAAACTCCTCTCTAACTCAAAGGATGCTATGATCACACTACCTTCATACACATTTTTTATACACCTAAGTAAAGATTACCTAGTACAACGCCTAAGCAACAAGGTGAGAGTGCGCAGTATCTCACTAGGGTTATCAAGTGGGCACCTCCCTTCCTCGGTGTTTTGTCGACACACGTCAGGAAGGCTTAACAGCCAACCTGGTGTCCCAGAACTACTCTTTTTAATACTCGCATCCACCACCTCAGCTTTACCTACTTAACATATGGTCTAGGATGACTTCTGCATATATCTTGGCTCAAAGTCACAAGGTCATAACTGTCATTCAGGTGGTACTATGCTATTTGCTATTCTTCTAATTGCATGCACTGTTTATAAACACACTCTTCATGTTTGTTCAGTTTTCATCTCTATTTGCTGTGTGTTTCCACAAGATGGGGCTATAGCATCAGACGTGTGGCCCTCACAGTTTAAAATATAAATGTCTTGAACTGATACAGTGGCAGGTAATTACAAGGAAAGTTTTCCCCTTTGTTTTGATGTCTTCCAGTCAGACTTTCGACAGCACCACAGTACTGAAACTGCTGTTGTTAAGGTTTTTAACAACATCCACTTAAACACAGAGGGTGGCAGAATTTCAGTCTTTGTATTACTGGATCTCAGTGCTGCATTCGACACGGTCGACCATGACATACTACTAGACAGACTAAAAATCTGGGTGGGACTCTCTGGCACAGCACTAAACTGGTTTGAATCCTACTTGAAGGACTGAGAATACTTTGTGTCTGTAGCTAATTACACATCAGAGCGGACTAAAATGACGTGGTGTTCCCAGAGGTTCAATTCTGGAGCCTCTTCTGTTCAACATCTACATGCTTCCACTGGCTCAGATTATGGAAAGAAACAAAGTGTGTTATCATAATTATGCAGACGACACACAAATCTACATAACTATATCACCAGGGGACTATAATCCCATACAAGGGTTAGGTAAATGCACTGAACAAATCAACAACTGGATGTGCCAACATTTTCTTCAATTACACAAAGATAAAACAGAAGTAATTGTTTTTGGGGCCAAGGAAGAACGATTGAAAGTCAGCGCTCAGCTTCAATCACTGATGTTAAAAACCACAAACCGAGCCAGAAATCTCGGTGTAGTTATGGATTCAGACCTCAATCTGAACAGCCATATCAAGACAATTACAAAATCAGCCTACTATCACCTGAATAATATATCAAGGATTAGAGGATTTATGTCTCAACAGGATTTGGAAAAACTTGTCCATGCATTCATCTTCAGTAGACTCAACTATTGTAACGGTGTGTTTAAGGGTCCCTGTAAAAAGTTAATCAGAACGCTGCAGCTGATTCAGAACGCTGCAGCTCGAGTCCTCACTAAGACCAAGAAAGTGGATCACATCACTCCAGTTCTGAAGTCTTTACACTGGCTTCCTGTCCAACAAAGAATTGACTTTAAAATCCTGCTGTTGGTCTATAAAGCACTGAATGGTTTAGGGCCAAAATACATTTGTGATCTGCTGCGACCTTATGAACCATCCCGACCCCTCAGGTCGTCTGGGACGAATCTCCCATCTGTCCCCAGAGTCAGAACTAAACATGGAGAAGCAGCGTTCAGGTTTTCTGCTCCACATACAGTATCTGGAACAAACTCCCAGAAAGCTGCAGGTCTGCTGAGACCCTCAGCTGCTTCAAATCAAGATTGAAGACTTTTTTTGTTTGCTGCTGCCTTTACTTGAACCTGATTCAAGTATGTTGATCAATTTCCTGTATTTCTGCATTTTACTAGTATATTTTATTTCTTAAACTGCACTGCAACTTTTATTCAAATTTTTTTTTAAGCTTCTTTAATGTTTTGATGACTGTTTTTAATGTTTCAATCAATGTTCTTGATTGTTTTTACATTTCCTTTTCTTTTGCCTTATGTTTTGATGCTTTTAATGGTTTTATGTGAAGCACTTTGAATTGCCTTGTTGTTGAAATGTGCTATACAAATAAACTTGCCTTGCCTTTGGTTTTACTTTCATCTGTTTGATTATTTGTGCAAGTCTGCCCTGGTACATTCTTCATTTTATGGGGATATCTGCTGTTCTGATAATTTTTCGTTTCACATTAAACCGCTCCCTTGAGGCTCAGCTTTTCCACAAATTGATGGCTCCACTTTGAGCGAAATCAACCAGAGCCAAACCTTTCTGACAGTTTGAGTGCTGAGGACGAGTCAGTGCCTGGAGAATTATGAGAGTGGATTAAGTTGTGGGCAGGAGTTCAACAGTAAACAGCTGTGCCATGTTTTCGTGTGTGATACGGTAACTTTCAATGTCGCCCAGTATGACACCATGGTGTTTGTTTTCTCATTAGATTTTCTTACACTATTTCTCATGTCATGGAGCCTGATTGTCTTTTTAACTGTGTGGTTTTTATCAAGGAAATTAAAATAGTGCCGTGAAGGAGGGCTCACTGGTAAATGACTAGTTAGAGGCTGAAATTTCTTTACAGTTAGGATGCTTTGACTAGTGACCACTTAAGAAACCTGCTCTGACTTGACTATACTCGAAAGTATTTCTGAACGTTTAAGAGCCTGAGTGACTCAAGAGGCAGATAGATTTGCTGGAGGCTTTTCCCTTATTCCAGACAGTTGAAGTATTTGTCATTTTAACAGCTTAATTGATCTGTGTCTTGATTTATAAGAATTGATTTATAACGTTTGCTATTTAGTGACAGAAATTACAATATCGATTACATAAAAGTAAGAGAATAATGGTTCATGAATGGCAACTGGATGCAACAGCAACAGATACTGCCAGGGAAAGAATGAAAAGATTAAAATATGTTGCTTTTTTTCTGCATTTTTCACACACATAATGGCAGAATATTTTTTTTAAAACTTCACTTTTCTGCACTGTTTGAGGCTGGAGGATACACAAATTATTTTTGTTATTACTCAGTTTCTTTTAGTCTTGCTGGATTTAAATGTTGATTTTTTTTAATAACTTTAAAATACGAGACATATTGTATCATATACAGTATTTAGTGTTGGAGACCAACATTATGTCGATTTTTGAAGATATTTAGCCCACTTAAAAGTAAACATAAACAAAGAGTAAAAAGTTCTTTAAATGTACAACTTGTACAACTCAGGTAAAAACCTAAAATAACATAAAGATATCCAACAAAAGCCCTCGTGTACAAAGATGTCACTGAGTGGCACTAATGGTAAATGCCCTTAGGTTTTTCTGCCTCTTCGTCTCAGTTTTTAAATTTTTTTTTTTTTTTTTTATTGAATTGCTCAACTTGGAAACAGAACAAATAAATCAAATACATGAGCTCAGTGAAGCTTTTGAAAATGTTTGACAGCTGTTGCTGTGTAGCAGCTTGTCAGAGTTATAACGAGGAGGATCTGGGTTGTGATCATCAAAGAACAAGACCGAACAAGAAAAGTCAACTTTACTTTCACTTTTATAAAGAGCTAGAGTCACATTTTCAACACAATTTTTTCTTAGATTCCTCAAATATATAAAGGTCCATTTATTGTCATTTGCTTATTTGTCATCCAATAATTTTGGTCAAAGTCGTCTGTCTCAGTATCTCAATTTACATGACAAGATTTCTTATTACTGAATGCAAATTAAATGTAGTACCATTAAATGCCACAAAGTCCCAGATGAATGATCACGCAACCTGGTATCACAGCAAAGCTTGAAATTGACATGCCCACGCAATACAGCAAAACGTGAGAGCCACGCTTGTAAATATGTAGGCATGAGAGTTACACGTTTTCCTGTAGTGGACAAGCGTGTCTATTTATGCTTTGCCCGTGATACTGGGTTAGAGAATGATAATGTTATCGATACTGATTGCCATTTGTCACCCTCCCTCGGTTAGAGATTTCTGATTGAATTTCCTGCTGTATGGCCAACAATTAGTAAAGTCCTCAATGTCGACATTATTTTGACCTGCATGCCTTTCTAAAATGACTGAATATTTTTGGCCGACAGCAGGTTTTTATCCAAAATACAAACTGTGGCTCGATTGCCACCACTCTACATCTGCAGATGCACAGAAAACAACATAAAAGAAAAGTAACACTTTTTGACTGTATTAATGCAATGGTGGGAAATATTTGCATCATTGAATCAAGTAAAAATAGAAATACCATAAGATAAAAATACTCAATTACATGCAAAAACCCATGTGTAAAATAAAAGTATAGACATATTAGATGGGTTAACATGTAAGCAGTACATTCATGTTGTAGACATGTGAGGTGGATCTTATTTTCAACAGTTTCTTATAGTCTGTAACAATGCATCAAACTTTAATAAAGTCAACACATTATTTTTGAACATGAAATCTTCATCTGAAAAATAACCATACCCATCACATAACTGTATTGGAGTTAAGAGTTGATTTTCATTACATACATCTCACTGAAATACCAAATATTAGGCAGTATAAAATGGAAAGATATTGTGGAAATTTAAGTAAAATATAAGTACCCCTTAACTGTACTGACAATAAGTGCATTAATTGAGTAAAACAAAACATTGAGAATATGATACAACCCTTGAAAGCACCAGTTGTAGAAAACACAATACACCGATAACTGGAGGAGAGATTAATTTTATTCGACATCTCAGTAAAGCCTTTTCTGCTTGTTCTGTTTCATTTGCCTCTGAAGTCTCTTCAGGTCTCCCTTCACTTTAAGATGAGCACAAATGGGCTTCCTCAAGTGCTTTACGTACAGCCTGTGGATCCACAAAGAAAGAGGAATACATTTTAGTTTTACACAACAGCACAAATATAATGCATGCTTATGTAAACTTAAGGTGGTATCTGAAACTTTCTGACACCTGAAACCTATTCTTGGTGGAACAGTTTATTTTTGTGTCATTGCTACTGTAGATCTTTCATACTGTATATATACTGAGTGCTTGATCATAGGAAAGAATTGTTATGTTGAAACTCCAAAATTACTTTAAAGCTTTGGCTCATTGTTGAGTCTCACCACTTACTTTAGTGCAGGGATGTCACAGGCACCGCTGCCTTCCTGCACATCCCATTTGTGAACTTTCAGTAGTATTTGTCTGGAGATTTCCCTCTTTGTTGTGATGCAGCATCTTGGGATGCCAGCTGTAATATGAAAACAAAATCAAATGTAAGAATGATGAAAAGAAAATATAAAATAGCATAATATTGTAACTGACAAAAAAATATGTACTGGAATTTGTAATAGAGTAAATAGTGTCTCCATCAGTGCTTTCCATTATTTATAATTGTTTTCAAAGCAGCACAATACAAGCTTAGGAAAACAAGAAACCTGAACTGAGTTTAACAGATTTGTATTGCGCAATAGTGACTACAGAGCACACAAGAGTCAGTTGAAATTTGATGTGATGAAACAGGTTTTTGTCTGAATAATTTTAGTCTGTAAAATTAAAAAGCAGCTGGATAACATGAATAAACTGCTGCAGGTATCTTCATTCTGTGCTTTTCATACAACACATGACTGGTTAAACTTTTGAAGGCAAAATGAAATATCAGCAACTGTTTGCATCAGTTATATTTGTATTTCTTGGTACCACACACACACACACACACACACACACACAAAAGATGAGGTCAACACACCTCAGCATTTTACCCTCCAAAAACAATAAAAAAAATATGAATTTACACTCATTCAAGAGGATGTAAATTATTTATAATCAGATGAAACTGATTTAGCAAAAGTGCCTTCATAGTTTTAACATATGTAACAATGTATATGTCATTAAGAGTGGGGTCCTTACCTTCAGTGGAGGTGATGGCCAAAGCACACAGACAGACAATCACAAAGATACTTTTCAGATCCATGACGGCAGAGCAAGTGGAGGGAGGAAATCAGTCCCTGCTGTTTAAATACACACACACACACACACGCACACACGCACGCACACACACACACACACACATGTGCACCCAGATACAAGTGTTGAAAGTGTGTGAACATGAACCAGTAAGCATCTCTCTGAACATGAGATGTTGCTGAAAATAATGAAAGGTTTAAAGAAAAAGCGATGATGTGTTAAAGTAAAAGTATGTATTAAAATAAACGTCACTTTCACTTAGAACTCCGACTCCCATTTTAAACTGATAGTTCTGGATAAACATGTGGTACAAATATGTTCTATTCAGACAGGCTCCAACCTGTTTAACAGCCATTCTTTTACAGGAACTTATTTGACTGATAGAAGCTTAAAATGACAACCGCCACACCCACAGTCAGGAAAGCTTGGATCCAGGTGACCCTCTAATAGTTAAAGTCAAATTGAAACATAAACAAGGTCAAATTTGAGCTTAACTGAAGTGTACGCCACCTACATTTAAAGCCTGGAAACAGATTAGTGTGTGTGTGGCTAGTGCAAGGCTCTGTAATAATGTTTAGATGTTGAAAAGGAATTGATTTTTGTTGTTAATGTAACCCAGGTAATGTTCAGGAGCAGTGACGAGGATGAACCGTACCTGAGCACACAGGTGTCAGAAATCATCACCAGAGGTCCGTTCATACAGAGGGAAGGGAATCCATTTGACCCACAACCATTCTCAATTGTGGCGAACCCTGATGTTCCTAATGTTGGGCCGAACAGCTCTACACGTCCACCTGAGAGACCTAGTTATGAGCTGCAGTCAGACATTCCCATTGATAGCCGAGATAGTAGAACTCCAGAACATGTTGTTATTGACATCCCAGAATCTGAAGTGACACGTGTACAGATAATGTCGCAACAGAGCCTGTAGTTGAGGATACTGACAGTGGAGCACCAGAGTTTGAGTCAATAGGTTTGAGACGTTCTGGTAGGGAAAGGTGGCAACCCCGCAAATTAATTCATGATGAGTTAGACATGACAAGAAAAGCTTTTTTTTTAAATTTTTTTTTTAGGGATTCATCAAGTGACGACGAGCTGCTTCGTCTGCTATCCCGTCTGGATCTTCAGCGCTGCTCGTGGATGCTGCACCGTGTCAAGGGGCGGTAGGAACAAATTCCGAAAAACTTAAAGGATCCAATTTTATTTGCACTTTATTTTCTGAGTTTTTTTGGATTCAAACAAACAACCGAAAATCCGTTGGAAGACACTAATGGTGAAGTGTTGAACGGGACCTACTTTGATTGACAACTGTAAAGGACTAAAAGAGACTATTAAGATCTAACAACTGAATTATTTTGGGTTTAACAGAGTTCACAGGTTTATATCTGATTTGAGAGGGACATTATTTGTCATAATATGCAATTCCATGATTCTATATCCAATTTTGTTACATGGTGATCTAAGGTTAAGTGGAATTCATTTTTTTTGTTAAGATCTGAAGTTGGGTTAATGTGAGATTTAAAGGTATTGTTCAAGTGAGATGGTTTAATTAATTCTGCAAATAAATACCCTCATTAAGACTTGAATCATTGGTTGTGTGTGCTTTGTGGGCTCGAGGTCTCATTGCTCTCATATAGAGTTGCTACCACCAATCTCCTTACCGAACCTAGTAATTGAAACTAAGTGAACTGTAACCAAGATAATCTGAAAAATCTTGGCCTGAACTGTTAAAGAACCTCAGATACTGATATTACATAGATAGTAGGGCCAGGGTTAGCATCATAGATAACCTTTAAAAAAATGTCCCCTCGGGGATTAATAAAGTAACTACCTAACCTAGTAAAAGATTACGTGCTACAACACCAAGGGTTACATTAAGAAAAATCTGAGTTGTAGTTTGTAGTGATGATCACTGAATTTAAGCTCCTGAATCAGCAAACATCTGCTCTGCATGTATGCCATGAGTAAAAAAGGACACGTGCCTATTCTAGCTGAGTAGAAAACAATTACCATTAAGGGAAAATGAAATCTGCCATTGGGCGAAGGCAGGGTACACCCCGGACAGATTGCCAGTCCATCACAGGGCCAACACATAGAGACAGACGGAAACAAAGACCATTCACGCTCTCGTTCACACCTAAGGGCAATTTGTAGAACAACCAATTAACTTGAGGTGCATGTTTTTGGATGGTGGGACGAATCCGGAGTACCCGGAGAGAACCCACGCAGGTACAGGGAGAACATGGAAACTCCACACAGAAAGGTCCAGGCCCAGATTCAAACCCAGAACCTTTTCGCTGTGAGGCGACAATGCTAATCATTGCAACACTGTGCCACACATGTTGTGCAATTTAACAGAGCGTGCAAGAGCACAATATACTCATTGAAAAAAAATTCACCATGTTCCCTCGGCGAAATTTTTCTGGTCCCATAAATGACAAACTGACTAAGTGGGTGTTTCTTTCAAAACTGGGAATGTTTGTGATGCGGTAGCTGTAAAACCGACAAATGAAAACAGTCTTTATCACAATATGTTTACTTTTAACTTTTGAACATGCAACGCTTCACACCTGATCCCACACAAAGTCTTAGAATAACAAGACTTTGTGATTTCTGTTCTTTTGTGTTCCTCCAGTCAGGGGAGTGTGACAAAAACGTCACACTGTAGTTTGAAATTGCCTGACAATGTTTTTTTTAAAAGCACATTAAATCTGGTTGGTTTAGTCTTTAGAATAAGCTGCAGTCTGGTTTGACAATATTGGCTGCATTAGGAAAATACTGTTGCCATGAAGAAGAAGACAAAGAGTCTGTTGATGTTAGTACGTGAAAAGGGACTAACCAAAGTCAATAAGACACAACGTCTGGGAATTATAAGCATGCGTGATAAATTTTGTGCCCGTCCAATGCAAGCAGATTTTGAGACATTTTACAAGATGACTGAAAGATTTGACCTGCTGGAGGCACAAGAGGAAGGTTCTGAGGGATCACCAAAGTCATCAAGATTCACCCTTTAGGAACCTTGAATGTTTGTACAAAAGTCAGTTGCAATCCACCAGGTAGTTATTGAGATATTTTAGTCTGGACCAGAGAGGTTGACTGACCAACCAACTGACCGATCACTGCCTCACTGTATTTCCTCTATTTTGTTTCATTTCATAATGTGTGATATTTTTTCTTTGCATTTTGCAGAAATGATTGTGGGTGATTTTTGTTAAAGTTTTATAGGAGTCAGACAGAACGTGACGATAATATATAGTAATTGACTTTAAATGGTTAGTCAGACTATTTCTGGTCAATAATTGTAAGTGGAAAAAAGATTTGAATACACGATGTGATTATGCAGCCTGGTACTGTGCCCAAGTGTGTAATACAACAACCAGAATATACTGCGTCAATGTGACAGTTGGCCTTACCCGAGCGTAAAAAGTAGATGCGTAGATGCATGACCCAGATCATCAGTGTCATGTGACTGAAGTCATTTGAAAGCGTAGAGAAGTGCTAAACTCCATGTGGGAGGTGGTCCGGATAAAACACCAGGCAGAACAGGGATTACGATGTGGGAGATTTCTTTCAAAAGCCTTATGTTAAACCTGTCCAAGTAGTTTTTGTTGCCTGAACCAAAACACCTGGTCTTATCTTCACAAATGTAGCCATGTTTTAAATTCTTAAACCTAACATGGTTTTTCATGCCTACAGGTAAGGCAAAAAAAAAAAAAAAAAGCCCATACTCATTCCCAGGTGTCAAAAACTGTTGTTTTGTCACCGCTGTCGGTTTCTGTGGTGGAGCCTAAGACGTACGCACAAGGTACCTTCTATGTTATGCACTGTGAAGAGGCAAGCTGAAAAAGGTCATGTGACGCAGTATAAAAGTAGAGAAGTCCACATCGGAGGTTGGATCCATGATGAAGCAAAAGCTAAAGTATATGTCTTTTAAGGAACCAAAACCATAATGCTTTCCGAACAAAGCCCGCGCCCGGTTTTTGGTATGTAAATGCTAAGCACCATGCGTGTCCATATGAGACAGACAAGGGGCACGGCGCCTGAAGGAAAGCGGCGCCTTGTGCACCCGTGTTATACAAGGATAGCTTTCAAAAACGTCAGTATTTGACGCCCTGGAAATGAGAATATGTTGTGAGAAACCGTGACACTGGCACCCTGTGGTGGACTGGGTGGACTGGCACCCTGTGGTGGACTGGCGGGTGTATTACACGCTTTGATGTAATACCGGGTTGGATCACGTTTATATTCGTTCACAGTTTGCACCACCTCTGTCACCGGACCCAACATCATCCACAAACAAACATTTAAAGAGTGATAAGAGTGCAATGACGGATTTTTTTTTTTTTTTTTTTAAATAAAAGGTAACACAAGATGGTTGAGTAAGATTTACAACAAATTACTGAAAGATCCGAGAACAAAATTGTTTATGAGCAATCAAGCTATGTTAACCACATAACTGTTGGAATCTGGGAGGTCCTGCTTCTGTTTCCAGCTGGATCTGGACCACAGAAAAACAAACTGTCATCACGCACAGGTCTGGCAGCAACATCAGCTGTCAGTCATCACACACAAAATAATATGATAATTACAGTTTGCTGTTTGTCTTCTACACAAATTGGGCATGTTGTTACACACCAGTGGAAGATGTGTACTTGAAGGGGAAAGGTAAACTGACTCCAAATCAGCCCTGCAGGTACCACTGTTGCTTGTGCATCAACTGATGTGTGTGCTGGTCTGACTGTGTGATATCTCGGGTGTCAGAAGTGATTAAAAACTACATTCTTTCCACTCTGGCACACATGCAGATAACGATCAAGTGTCAACAGCGAATCATCAGTTAAATGTGTCATTAACTTGAACCTGGGCATCTCAAGAACAAACAACAGAAGCCGGTTTGGCGGTGATACATTCTGTATTCTCTTATTTTCAATATATAATATTTCTACTACACAAGAAGTTACTGCTCAAGCATCGTCATTCGTCCGTTTTACATCGATATCAGTAGCAACTTAATCTTCAATCTCTGACTTACGCGCAGCGTTTTCTGCTATAAGTCTAATTTTATTTATTTATAGCTAATTGGAGCTTTGAGGCGCCCCTTCGGAGAGAATAGAGTTCGTTTACAGTATGTGCATTAGTATATACATTTTTGAAGGGGGAACAAACTGTTTTAATACACATTACTAGGATTCTTTTTTCCCCCTCGGAATTAGTACTCAGTAAACAAGTGGAAGAGAAACAGAATTAGCACAGCAGGAGAGGTTAAGTTTGACTTGGCTGTTTTGTTTTTCGGCTAAGAGTTCAGATCTTGAGGCCTATACTGGAACAAGGATGGCCTTCATTTGTGTTGCCGCTCCAAGCCCGAGGAGCAGTGGGACCTCCGCACACGTACTAGTACTCATTCTGTCCTCTGGTGGCCGCATGCAGCAGACGCAGCAGCAGCTCTGTGGATGAGCTCCCGCGTGCTGGATCTGCGGCCTCCGGCTCCCCGAGGCAGTCAGAGTTCACCACACAGCTCTCTGAATACGGAGGAGAGGAAAGGCACTTCATTCACATTGTGATCACGGATTGAGTTCATACCACATTGCACCTGTTAACTCCCAGAAATATAACAAACTGTCAGACCGGACTGTACCCGAGTTGCAGCATAGCCCTGAAGCAGCGCAGCGTCCTCCCTCTGATCCGCAGGGTCTCCCTCCT
The DNA here is from genome assembly GCF_029030835.1 of Brachyistius frenatus. Taxonomy (NCBI): domain Eukaryota; kingdom Metazoa; phylum Chordata; class Actinopteri; family Embiotocidae; genus Brachyistius; species Brachyistius frenatus. The sequence continues at coordinate 4,108,603 of NW_027210629.1, forward strand.
GCCTGACAGGGGGTGAGCAGGTAGTTCTCCTCCAGACAGTGAGCTGTTTCCGGGGAGCCCATGAGGCAGCCGAGGCCCTCCCCGCAGCAGATACCGGGGCCGAAGCAGCGGCCCCTGTCCCCGGGGCCGCAAGACATGCACTGCAGGAGAAACGGATTCATTTAAGCGTTAATCAGACGTAATGTACATATTTTTTTTGGAAGATGGAACATAATGCATACTTTTTTTTTTGTATTTAAAAAAAGAAAAGAAAAGCACATTGCAAGAATTCTGGAAAAGCGTTTGTATTCAGAAGATACTTTCACTCTTTCCTCTCAGATTCAAACTACTCCGTGATCGGTGTAAGCGTGAAAACCGTATTTAGCTCACTGATCTCTAAATATTTCTGTTGTGATGACTTTGCTTCTACACCTGAAAATGTGAAAATTATTTGAAAACATGCGGTTTTAAATTATAAACTACAATACAGCAACTGATTATATACACACACAACCTACGTTTTTCTAAATATGTAAATCCAATGTTATGCCTTTTTCTGAAAAGAAATGCCCATTTGCTGGTTTTATTTTTTGGAAACTTTGTTATAAATGACTTACATCAAGGTCCTTATACTTTTTGTTCAAAATGTAAAGCCATTTCACTTAATTTGACAAAAAAAAAAAAATGATAAGCACCATAAAATAAGTACATATTGCCAATGGTTCCAAAACATGAAAAGGCAAATGGCTGTTGATATTCTCACCTCAAATCCAAAACCACAAAACCAATCATAGTTCATCTGATCTCACAACATTCACCCAGGCTACACTTGACTCACATTTCAAAGCGGCTTCAAATGAATTCACAGTTACAATTTATACATTCCTTATTCGCAAGGTTGAATTAGGCTACTTAATACGGGAGGCTGAAAACGGCGTGGAAATGTTTTGAATCCAAGACTTCCGAAAGGAAAACTTAAAACAATAATAAAAAAAAAAAAATAAATAAATCTAAAGAAGTCATGACACCCTGAGCAGAAAGGGTGACGTCCTCACCTGTCTGATCCCAGTCTCGGGCAGCGCTCGTTTCCCTCCTCGGGGGCAGTTCTGGATGTAGCAGGCGGAGGAGAGGGCGAGGAGTCCGAGGACGCACAGGGGGAACGAGGAGTGAGGCATTGCTGCTGGTTCGGAGCGGGCGTCTGGTGTGTGTCCTCCGCCGGTGTGACTGATGTCGCCGGTCATTCCTCGTTTTATAAGCACATGGACATGATTTGGACAAAGCGTTCGATTTCTGACGTCGAGTGTCGTACACCGTTATGCTCCGCGCGCGCACGCACGCACGCGCGGCCCGAAGGCCACCCGGCGTATGCGCGCAGCGCGTGCGCGAGAGGTCGCGGCAGATGTGGTTCTGCATCGGATCCGTGCCATCTAACAAATCAGGAAAACGGCAGCGGCAGCGAGAGATGCCTGTTCTGTATTCAGCGCTGCGCCGCGCGCATTTCTAATAACTTTTCAGAAGTTCAGCCTCCGCGGCGGATGACACACACACACACACACACACACACACACACACACACACACACCAAAAAAAAAAAAATGGCACATGAACAACTAATTGGGAGTTTATGAACAATAATTACCGCAATAAGCGCGATGATGAAGAACATTTGAGGGTGATCATGCTCAGTTTAGCCGTCATGTTAATTCATCACTGCACCGCAGACATTTCTGACTTTTTGTGGCATGAAGACAGCTGCGGTGGCATCACGACAACCTCCGGGTCACACAAATTATCCTCCTGACGTAACCTACAACTGATAATGAGCAAAAACAAGTTTAGCATTTCAAATAAACATATTTTCAGGTGATTATTCTGTTGGGCGGCTTGTTGCATGCTCAGGGTCGTGTTGCTGAGATTAGTTGTTGTGATGCTGATTAACAGGTTAAATGAAAAATGCAAAACTGAGCATCAAACGTGGCAGGTACCGGTGTCAGGGAGTTCTTTCATTTGCATCACGGCTTTCAAGCGTGAGCCCTCAATGTATGTATAACATGTGATCACGTTGAGCATTACTGTACCCCTGCACAATATGAAATAAAAAGTTGTATAAACATTACTGTTAAATGTTCACACTCGTAGTTACAGGGAACTCCTGATACCTGCGATATAGCTTTAAAATCAACAAAAAAAAAACGAAGTCAAGTAGCCGAAACTGAAGCCGTTGTCCTGATTTCACATACAGAACAACTGATTATGGTCTTTGCTCTTACTGAGCGGATACAGGATCATGACCTTGGTTAAGCTTAATGTTGTCAGGGAAACCAACACACAAATGGTGCAGTTTGTGAGCGTGAACCCAATGCATAGCGTTTGCCGGCCTGTCATCTTCTTTAACCCTTTTGTGTGCGATGACTGGTGCCCCTGAAGGTAATTAAGGTGAAAGTGTTAAGGAGGTTAAAAAAATAAAATAAATACAAAATAAAAAATAGGTGGGCAAGGATGCTCCGGAGGAGTTTCGCTTCTGTTGTGAAAAAAAAAAAAAAAAGCACATTTATTTCTTACTGTAATGCTTCTCCATAAACATGAGCGATAAACGCGTTAAATAAGTAAAAAGAACATGATGAGTTCACCTTCTTAAGGCAACCGAACAAAGCGAGGGTCGGGACAGGGCGAACATGACATCAGGAGCTCAGGTTTTATTTATTTATTTAAAATCACAATGACCACACAGCCTTGGGTCGCATCTGTTACTACTTAAAATTCTTGTGGGTTCTTGCTCTCAGCGCTGCTGTCCCCCAACATTTTCTTTGCGCATTGTCAAAGTGTGCACGAATCCGGCATCAGTACAAAGAGCGCAGAACTGAACCAAGGCCTCAACTACACTTGAGTGCTAGATGAAAAGGCTAAAGGAAGGGGGAGGAGAGGAGAACTGGAGTTTTCAATGTATGTATTTTTGCACTGTATTAGTAAAAGTCTTTGCTTCCAGCGATATCCCCTCTTCAGCTGCGGACATTACGGAGGCCCGCGTGATCTGATTTTGTGACGTCGTGGGTCCAAGAAAATTTCAAGAAGTATAATTCAGTCAGACTTGAGGTACCTTTAATGCATTAAAGAAAAAATGATACCAAAAAAAAAAAAAAAGAGGAATGAGGGATGATTAATATCACAGGAACGTTTGGAAAGAATTTACCGCCACAGCAGTTTTACGACAATCTGACCTTCTGCCATCTGTCAGTGATGCACACGTGTGACATGACTGCGCGGGGTAGAGCTTTGGCAGGTTGGACACAAGATGCGATCGGATGTTGACGTGGTGGCAGAGTCGAGTGGTTTTGCTTCTCTCTGCAGGCAGCCGCGGCAGAGCAGGTGACCGCAAGGTAGTCGGTAGATTGATGCTGCTGATGCGAAGTAAACCGAGACCGAGCGGGAACACGCAGAGCAGGTCTCCTCACCTGGCAAGCAAAGGTGAGGGTGAAGAAAACATAAAAGATTGACCAAAATCAATTGGAAATACTCATCCAGAGTTATACGGCGATTCATTTATTTTTGTGGTGCGTTTTAGCAGGTTTTTTTTGTGTTTTTTTTTGTTGCATTCATGGTGTAAATTAAGTTTTTGGTTTCTTGCATTTCCCAGAATGCCTAAATAATTTACCCACCTTTCCACTGATGTTTGTGACTGGTGGAGAAGCGATAATAACGGTCTATTAACAGAAACAAATACAGCCCGAGCTGAACGATGGTCTACTTAGGTCTTTAGTAGTAGTGTAAAAAATTACCACGCACATTTTTTTAAGCCTCGTGAAGTTTACAGTCCCGGTCAGAAAAGTTGGCACAGCTGAATTTTATTTCCAGGACTGTAATCTCTATTTTGTTAAAAGAAAGTGCAGCAGAGGTAGCGAATCCTCCAGAACTTAGACCGTTTATGAAGATGGACACCATGACGCTACTGGGAAATAGAAATATTTTTGGCTTCTCTTTTGAACGACGGAAGGAAGTGGTGACACGTCGTCAATCTAAACGGCGTCTATGATTCAGACCAAAACACAGCTCTGCATTAAAAAAAAAACATGCAAAGAGCTGAACTTGTTGCGCTTACATTTTTCCAACTTAGACGCCAGCTTTACACTTCAACACTACCTTAAAATATTTGCGCTTTAAGACGTTTTTTTTTGTATTTTATCAAAATAACTCATTCAATTATTCAGCACGCAGATGACCAGCAGGGACTTGGGTTATCCTGCAGAAGTAATCTGTGGATCTTTTTATGGAAACTTAAGATACTTCAGGATCACCCTTTGAATGCATTTCTGACTGCCATGAATCAAAAGTGACCACAGTCGACGTCCTTCTCAGAAGCCAGTCACAAACCCTTTAAAAAGTCACCTTCCTGGGAGTTATACATTTTGAAACGGACACTATTTTGAGTGCAATACTGCCTCAAGTACTTTAAAAGGGGACAGATCCTACCTGCGGACACGCTTGGAAAGCCTAAAGCCTGGCACTGCTGGGTGGTGTTCTGTGGTTCAGAGTCGGGAGTACCACGCCTCTGCTGCGACAAGTTTGAAGTGAAGGAGGGTCGGCCCTGCAGGGCGGAGAAGAGGGCCTCATCCAGACTCGCTGACAAACGCTGCTCATGAGAGCTGCAGCTGGAGACTGGCAATGTATGAAGGAGCAAACAGCAGAGAAGTCAGCGGGAGGGAACAGAAAAAAAAAATGTTTCAGACCTTGTTCTCACAGAACATGTTTTACTCACCAGAAACTGCTTCATTTCGTGGTCTTTTTGTTCGAGGTGATGGCTGCTCCTCAGCTGTCAACGCTTCTGGTGATTCTGTGGATATTTCACTCCGCTCTCGTTTCTTTCTTCCGTCCAAGTCTGATTTACTGTCTGTACTGAGAGGCTTGGTGTTAAATGTGTGATTCCCATGATATGATGAAGGACCTAATCCAGTATCTTCCATTTGCACAGTTCTGTTTGTGTTATGTTGAATAGCAGCGCTGCTCATTGAGCATCTGGTGAGGCAGGGAGAGTTCTGGGACTGCCCGTGTTGCTTGGAATCTATAAGTCTTGAGGCCCGCGGATTTTCTCCCCGGTCTTGTCTCCCCAACACCCCGTCCCTCCTCGGCATCCCTTTCTGCAGGAGCAACTGGTCAATGCGGCTTTTCAGTTGGGGGTTGGGAAGAGGCTGGGAGCCTGAAGTGAACGGGACGCCGGTGAAGGGGTCGTTTGGGGCTCGACCCCACGTGGCTTCCCTCTTCCGATACTCGTCCAGAGTGGCGTGGTCCACCGACACACCACTGGGCAGCAGCATCGGCAGCATCATCACCTCCTGTGTTATCGGGTCAAGGAATTCTTCTGGGATGGAGAAACTGCCAGTCAAACAGAGAGCAGGCACCCGTTTACTTTTATCGAATTATTCTACAATCCATTTTTTTTGACAATACTAATTTAAGAAGGAAGGAGGCCGAGACAAGAAAGCAACAGGTTGGTAAATAGCTCAAAAACATGTGACTTTACAAAACCAGAAATCAAGGACTTCAATCGATGCTTCATGAGTGCCGTACGTACCTCGAAGGTGTTGGTTCTGGTTGTGTGGTTTGTCTGACTGCAGGAGTGAAGAACGCAGGTCGTGGCAGCTGTCTTTCATTGGCCTTGTGGACTTCTTTAATCCTCTCCACCTCCTCTGCGGTGCAGCAGCGGGACGGTTGCCCCCACACAACCAAAGTCTTCAGCCCCAGACAAGACGCGGCACCGCCGTAAGGCACAGTCACGCGGAGCTGCGTCACAGCGCCGAGCGAGAACGCACCTCGGCTCCACAGCTCCTCTTGCCGACAGTTGGCCGGTTGCGGAGGAGGCGGTGAGGGGAACGGGGCCCGCGGACGAAGGTTTGAACGCGTGAAACAGACTTGGGTATCTTCGCTAAGTTCGCAACGAGCTACCAGTTTAAACTCTGGCTCGGGATTGCCGGGTTCAGTGTTTGGCTGACACTTGAACGCGTGGCCTCTTTGTTGAGGCTGACCTGGAGCCTCTCCTCCCCACCGTCGGGCCTGACGGCTCCACTGGTGGCCATTACTCTGCCGAGGTTCACCGTCACGCTTTCGAGGAGTTTCTCGGTTCTGTTCATTGCGGTTCTTCACCTGCATTTGATCCTTTTGCCGAGCCGGGTCGTGGCCGGTGGAAGGTGCCGGGTCACAGCTGGTGCTGATCTCCAGTTTCTTGCAAGCCTGTCCTCGGTCCATGCCCCAGGGCCAGAGCGCCACATCCACCCTGCACAGCTCCACCTGGAAGCCAAACGTCAACGTCACCTGAGACAAACGGAGTAAAAACGTGATTAGTTATCGTGATTAACGTATTACTAGGGTCCCAGAGATCCTCGCTGCCCCCTGTCGGAAAAGGACCTGGGACCTCCCGTATTGGGAACAGCACCTATTTAACATGCTGCGGCACCTCTTTTGTCACAATCAAATTTTGTGTAACAAAACAAGCAAGGTAATTTGGTCTGTCATTCATATCCAAGTGTCTTGTAAACCGCTTCTTTTCCTATTTTGGATGAATTTTAAAACAGATTTTTTTTTTTAAAAGAGAGAGAGAGCAAGAGAAAGACATCAATCCATCAGGTGATGAAGTGACAGCGCTGCGTGTTGTGTCACAATAGTGTCACACTATTATAGCCGACTGCTGAACGGGAGCGCAGGAGCTTGAAAGACAGAACACGTCACTTAGTTCAGTTTTTTAGCCTGGTGGCTTTTCTTGGTTGCAAAATCAACTTTTGGATTTAATTCCATTTTCACTCCACTTAACTTGAGACTTCCTGATTTACAAATTAGGTACTGATCTTACCTTTATGCAGAAACATATATTACAGATGTTTTTACTTTATTCCAGTTTAGTCAGAGAATAAACTTCAAGATTCTATATGACACAAAGCTTTGAACAGTTTTAGATCCAAAGTATTTATCGGATTTACTACTCGAATACGAACCCTCCAGACCTCTGAGGTCATTTGCTTTTGGACTACTGGTTGTTCCCAAAGTAAATATTAAACACTGTGAAGCTGCCTTCAGCTTCTATGCTGCTAGAATCTGAAACGAGAAGAGCTGAGAGTTGAGATCACGCTGACCTGTTTCTCTTGTATTCATTTTGTATTGTCTGGAGGAATGAAAGCTATACAAATACATTTTGCCCTTTATTGCCAACAAGAGCCACAATATTGTGCTTTAAGACTGCAATGCCTTTAATCTTCCAGTCATTTTCAGTAAAGATGACATTGAGTGTAGCTCAGTCTTTGTGAAAAAGGATAATCAGGAGCTTTCAGGCTACTGGTACATATCACTGAAAGGAAAATATGCCGATTGCTTTCTGGCAGAGATGACAAGAGCATATCATGTCTGTGTGATAAATATGAAGCTACAGACACGAGAGCAGTGTCGGTCTTCTTATTCTAGAGAGTTCTTTGAACTCTTGGCAAAAAAAAAAGAAAAAAAGCCCCTCTACTAAAACAAAACAGCGTCACCTTACCTGTACAGGTGGACGTAGGAAGTACTCAAGCTTGAAGCCCCGCCTCCGGAGAGCAGGGTCAGCTGACAGAAGGTTTGTGACATCATAGCCATCTGCACACAGCTGCAGATGACAAATAAATAAGTATTTATGGGCTTTAGTAAGAGCTTGATAATAAACACTGTAAGAAAGGGGATACGGCATATTGTTTTTATTAATTATTTTGGTTCGTTGATAGCAGACATGAAAACATCCAAAATGTCAGTGTACATGGCTGTAAAACCTCGCATGAAAGTTGATAATATAAAAGTTAAAAATAAGGCAGGGGGAGGTAAAAGTACATCATTTTCTTGAGGGAGTGACAGTACATCTTTTATCCCCTAACCGCTATGATCAGATTACAAAACGGCAATAAAAAGAACATAACAAGGACATTTGTGATTCAGTCTCCCACACACCACTTTGTCCTCTGCTTCATTATTTTCACATCGCTGTCCTCCATCTTGTGCTTTTCTGCGTCCGTGTACACCGTTTCTCGCTGCTCATTTCAAAACAAGGTGAATGGTACCTTGATACAAAACCACCCAAGTGTGGAAGTGAAGGTTTAAACTTGTTTTACGCCAGCGGTAATTGTTTTAGTAATTACCCGCGCCCTGCGTGTTTCAGCAGTTGTGCTCTATAACTATAAAAAAAAAAAAAATGTTGGGAAAGCCAAGAACACGCCAAACAGAAAACTGGCTTGAGGAAGGAACAGTTAAATCGAGAGGTGAATGAAATGCGTCGCACCTTGTTACAATGAGCTGTTGTTTGAAAGTGCGGCAGACAGAGATTCACGACCATGTTCTCCAACCTGCGAAGACATGAACTGATTTCAGAGATATGCACGTTCCCTTGCGTCACGTATGCCGAGATCATATTCAAGGCAAAGGCAAGCGAATACAGCTGTTCAGCACCGACACGGTCAAAACATGTTTACCGTCTTTACTACTGCAGCTCAAAAGACCTCCTAACAAAACGACCTTCAACAGACTGGCTGACCCCAAGTCACCTCCGATTTACAATGTTCAGCGGTGACTTCAGGAGGGTACGGACGCACTTTGTTACCTTGTGGGAAGTAATTATAGTGATTAAAAAAAAAGGGAACATGGTGACCTCCAAGCATGTTTGACAGCTGCAGAGTTAATTCAACAAACAGATCATCCACAAAAAAAGCCACCAAGGTTAGTTCTGGAAAAACTGCCTCCTCGATCGATTCGTCAATCAGCATTAAATTAACGACGCTGCAGATAAATAATGAACCAGTTTAGTAAAATGACAAACATTCGCTTAAATTGTAAGTATTCACCTCCCATCATTGTAAACTGAAAATGTTTGGGTTTGGCACTCTTGTGAAACTTTGGCTGAAATTGTGATGGGTGTGTTGTTGTTTTTTTTTTTTTAATGTGGCTTTAATCAAACATTAGCTATGACTCATATCATCATTTATCATTATAATAATTAAAACTGAGAACAAACAGTTGGCTGATTACTAGCTGACGGTCAGCCTGATCATTTTCATGGTAAAGCAGGTTTTTTTTTTTTAAATGGTGATAATTTGCTGCCGTCCTTTGTTCACTTTTGATAACCACGTAAGTATCTGAGAGTTTTAAACTTTTAAAAAGAGACAAATCAACCCGACTGCATCACCTTGATCCCGAGGAAGTTGTGATGACAAACTTTCTCTATTTTCTGACGTGTTTTGCACAAGATAATTAACTGATTGAGGAGGACAATAACTGTCAGATGAAAACACTCTTAAAGTTGAAGGCTCCAGGTAAACAACAAGTTACAAACATGAACACGAGTGTTTTCTTTTCCAGAGCTAAGAGGTAGCGATCAGTTGTATTCCTGTAGCTACAGACCGACAGTGTTAATATTACCTTTACAGTCTAAGACCATTTTAAAAAGCTTACCTTGCTTGGTCATTGACACGCTTGCCACCTTTGACTCTTTATTTTGCTCCTCTGACCAATTTTGGAAAGTTGCTAACTAGCTAGCTTCTTCTTCTTCTTCTTCTTCTTCTTCTTCTTCTTCTTCTTCTTCTTCTTCTTCTTCTTCTTCTTCTTCTTCTTCTTCTTCTTCTTCTTCTTCTTCTTCTTCTTCTTCTTCTTCTTCTTCTTCTTCTTCGTCCTCCTTCTTCTTCTTCTGTGATTTGATTTTTGCGGATCGCAACCAATTTGAAGAGGTGCATACCGCCACCTACCGTACCGGAGTGTGTAGGTTCAGCGTGATCGTTTCATAACTTTTTTAAATTATGATAATAATAATAATAATACTTAAAAAACCAAACAAAAAAACAATAGTGCCCTGCAGCAGTCACGGCATTCTTCATTGGTTGCAAGAATTCCCTCTAAACTCCATCTCCGTCCCAATTGACACATTTTCTCCTTCAAAATGTTCCTGTCTGTATTGTATCTACTACAATTTAGGACAACATGTCCACATCTTAAGCAACATTACCAATAGTGCACTTATCTGAGGCGATTTTTGCCATTAAATACAGAGTTGAGTTTAGTCCTATGTATGACCGAATAGCCTTGAGAATATGACCTCCTACTTGCCTGTGAAAGCCTTCATATTTATGGATTTCTGAATGTTCTAGAAATGTCTTCCTTTGATGTCAATGTCCCACTTCTTCTGCCATAAATTCCGTACTCCCTCTCTTATCAATGATTTAGCGTCCTCCTTTCCAAAAGGAACATTCAATATCTCCTCTTCTTTTAGTTTTAGTTCTCTCTTTGCAGTCATATCTGCTCTCTAATTGCCCTCCACACCTATATGAGCAGGAACCAAGCAAAAATGAACATTTATTCCAAGTCTTTGAAGTCTCAACATTATCGGAGCTATTTCCATCAATAAATCCTCTCTTATTGTTTGTTTTGACTTCAAGCTGTTTAAAGCTGCAGCAGAATCGGAACATGTGACCGCTGATCTCAGGCCTGACCTCTTCTGCTCATTGTAGTCCAAAGATTATTGCAATGATTTCAGCTGTTAAAACAGACAATCTGTCATTAATTCGTTTGCACATGATTAAATTCTGGTATGAATACCACTGATCCATCAGTATAAACCGGCATATAGTTACAATAATTATTGTTTATATATTCTTGAGTCCGATATCCAATATCACTCAAATTTCTTTCCATCCATTTTCTCCTCTGTTCCACAAGTGTTAAATCCACATTGTGGACTGGTAATATCCAACGGGAACATTTTTCCACATTACATTGGGCCCATACTCCAACCCATTTAGACCGTATTCTTTGGCCATTGTACTAATAGTCCAACCAAACCCTTTGCCTTTAAGTTGTGTTTATTCCCAACAATCACACAACAAATTTGATGCGGGAAGTTCCTCACCAGATCCCTTTAGCTTCACCCAAAATGCCAGAGCTAGTTTTGAATGTCTTAAACTTAATGACAATTCGTCAGCTTCTACCACTAATGCGTTGTTAGGGGTGGATTTAATTGCACCCATACTAAGTGTTAGATCTCTGAACTGAATTCTGTCTAATGTTTCTAATGTACTCTTGACTGCTGCTTCACTGATGATCCTTCACTGCCCTTTTTTTTTTGTTACTTCTGCATGTGCTTAAAAAGCAAGATGCACATCTCTGCTTTCCCTTACATTGCCCTGCAGTGTGTCCCGTTCTTTGACACTTCAATCATCTCAAAGGAGCTGGAATAAACATCTAAGGAAGCCGAGAAGGGACACCCTGCATATTTATAATTTCAAATTAGTCGACGCCCAACAGATGCAACAAGTGTTATATAAGCAAGAATAGCCTCAATCGAATTACTTGTCCGTTGATATTTATGTTTTCTGTATCACAGTACAGCTAAAATGTCTCTAACAAGCACATTTAATGTTTGGATTATTTGTATTTATATTTTACATTGCAGCTCATCCTTATGAGAAGCAAACACGCAGCCTGCAGCATTTCAAGAACGCCTCAGTCAGATGCATGGTGTTAAGAGGGAAGAACCCAGGCTTCTTTTGTTTGAGGGTTCTTACTGTTTACTCACTATTATACTTTTCAGGGATATAAATTCAGTGTGTATTATGTTTATTCTATAGCCTATATAACCAGTATCTTTGTCTTCTTTTTTTAAATTTTTTTTAAATTTTTATTTTTTATTTTTGTGTCTTCTTGCATCTAATCATCTTGGGACCCCTGAGATTTATTCCTTTTGAGAGTCCATAGCCTCATAAACCACTGAGAAAATACACCGTGCCGGGCATAATCCCATACTGCACTATTTCGAGGACTCCATTTATTTCTTCTGGTCAGTATATTCAAAGCTGGTTGCCAGAATCCAATCTTGAGGGAAAAGTGATTGGCTCACTGACAAAAAGTGTTGAATTATTCACATATCTTTATTAGTTCTGCTGAATTTTAACAAAGGGGTGGTTTTAATCAAGCCAGAGCAGTACTAGTAACATAAATGCAAACAATAGATTTTAAACATGTATAAAAATCAGTATCCTTTTGTTCTCTAAACAATGCAATACTGTAACTACATTTATCACCTACATCAAAAGGAACATCATTTGTGGACAGGGTTGCTATGATTGCACCATTATGGTAGACCAGGTAGGCTATCTACACAGTTAAAAAAAAAAAACACATAAAGGAAAGCTCAAATGGCACATATTTTCCTCTGTCAGTTCACCATAATATAATAACAGTAATAAAGATGATAATACTATGTAATACTTTAGAGATAAGTTAATATTCTTGAGCAAAATCTTTGTATGCTGGCATAAACAACACATATAAAAGCCATGATATTCACATCTGAGTCTACTGTACATCATAACTTGTGTGTAGGACATAGTGCAGTTGGTGTGAATGCTCCCTTTAAAGAGGCAGACTCTCCACTTTTCAGATATTTTTTTTCAACTTCCCTCTCACTTGCTTTGTCTAAATGAACTATACAGAAAAAAGTAAGAGTTTTTCAGGATATACACACTCTCTCTGTGAAATTTCATTCTCACAAGCTTTGATGTACATTTTACTGTACCTAAAAGAAAATCCCTTTGCTCTTCATATATCTTCACTTGCCGTATTGCCACTAGTCCCTCTATCCTCAATCTCATAAGCTGAAGCTTTTCATATGTATACACACATGCACACTCTCGCTTGCGCACTCTTTCACACACATTTACAATCTAGAACTATTATAAGTATTTCTTTCTAGTATATCATACATTCTATAAAATTGTTTTTTTTTTTTTTTTTACTTTGGGGATACTGACTGGTTTCGCACATTTCTTGGCTGTGAATGCACAAAGCGAATGACACAATTATCATAATAATCAAATTCAAATCGTGTGCTTCCATTCACATTCTCCTGGCAGTTCAATGAGAAGAAATTGAAGTTAGGAGTGCTGTGAAAGCTCCCTAGTGATCCCTAGTGTTCATTTTTAGACACCACAGAAAATCTGAAGTGAAGGCGAACCAGGTTCACCAATAGCTCGTTCTATATTCAGTTGGGGATGATTATCTGCTAAACATATCTATTTAAATTCAATTTGTAGAAAATATAAACTCTGTTGGTCTTAATAATGTGTTTAAATGGGCCATCCATGTTGGACCCTGTGCATGAAATGACTTGAAAACTGAATCAAGAATCAATCTGTGTGATGTTTGACGTCAATATCTGCTGGGATTTAAAAGAAATAGTCCAGCCGTAATGTTGTGTAACTGGTTTGCTGATATTCTAATTAAAGCACTGAAAATGGTAATTACTCTCTTCATTTTTTTTTTCATCTACTCCCAGCATTAATTATTTTCTTATACATGCTGGAAAGAATGGAGTAAGGCGCTCTCTGGCCAAAAATGCAAGTTAACATCACACACTCTGACCGCTAATTCTACTTTTACATAACCAGTGACACAGACTTACAATGAATAAATACCGCATTATATTCTTGTTGTTCATTTCTGACAATATCCCTGATTGCCTTGGTCCTTTTCTAGCAAGGGCATTAAATGACTCATGTATTAGTGCTGTAATCTAAACATTGTCATTTAACATCTTGTTTTTCTGCCATCCATCAGTGTGGCACACTTTTCAGTTACAGTGATGTAGTAATTTGCAACTAGTGAGAGAAAGGCTGCTGAGGAGGGTGAAAAATCATTGATAATGATGAGTGTAGTTCAACTTCCTGTTCAGATGACCTGCTTGTAACTGATAATGCTGCATTTTACAGTCGGCCTTGTTGCTGTTTAGAGTTGCTTTGAAAAATATGTCAGACTGTACTGACTTATTCTATTGTAGACTGAAATGTTTCTCTGCTGAATGCTGAAGTGGTTGTGGGTGAGAGGCCTTGTCACCGTGAGTGTAGTGAATTGGAGAATTTCCTTCATGGAGCTGTCTCTAGATCTCAGTTGACTCTATCCTCTCCAGGCGCGAGGGTCCCGCCCAGGGAGGGGCAAGCTGGTGGATGGATGCAGGGCCCTTTTGGTCTTCACAGGGTGGGGAGAGGGTGAGGGCAATGGGGCCAGAGAGGGAGGGGGGCGGCTGAGGAGCCAGAAGTGAGAGGACTGGCGGTGAAGGAGGAGAATTGGAGGAGGTTGGGGAGGTGGTGGTGGTTGTGGTAATAGTGGTGGTGGTGGAGGTTGTGGTTTGTTTGGCTCCCAGCTGGCTCATACGTTTTTCCAAAGCTTGGTTCTTCTGCAGCGTTTCCACGTAGCTGAGCTGCAGCTGTGCCTGGTATTTCAAAACCCGTTCCTTCTCGTCCTGCCAGGTGTGCCGTTCCTGGTCAAAGTTGAGAGCCTGACGTTCCCGTTGCTGCCGCTCCAGGCGTAACGCGGCCTGCAGCTGCTCCAGCTGCCTGCGCAGCTCCCCTGCTTCATCCCAGTGACCCTCCTGGACTCGCTGTGGCTGATGGGCATCCTGACGCAGTTGCGAATCCTGGCAGAGTTGGGACTCATGGCGTAGCTGAGCCTCTTGCCGCATTTGGGCCTCATGACGGAGCTGGGCCTCCTGACGGAGCTGTGCCTCTTGACGCAGCTGTGCTTCCTGGCGGATTTGGGCTTCATGGCGCAGGTGAGCCTCCTGGCGGAGTTGGGCCTCCGGTCGGATCTGGGCATCCTGACGCATCTGAATGTCCTGCTGCATGTGAGCATCTTGCCGCTGCTGCACGTCGCGCCACTGAGCTTCTTCGCGTTGCTGCCTCTCTTGTCTCTGAGCTTCCTGCCTCTGAGCTTTGGCTTCATCACTCTGAAGACTCAGCAGGGAGTCAGATGTCGGGGTGAGGGAGTTGGTTGAGGGCTCAGTTGGGTTTCGTGGGCAGTGGACAGCTCCCCACGGTGGCAACAGCCCTGCAGCAGCTAAGTTCGGGCTTATGACAACTTCTGCTCCTCTGCTCACTTCACTCAGAGCCCGTTTTAAACTCAGCACTTCTGCCTCAAACACACCCAGCTTTTCTCTGAGGATGGACACCTGTGGAAAGCAAAAGGTAGAGTCTCTCATCAAAAATCTGACATGATTTTATATCAGTTTATAACCGACAATATGGCATTTGATAAATGCATAAAGTGTTTTTAAAAAGAATGTTGATATAACCGTGCAGCCCTTTTAGTAATAGAATACCCAACATATAGACATTATATTCTTGTAAGCTTCTTATGGGCTCATTCAGCACAATGGACTTTTTTGTGTGCAGCTGTGATATATAATGTTGCCCAATCCCCAATTTGTCCCAGTCTCCTAGCCAATTTTTTAAAATCCCTCCAAAGGATTTTGAGGATTAAATGCTCAACAATCTAGATTTGGAGGTAAACATCACAATCCTGCAATCTCACTTGTTGTAAATTATTTTCTGACTGCTCTGGAGTGTCATCAACATTGTGTTGCACTTTGTGCAGACCCTAAAGCAATTGACCATACTCTGCTGCTGCACAAGATTTTCATCATAGGCCGAGAATACCGAGGTAAGTTTCATGCATTTTTGAGGGGAGATATGACGACTATTTTTAAACATCAGCTGAAGGAGAAGCACAAAATCTGTCTTGTTCTTGTTGTGCCAATGTGACTGTACATAAATACGTCTAATATACCATTTTTGGCTTATCGCATAGATCAGATCTAACTATGAGGCTTTAACATTAGTTTATTATTATTAAACTATTAGCATCAAATTCTGCTGACGGATTCTATCAGTAAATATATAAATACATCCAAGGTCAACAATATGAATTTTAATCTTTGACAGTGACTTTGGTGCTCCTAATAATGAAATAATTATAATACTGACTTGGGTGAATCTTAGCTTTCTGTAAAGAGACAGAGCTTGTTTTTCTGTGCACCTTAAATCAGGAAAGGAACCTAGTGCATCCCTCCATTTCCACTCTTTAGTGCTGGACTGGCGCTGGTTGAATTCCCTTGTAAACTCTTACAAATTACAACAAAATTAAAATAAAATGAAGTAGAGATTATACTAAACAAAAAAATGGAAATAAATCAAAATGAGTTTTAATCAGAGACACTTCAAGGTGCTTTTATATTTTTGATAGAGGGAACTGTTTGCACTACTGAGGAAGATCCTTAATAACAGTGGATGACTAAATATGTTTTTAATGTAAAAATATTAATAGATTGTTAACTTATGTAAATGAATTATCTTTTTGTGCTTTTATTTTATTTGTAATCCTTGGTGTTGAAAGTTCTGAGTATGAAGTTGCGTGTAATCGATAACCTACCTCAGACAGAGTCCTCCTCAGCTCTCCCTCACACTTCTCCAGCTCCAGACTTTTGGTGCTGTAGGAGTCCTTCAGGCCCAGCATGACCTCCTCGCGCTCCCTCAACTGAGCGTTGAGCTCCTTCAGCTGGCCTCTCAGGGCCACCATCTCTCCAGCTCGCTGGGTCACCTCGGCCTGACTCTCCCTCAGCTGCTGCTTCAGCAGGGAGATTTCTCCTGCTTTCTGACACACCTGCCACAGGAAGAATTAATTAAACAGTCAGTGTTTTTTCTTTTAGCATTCAATTACTTCCACTTTCTGGGATATAAATTGAAACCTAAAGTAACTGGCATCCCCTATGTTCTATTCCACACTTAACAGGGCAGACCATGCGTTTGATTGATTGAGTAACATTTTATTTGAAATAATACAACTAATAAAAATGCCATGGGCTAAAATACTGGGACTCTTAGCCCAGAGTACACTCTTTCTATAAAGGCTCAGTTGGATTCAATTCCAGACTAATAGCTAAACAGCCCACTGTTTTTGCTCATCCATTCACGGTGTTCAATGTTTTGGATCATTATGCGGATGAAGAAGCCATGACCTGCAACTGAGCCAGACCTATCGAACACTGGGCATAACGTTTTGCCGCAGAGTGCTACGTCAATATTCTGATTTCACTGCGTCCTGCATAGATTTAAAGCACCATATTCCAGACCCCATAACACATATGAGCCAGAGTGGGGATGGTGGACTGTACAGCTGATGTGACTCACCTAAAAGCTCTAATTTTGTTTTATCTGTTCAAAGGACACTGTGACTCGTCAATATGCATTTCAGAAAACTCAATTTTTGTACTTTTCTTTTTCAAGAATGGGATCTTTTTCCCTGGAGCCCAATGTCATTCAGAAACTGATGTATGTTATGACCAGGAACTTTTGTACCTTGATCTTGGAGGTCAGTTTTAATGTGTTGTGGAGTTTATCTTGGTTATATTTCCCACCATTTAAACTTCTGTTCTGTCTTCTGTTCAGTCTGTGATCAATGTTCCTCTTATGGCCTTCATGTCTGCAGATGTGGTCACGAGTACATCAAGCTGCTTGGAGAGGGCCTTTACCTTGAACACGCTTGGCAATTATTGTCCTTCTTACCTCCTTGGACAACTGTCTTATTATGTTTCTCTTCCAGTTTCAGTAGGAAGAGTATGATGGTGTAATTGTACCAACACTTTCAGCCACATCTGTACTTACACACATACGCAGCTTCACACACACCCGTCTTACTGACTGCTCATGTCGTCATTCTACCCTGATGTAACCCTAATACCATTTTACTGAACTAACACATAACAACAACTCGTATGCTCATATTTCACCTCCCACTTGGTCTCCTCCAGACGAGGCAAGATGTCAGCCTGTTCCTTCCTATAATCCAGGCACTTTCTCTCCAGCTCCTCCCTCTGAGCCAACAGAGCTGCCATCTCCTCCTGGAGCCTCCTCTTGTCCTGGGACAGACGGGATATCTGCGCCTGAAGGGCGGTCTGGGAGCGCTGAGCACGACGGGTAACCTGCAGACCAAATGCACATACACAGTATAAGGTTTCATGACATCTATGTATACGTGGAACGTATACACACAGATCCAGTGTTGTATATCAGGGATCGATTTAGTATGCTTTTCATATGATGCTGCATTTACTTGCATCTCAATTTCAGCATTAACCTCTCAAAACCTGGAAAAGATTCCACTCATCAAAGAGCAAGATGTGGCTTCTTCCAACGATAAAAAAAGCAAATACAGTGGATGTGATCAAAAAAAGTTAAATGTCTTTTAGACAAAAATTTGTATTGTTTATATCCATGTGTTTCTCATCAGCACTGCTTCTACAGGGAGAACTTTTGTGTAATATCATTTCATAAATTTGATTGATTTTAACAGGCGATCGAGGATTAAACATTAATCCTCGAATTGAAGTGTGTGATCAGATCACCTGCTGCAGGCGTGAAGCATAGTTTTGCCTCAGCTCGTCCATCTGTCGCTCCCAGACCCGTTGCTTCTCCTCAAACACCTGGATGATCGCTGCCTCACTTTGGTCCAGGTTTCTGCGCATGTGCTGCACCTAGTGGAAAGAAATAACAGGAATCAGGCCACAAAGCAGCCACCTAAATAGTTAAGTGCAGCAGAAATTTCGGAAACAGTCTCAATACCTGGGAAAATAGAAACAAACACATCTACATAGCTTCACCAGTAGTCATTTTTTTCAATTTGGGTGAACTGGCCCTTTAAATACTGGAAAAGTCCTTGAACTGAGTGCCTACAAACTGAGTGGCCTCTGACCTCTTGCTCTTTCTCCCACAAGCGGTCCTCGAGGTCCTGGATGATGTCATCAGAGGAGGGCGAGGGGCGTAGAGGTGCTGGAGCATCACTCAGGTGGCTCAGCCTCTGATAGGATGAGGAGCTCTTACCGGAGGAGGACCGGCCGCTGTCTGAGGCACTGAGCCCGTTCTGGAGGAAAGAACCGCATCAATACACATTCAAAATGATAAAAGTCAGGTGATAAAAGTCACCAAAGCGTACCTGGTAACCAGGCTTCTCCAGCTTGTCCAGGACTGCGGCGGCCCCAGCCATGCCCAACCTGTTGATGTGGCTGGTGGAAGCACTGAGGGGCCCCAGGACTGCTGGGGGACCGCAACCAGACCCTGAGCCTGTGTAGGTTGGCAGACTGGTCAGGGAGTTTCTCCCTGAATCGGACATCCCTCCCTGAACCACTTCAGTAGCATTTCCCCCTCCCTCACTCCTGATGACCCTCACTGGGCTGTCCTGGTCCAGGAGCAGGGCCTCTGGGACCTCTCCCGACTCTCCTCCTCCTCCATCCCTGCCTCTCCTGCCTACTCTGCCCTCACTGAACCCTTCACTCCTCGCCTCAGTCTTTCCCTCGCCCCCGGTCCCTCCTGCCTGGCCCACCAGGTTCTGCATGGAGTGGAAGCTCTTGGGAACCACCGGCTTGAAGGCAGAGGGACGAACAAGGCCTGAGTTGTTCTGCATCGCCTGCAACAGAGGTGGAAGAAAGAAGGAAGGAACGAAAGAAATACAGAGAGAAATACGAGATACATGAGCAGCAGCTCACAGACCAAAGTACACTGTAGTGAACGTTTCAGTGAGAAAAATTCAGCATTTTGACATGTTAAGCCTAACAAAAGAATATAGGAAATGCATTGTACATATTATGATGTATTTGTAGCTGCTTAAATTCTGAAGCTCTTGCAAACAGGTATGTCCCAAGAGGGAAACATGAATAACAGTTTTTGGTGGCAATTATCACTCCTCCTCTGCATATTTGCCATGTAAGAAGTGGGGAGCAAAGTATATAGTTCTCAATTTGTTCATACTAAAAGCCAATATTTGGCTTCAACAGTCTTTGATGTACAAATAAAGAGGGAATCTTTTCACAACAGATTAACACTGTTAAGGGCAAAAAAGGGTTTTGTAATATTTTTTAACGGCTTCAAGAGGTCAGAAAGAATTCAATTAAAGTTTTTAACAGAAATAAAGTCTTAGAATGAGAAAATAAACATAATTTTATGACAGTTTTTCACATTTTTTCACTATTCCCCTCATCTTCGGATCTCTTAGATTCATTTTACAAACCCCCTTTGAAGGTGGTGACCCCCAGGTCGGGGGCCACTGTCCTAAGTCTTGAAGTACCTGCTCCAGTTTTCCCGACACTGGCAGGATCTTGGGCGGGTTGTGGTTTGGAGGGTTGTGGCTGGCTGGATTGTTCTCGCTGTCGGTTCTGGCGGCTGCCATCTCTCTGTGGTGGTGTTGGTTCATGCCCACACCGTTCTTCTCACTTGCTCCTCGGCCCACAATGTTCCCACAGAGATCAAGACCTGCGGCCTGCATTTCCCTCTCTCTCTCTCTTTCCATCCTCTCGTTCTCCATCCTCTCTCTCTCTCGCTCCCTCTCCCTCTCTCTCTCGCGCTCCCTCTCTCTTTCTATCTTCTCCCTTTCAATTCTCTCCCTCTCCCTCTCCCTGGCTCTCTCCCGCTCCCTCTCCCTCTCCCGTTCCAGCCTCTCCCTCTCTACTCGTTCCCGTTCCCTTTCCCGGTTCCTCTCCCTCTCTCGCTCCCTCTCTAACCTCTCCCGGTCCCAGTCTCGATCCCGGTCCCTGTCTCTCCCCCTCTCCCGCTGCCTCTCCCTCTCCCACTCCCTCTCCCTCCTGCCCGCTCCGTTGCCACAGTCCAACTGGTTGTTATTGGACGGGCCTGTCATTGTACATTCAGTGTTGGTTGAGGAGGCTGTTTCGGTGGGCCGGTCAGTCCCAGTACAGGTCCCAGTTCCGATACTAACACTGCCTCGTTCATCGCTAGAAGCCGTCCCGTCTGATATAGTCGCCTGGGGGCGGGGAAGCCGCTCTGCGCTGCAGCTGCGGTCGGCAGGGCAACGGCGAGAGAGAGGAGGGGCTCGGGGCAGGGTGGTCCTCGTACCCACAGACTTCATGGCAAACTCCTGCTCTCCTGCCACCCCACTGCCAACACTGCCCATAGTGGGGGTCAAAGGTCAGGGATTAGAGGTTAGGAGTCAGGATTGGGGAGGGTCACAGATACATTTGGAAGTAGTGTGGGTCATCACAACCTAATGCAGGTAGTGGGGGCACACACACTAGAGGAACACAGAAAAACGAAAGGAGTTATACAATATTGTACTTGCATAAGGACTAGTTATACAATAACAGATGCAGAATAGATTCCAGCCCACATACAGGGGCAGCGTGGTCCTCCCACCATGATAAAAATGAAAAAAGGTCAGATAGATAAGTCTGGACAACTCTACAGTGAAGAGAAGTGTAAAAATAAGACTTTAATGATGAAGTCAAAGTATCACTCTGTTTATGGCATCTGTTCATTATGTATAGGCCTACACCTATAAGTGAGGATATGCCAAGTAATTGTGGACTTTTTATTATTGTGCATTGGTCAAGAGAAATGGGCTGAAGAGATTACTCAAACTGATCTGACATGAAAAAGACAAATTACACTGAATGTTGTGTCTGTTAGCATCGTTGAACTGGAGAAGGAGGGTATTTGTTTGTTTGGAGGTTTCTTTTGGCTTTTTATGGCCACAAACAAAGGAACATGTGCATAAAACAGGTCGAATACAATCAAAAACAACAGCCCTGTAATGAATACCATTTTTGTGAAGCTTACAAAGTTCAGTTTTCATTCACTCCTCTGTATTAAGTATTGAGGTGGGAACCCTTTACATCGCCACAAACTTGGTCTGCACATTTTATTAAGTAAAAATGGAAACATAGCATTATTATAATAAATATGTTTATGGTGAATTAGAAGTACCTGTCAGACCTCGCTTTAATTTACCAAAATTGTAATAATATTTGTAGTAGAGCACAGGTGTATAGTATTATAAAAATAACATTGTTTTAGTTGGGGTCTCTTGGAGCCCAATGTGTCATCTTTTGTTCCATAAATCTGAGACATGTCATTCGACAAAAATTATGTTTATGAAAAATTCTCTTACATAATGAAACTATGTTAAGTATGTTTTTTGGAGCAGTTTAATGTAGTCTCCAGGAACCAAACTGAATATGAGGGTTACTGCACATCTATAGTAACTTTTAAGGCAGTAGTTATTGGTGATGTACATTAAAGTGAAAGACAATCCACCACATAAATAACCCAAATTAAACACCACAATGTTTCGTCAACATCTGTGTAACACAGTCTCAGTATCAAAAGCTCTACTACTCAAAATAAATATTTATTGCAGGGCTGTGTAAATGTGAAGGAGGCTGCAATGTATTCCTGTTAATGTGGTTAGTATGCATTTAAATTGCCAGTTTATTGTACTTCAATGAACTTAATGCAATCTAATACAACAGTCTGGCAAGAAATTCTCATGAAGGTTAAACTCTTCCAGAGAGGTGTTAACTGAACTTTATATCATTGCAGAGGTTGTAGTTTCGGGTGATGTTGAACTGTACTGCTTTACACTCAAGGCTCTATTAGCATTTGGGGAAAGTGGGCGACTGCAGGCGAAATGCTGTCTGTGTGGACATTTTTGGTAATTTGATGAACTGCAATTTCATTTGGTAATACGCACCAATAAAACAGTGAAAACTGAAAGGTAAATACAGAATGTTTCTTGCATTTGATCTAATTAGGAGTTGACGTTACGTTCCATGGAGCATATTCATAAACAAATTTGTTGTTGATCAAATAACCACACTCTGACAGTTTACTGATATATTGGCTGCTTTCTGGGAATGTCAGCGTGGGAATTTGAACACAGGTCATGTGGCTTCCCCTGAGAAAGGTGTTTCTAATATTTAGTATAACCTTAATATAACGCTATGGACAAGATATTAGAAACACCTCTCGGGGGATGAATACAGTTGAGCAGCATCACAAATGACATACTAAACTTTAGTGTTGAATATAAACATCTCTGAAACTGTTTTAAGGAAGGATTCAATGCAGGATTGTATGAGTTATTTTCAGTTTGGTGTACCTAATAAACTGGAAAATAAGCGATATGAATTTCTCGTATTCAACTGTATTGCATTATACTGGGAGGTGTTTCAGGTATTTCATCAGGTGTCACAGTTCTATCAGTGAGAGTACACTAAATATTAGAAACACCTCTCAGTGGATGCCCTCGGGTTTTAAGGATATAGGATGTTGACCACATCTCCATCTAAGACCGGCTTGGGCCCCTACATTTTATGATATCTGCAATACTTTGTGTCCTTTTAGCCAGAAGTCAAAAAGCAACTCAACATCACCACAAACCACCAGCCTCAAAAATGACCACAAAACTGAATCATCATCTAAAACTGAATATATAACATTCATAAAAGTAGTATTAATTTCATCAAAATTCATTTGTGTACATTGTAACAAAATCTTTGCGTGTACACACATTTATGTGGAGAAATAAGAAATCTATAGCTACATATATGCTATTAGGTTTATATGGCTATGATCTGTAGCCATCAGCTACACTGAAATACAAGATATTTTGGAGCTTGGTCACAGCTAAATATTTACATCACGAAAATCACATTACCCTTGCTTAGATAGAGAGAGAGAGAGAGAGAGAGAGAGAGAGAGAGAGAGAGAGAGAGAGAGAGAGAGAGAGAGAGAGAGAGAGAGAGAGAGAGAGAGAGAGGCAGTCATGCCAGTGCACCTCCCCTTCTCAGCCCCTTTACTAGAGGTTTACTTCCACTTGGGTGAATAGTAGTAGTAGTAAAATACACTGCCTATCTATCTGCTGCTCTGCCTCAATCCCCTCCCCTCACGACTCCCTCTCTCTCCCTTTTCTCTGCATCCCTGGGCGGCAAGGGCGGCTTTAGCAGCATCCGCATCAAACCCTGAATCGACTGCGCTCCCTAACAATTACTCGCAAGGCCTGAGACAAAACACAATCGCACGACCCTCGCCGAATTGCACAGACAATGAATCTGGATTAAAATGCACAGTGTCAGGGACATTGACGACGTATCATGCAGTAGCTTTGATTTACCGATTGTAGCATCCTGGCGGTCCATCATCAAAGGCTACTCACTATTTTGCAGCTTGGCGGTGTGTAAGATGGCAGCTCCAATAAACAATATTGTCACAAGACAGCAACGTCAGTCCTGTCGGCCGGGCTCTGAATTATTCTGCGTTGGTGCCGTGGGTCGGTAATAGGGATGCTGTCTTCGACCGCTGTCAGCGTCGGATGCTGATGATGGAGTCGGTCGGTTGATACGCGCATCAGCTGAGAGACACACACCCACCTCTGGTCCCGCCCCTCCGGCTACATGATACAAACGCCCCCTTTTGGCATTCATCCAGTGCTCTCCCTCGGGAAAAGCCTATAGTCATATAGGCCTACTGTAAGGTCCCCCGGGTGGATGGACGGATGGATGGATGGATGGATGGATGGATGGATGGATGGATGGATGGATGGATGGATGGATGGATGGATGGATGGATGGATGGATGGATGGATGGATGGATGGAAGGATAGATGGATAAACGGAAGGATGGAAGGAAAGATGGAATGATGGATGGAAGGATAGATGGAATGATGGATGGATGGATGGATGGATGGACGGACGGATGGACAGATGGATGGATGGACGGACGGATGGACAGATGGACGGATGGACGGATGGATGGACAGATAAATGGATGGATGGATGGATGCATAGAAAACACAAGTCAAGTGTCAAAAACAAATTAATTAAAAGCAATAAATTGCCTTCTAGCTTAAACCCATATTAATTTATATTTGGCCACTTGGAGGCAGTAACTAGCTATAAACTAACTGTTTCCTTGTTTACCAGATAATCCCTAACTTTGTCTGTCTGTAATTGCTGCTGAGTGGGTAACATAATTTACTGACAGTTACTCAATGCTTATGAGAGCAGTGAAAAACAGTAAAGGTGAGGACTTGACAACCAAAACAATTAGCTTCAAAACACTTAAATCTTCTGAAGTTGAAGGGAATCACACACTGACTTAATATAAAAATATATGAAATGCAATATGTAAATACAAATGAATGTAGTGTTCAGGTATGAAAAGTGAAGCCAATATGGAAGTGCAACACCACAGACGGGCTGAATCCAGTATCCTCTGGACAGACTTGCTAGTATTTCTCAGTTTGCTCACACACAACAACGCACATGTATAGATTCCTTTTCTTTCACCGACTTTCACTCATGTCCAGTGGCCTTTCAATGTGGCACTTTTATCCCAGATTATATTTTGAATCCCTTAATCATAATTTAGTGTCTTTCAGGTAGAAACATCTGATGTCTCTCTGAATAGTCTTGGTTTAGATGTCTTATTACTGTGCTGTCCTTCAGTATTTGCATAGAAAAATGTGGTTTATGGTTGTTATAGCCCTTCTTCTGCTCAGGAAAATAAACACCAGGGTCCCTCAGCAGGACAGGAGAGGAGCGTTGGATCATCTAACTGAACAAGTTTATCAAATATTGTCCTAGATGTGCGTTGGAGACTTCTCGTAGCAGGTACAGCAAAGTTGTAAATAATAACAGTAATTGGTTGGTTTAATCTAGAGTGCCAATAAGATAACATGCAGCACATTACGGGGCCCTGACAGGAACAGGTGCTCATATACTGTTCCTGTCATTAACATAATTAGTTACACCTGTGCTCTTCCTATAGCAAAGTATCTTCTGTGACGGAAAAATACAGGAACTTTATGAGGCCAGCTAACTACGACTGCACCAACTCTGCATGAGCCAATATGTGATTGTCTGCTGAATTTAATCAACAAACTGATCAGTTTGTCAGGACAGTAATAGTACTGTGTGTCCTTTCATATGATGTATTCAGTTACTTACCAACCCAGCTTTCTATAATAATGTAGGGCTATGTATTTGAATCTTAGGCCTATGTAATCAATCATATCGGCTATAATACTGAAATTGCTTATCTCCAAAGAAGAAGCACCTTTTCTGTTACCTTAGCTGGATTGTCCATAAGAGGGCAGTGGTGTCTATTTGCTGGCTTACAACAAGTCTCACAGCTATAATACTGCTATGAGAGGAAAGGTAAGGAAAGGCACTGCCTTCAAGGATTTTCAGGCTCCCTGTGGCCACAAAGAGGCGCTATGGTTTCTTCCACTAAATTGGACCCTGGCTCTCTAAAAATCAGTTTGTTCCAAATCTTCAATAAATGTATGTTATGTGTACACAAAGAAATACTCAAAACTAAGCTTTTATGGAGAGCTACCTTTTTTTGGGGATCTGAACAGCCACCATTTCCTTCAGAAACAGATATAAGATTCAGTGGGTTTTTTAGAAATGAAATGAAATAGAAATATTCTAGCTGTTTTGAGGTTTATTTTAAAAAACTGTCAGCAACATTCAGCCTGACATGTTTCATTAGTATCGCTGGAAAATTGGGTATCTGCACTTGAATTTAAAGCTTTATTGATATGCCTCTGCATAGGCATCACATGTCACTCCCTCATCTAAAACAGTCAAAAGATCATTCAGAACCACTATTGCAGATACAGTGCTCTCCAAAAGTATGATAAGAGCAGAGTGAACATTTTCACATACTGAGTATGCTACTTATGTGCTATTTGCTTTTTAACAGTGTGAAATAAATGATTAAGCCATTGTCCAATTTTGTTTCTATACTTTATTAGAGTTTTGCAGTATTGCTGCATACTGTCTCTGTCATATTATGTGTTCATATCAAAGATGTTTTTTTTTGGGAGGGTTTTTGGCATATATTTCTATCAGTGTTGTTAGTTCTTTTACCATCTTCTGTGTTCACTGGTTTTCTTTTATTGTGTCTTAGCATCTTAGCAACTCAACTTGTGAGGGATTTAGATCTGCAGTCATCTGTGTATATTTCTAAGAACTGTCATTTTCTCTCAAGTCTCTTGACACTGTGAAATATAAGGTATGAAATGCATTAGTTCTTCCTGCTCATGATAGGTCATAAAAGCAGATCGGTGTTCAAATCCTTCTCACAAGCTGACAAAACCAGTGTACTGTCTTCACCATCAGTATTTTATCACCACAGAATTTTGACAATATGTCAGGCAACTACACTGAAAACTCCAGGACTCTGGGCCAGAGCATCTGTATCATCACAGGGGCCTCCAAAGGGTTGGGACGGGCGCTGGCACACCGAGTAAGTTTTACTTCCTTTAAAAAAAGAAAAAGAAAAAAAGAAAAAGAAAGAAAAATAGAAAGCAACAAACAAATACATGTCTTTTGTCCATCTAGGTGGCCCACTTGCTGAAGCCTGGCTCTGTCCTCCTGCTGGTGGCTCGCTCTGGGACTCTGCTTCAGGAACTGAAGAAAGAGCTGCAGAGCTTCACTGAGGAACATCAGCTGCTGGTTCATTGCATCACAGCCGATCTGAGCACAAAAGGAGAGGTGAATGAAATAGTGATGGTGGCAAGGCAGCAAGCCATAAACAAACTCGAGCATGTGCTTCTTATCAACAATGCTGGTGAGTCACAACTAGAAGAAACGCTTTGGTTTTAGATCTGCCTCATTCTTTGATGAAGTCCAATTTTACCCACGCATCTTCTTTCTCTCTGCCTCCAGCCTCTCTGGGTGACATTTCCAGTTTCTTTGTCAGTTTCACTGGCCCTGATGAGGTGAACACCTATCTGTCCCTCAAAGTTAGCTCACCTCTGGTGCTGACTGCAGGTATTTCCATGCAGACTAGGCCTGCGATGGACCGTGGTGAGTGTCTCATCTGTGTGCGCACTGGAGGCCCTTCCGTCCTGTGTGTTGTACTGCACTGCCAAAGCAGCCAGGAAGATGATGTTCGGCATGCTGGCTGAAGAGGAATCAAATGTGAAAGTCCTTAGCGACTCTCCAGGTATGAACAGCTCTTTGTACTGGACAGAAATATTAGTGCATGAGCACAGTTACACAGTGAGCAATGTTTCTTTTGCAAAACCTTGTGATGTCACAGTAAAGTTGACTTTTGACCTATTGGATATGAACATCAAGGTAACCTTCAACCACCAAAATCGAAACAGTTCCTCCTGGAGTCTGGGAGACATCTTGTTCCAGAGAATGCTACAGATGTGCAGACACATGAAGCTAAAACATAGTGCCGCCAGTCACAGCTGTTGCGCGGAAGCATTAAAATACACAGAACAAGTTGCAGAATGCCAGTTTTATATACTGTAATGCTTATGAAAGAAATCTGGGCTGGCAGCATATTTTTCATCTCAGAAAAAAATCCGTTGACAAAACAAAAAAGT
Organism: Brachyistius frenatus; assembly: GCF_029030835.1. Classification (NCBI taxonomy): domain Eukaryota; kingdom Metazoa; phylum Chordata; class Actinopteri; family Embiotocidae; genus Brachyistius; species Brachyistius frenatus. Next base: position 4,136,584 of record NW_027210629.1, read on the forward strand.
CTCAGGTTCAGGTCCACTTACTCACTTTATCTGCAGGTTTCAACCATATCACTGTTCTCACCAGCAAAGGAATTTTGTAGAATTGTCATTAGACTGTCCAAACTTTTCATTTTTTTCTGAAACATTTTGGAACTAGTTTGAAATTAATTATAAGCAATAAATTTACAAAATGAATGTAATTGTAGTCAGTAAAAAGCTTATAGAGTATGTCGAAAATCACATTTACCTGCAAATAGACTTAGTTTGAGGTTCTGGTAACATTATTCCTTCACAGTAGTCAGCTGTAGTCTACATACTTGTGATTTGTTTTGGCGGTTGTGCTTTAAAATAAAGCAAGTCAATCTTAATTGAGTTTATATTGAAGAACTTTTGATTAAAGTTTGACAGTAGTCTAATTTTGAAACAAGAAAATAAAAGCCTAAAAGATTCGGTATGTCTTCATATTTTGCCACTGTATGTCATACAGAAGTAAAAAAGCAAACATGTAGTAACTTCTGAACACTTGGCTCTTTCTGGTTTCTGTCAGGTCCCATGGACACAGAGATGCAGGAGGACATTCTGAGGTTGACAGGTGTCAAGCATCATCTGTTCCCCTTCACGAGTCTGCAGCCAAACTGATGGAGTTGCTGCTGCACGACTTCCCCTCAGGGGCACACCTCAACTTCTTTAAAGTGTGAGGTCATTATATGTAAGAGTGAAGAATGAAGGTGTCCATCTACTGCAAATTACTACATGTCACTCTTTATTAAAAAAATGACCTGCAATACGTATGTTGGTAACATCTTTTGGCAGCCTTCTTGTAAATCAATAATAATCCAACCTACGCTCTCGGCCTCTGCTTTCAAGTGAGAAAGTTAACAGAAGGAACAAAAAGAACTCAGCGCAGTACCTAAAAAAAAGAGTAGTCCAAAGAGTAGTTTGGGAATGTCATCCCAGACAACAGATGTAAAACTCTGTATAGGCTACTGAAATACAGAGAGATTAGGAGGTTTTAAATCTTACCAGTGTTTCTGAGTTGTGCTGTTGAGTCCTTCTCTGATTCGTCACAATTGTAACCTAAACCATGATTTTTTTCCTAAGCCTACCCAAGTATGGTGCCTAAACCTAACCAAGCTGCGATTGTGTCATAATACCTTTTATTACCATGTTTATTATTGTTTCTATGACAATGAAGGTCTAGTGTACTGTCACTGAAGCTCCGGTGTCCCTTTTGCTGGTACTGTACAACAAATATATCAATGCGAACAGCTTACTGTTCCTCAACTAGTAGGTCCACAAGGCCTTTAACAACCCATATATTTGGAACAGATGTGCGATGTTAACCATCTATTCAATAGTCTGTTCGCAGGCAAACTGGGTGGCCTAACAAAAAAGTGTGGGTGAAAATGTGACAATGTGTGTATATATGTAAAGAGGAATCAAAACCAGGTATTCAAGTTGTACAGTTTGACCTTCTTTCTGGAGACCCTTAAGCTGCTCCCCCACACAGTGCATACAGTATTTTACAGTATTGTTGCTGTGTTATGTCACAACTTATGTTACAGTTAGAGAGAGTATGTTGGAGAAAGCACCAGAACAGACAAGAGCCAGTGAGATGGAGCAGCTGTCAAACTTCTCGCAGCTGTTCAACATCACCAGTGACTCCTGACAGACAGCCCCAACTGAGGGACAAAAATAACCCTCAGGGAGAGGGCGCCTACCAATTCATGACTGGGGGTGGGGGGATTTCTGCCAGTTAATAGGACAAAATTTATCTAAAAGAAAAATAGGACCAGAGAGAATGACAATGAATTTCAGTCATGTTACTTCCACAGCAGGTTGTTGGTTTTACTGAAAGGTCTGTCCTAAAGCGAGACATTTCATCTGTCAGTGGACGACAAATGACCACCAACCTATTTTCTGTGTCCATTGGTACAGTTCAAGAGGTGAACGGCTATTTTAGTACTTTGAGTGAGGAATGTGCAGTTGTCATTGAAGAACACAGAGGGCAAGGATTGGTCTACAAGTTCCTCAACTACTCTGTAACCACTATAACAATCTTCTCCGCTCAGGTCACCATTCAGTCAGCAGAGTCTCAGGAACCAGCACAGCTACTATGGAGAACGTGGCAATATTTGACTCACCTGGGAAGGGGAGGGGTTTGAAGGCTTCCAAGGAGTTTTGGACTGGAGACGTCATTTTTTCTGAAGCCAGTCTTTCAGCTGTTGTGTTTGACAGGTACGGTGAGGATGCAAGTTGTGGATGCTCAGTGGTGGGAAATGTGTTCAAATGTGGTTATAGTGAGGATATTTGGACAGTAACAATATATTCTCTGTCATTTTTTTCTCTGTTTAAAATTTAGACACAATATAATTTAAAAGGCCTTAAAGTCAGTTTTCACTGTTGTTTGTTTGTTTTAATGCTGAATTCTTACAGTATGATCATCATGTGGAGGTAATGTCATGCAGCCAGCTGTGCCTCCACTGGAATGACGCTAGCCATATCTGGAACAATCAGAAGCAAAAGTCTCCCTTTTGTCACATTTTGCTGTCAGTGTTGTTTGTGGTGAACTGTGTGATAAACAGGCCATTAAATGTGGAATATATATTAATAACAGGCAACCTTTAGTCTGTGTATCTTTTGGACAACAATTTTTAGGTTTATTACCTGCTCATAGGAGATTCAGTTTTTGGTGCATTTTGTGTCTTTGTTTGTCTGATTGTCAGCAGGAATTACAATAAAACTACCTGCCACATTTTCATGAAACTTGGTGGAAAGGTATAGCATGGTTCAAGGAGGAACAAATTACATTTGGGATGAAATCCAAATTGCAGGTTGAATCCACAAATTATTTTTTATTTTCATTAATGTTGCGAGAGCATTGGGCCTACTAGATAAGATTACATCTCAAAATCCAGCGTATGGCAGAAAACTTAAATAGTGACAAAACATAGGCCATACCAGGAATGTGATGCCTCTTTTCACAATCCTTATTAAGAAGCATCAGGAATCCACTGGGAGACATTTGTACTTAGTGAAACTTAATACAGCAAGCAGCCATCTTTGAGCACCACAGGTTTACTAGGAAAGAAATCCAGGCCTGGACTAATCCGCTGAAACCGAAAAACCTGTAGCAGTCTCTCATACTCCCTGAATGACAGGCATGCAGAGAGAGCCAGTGAAATGACAGACAGGGTCAGCTAAAACTTTATGGATTTTTGACTTTCCACTGGTCCACTGATAGGCGGTCCACTGGGATTTATAGCAGTATGACCAATGGCTAGTAGACCACCGTGGAGCACATTGGCATGATGGTTTCAGAATCTGAACAGATGCAATTGTAACATTGTCACAATTGTAAATACATTGTATATCTAGACATTCAATATAGTGGTTGCGATTGCACAGTTGTATATCATGGAAGAGTGGACAATTGGTCGAAGGTCTGGGTTGTCCGAGTGCCTTTCTGGTTTAAAATGTGTTTGTATATAACCTGATATGGAAAGACTTCAATGCCTTTCAATTAAACCTTCTCTCTCTCATAATTCTGGTAATAATTTCCTAAGAGATAATTATAGCTTTTACAACCGTTATCAACATGTATAAGAAAATAATCTCACCTCAAAATCCACCGAACAGTGTTTTTTTTTATTACTTCAACTCTCTGGTGAAGGCTTTGCATGCTGAGTAGTTTGTAATGATAAGGATAAACTTTCATGCTCATCCAAAAAATTGTCTTCAGAATGGTGGAAATACATATAACAAGGAGAAAATTAACTTTCTCTAACAGGGCATGCGGCCACCAGTTAGGTGAAGCCACCATACCTAACTCTTCCTTTGACAACCATTTAGGCTTTTGTTGTTGTCTACGGAACAGTACACTAAAATTTACAGATCGTAACATCTTTCCTTTCTCTGTGTCCCATTTGTTTCTGCAGTCTAGCAGAGCGTATTTGTCACAGCTGTTTCCGCACACAAAACAAGCTCCACAGGTGCGGCCAGTGCAAATTTGCCCATTATTGTGACCGAACTTGCCAGCGAGCTGGCTGGGCCGAACACAAGCAAGAATGCAGTGCTATCAAGGCCTACGGCAAAGTACCAAATGAGAACCTCCGGTAAGTCAAAACAAAAAGATCCTACACACCCAGAAAGAGACCAGCTTTCTCTATGTTTGGGTTTCCTTTGCTATTTTTCTAAATCCTAAAACAAGAGGCGTGTTTGTTGCAGTTTTGGTGGTGATTTTCAGGGGAGTTTGATCAAGAAAGCATGAAACACATGAGCCACATTTAATAAAGTAAATTATTTTTTAAATAGTTTTCTCTTCATTATTTTACTATAGGACAGCAAATGTGCAAAGGTTGCACCATGTTACACAGCAGTTATTATCAATTCTCCTTTCAGGTTGTCTAGAGATAATGTGTATCTGATTACACTGACTGCAGTCACATGTCTTCTTCCTCATTGTTCATTTGTGTGGTCAGCCTGGTGGCCCGCATCATGTGGCGCTTGGACAAGGAGGGGAGTGTGGTATCTGACATGCAGCTGATCACATTGGACGAGCTGGAGGACCACATTGCTGACATGCAGGAGGACGAAATGCAGGAGTTCAAAGTGGACATCCACAACTTCCTGGACTACTGGCCTCGTGCCAGCAAGCAGCACACACTCGACTTCGTCTCGCACCTTTTTGGAGTGGTGCGTCTGAATATGGGAATCAAACACCTCTCATTTGTTTACCATTTGGACACTTCAGGTGTAAAACTATAAGTTGTGTTCAAAAAGCCTGACCTTCCTCCCCAAGTACGACAGTTTAACCCACCAGACACCAAAACGAATGTGCCCGAAGTTAGCGGGCACTGAATTAGGACCCACTGTATTTGTTAAGTACTTTTCTATTAAGTTGTCTTTCTGGCAATTAATGAAGAGCCTGAAGAAAGCAGATAAAAAATATGGATCAAATTTAGTACAAAACCACACCTTTGTGTTATTGATGGTTTTTTTTTTTTTTTATTTTTCTACTTAAATTTAATGGCTCTGTATTCAGATCAAATGTTGCCCCTCTCCTCCCAGATCAACTGTAACGGCTTCACCGTGAGCGACCAGAGGGGACTTCAGGCAGTAGGAGTTGGTCTTTTTCCAAATTTGTGCCTCGTGAACCACAACTGCTGGCCAAATTGCACTGTCATCCTCAACCATGGCAAGTAAGTTAGAAGAAAAAAAAAGAGCTCCTCAGTGATATTTCTCCCTTCAACACATTGTTTGTATTCAGCTGCAACTAACTTGATCAAAAATGTTTAAAATGCTCAGAGTTTACATGCCGTTGTGTGTAGTGTGTTGTGAGTGTGTGTCAGATGTCATCTGGGGTAAAACTGCTTCCTGTTTGTCTTTCAGTCAATCTGCTGTGAATACTATGTTTCATTCTCAACGGAGGTGCGTTACCTCAACCTAAGCCTTTAAGTGTAATTCACTAGAGCACTATTGAGAACATTAAACGCTTCATAAACATATCTCACACATAACCGCCTCCATCCATCATGGAAAATAAAAGTCAATAGTGCCCTGTAGTTTGCACTGTAAGGTTGATGTGACTCAGTTTTCGCATCAATATGTCAACATTGAATGCTCTAACCTTTATTCATCTTATTTAGAGTAACAAAATGCTAGTGTATGGGATTTCTACCACTGAAAAAGCTAATTTATTTTTAAAGCACACATATTTATCTAACTCTTCGTCATGACCACACAAAGTTTTACTCGTGTGCTGCTGGTTTGTCACTTTGTGTGTCTGTCCATCATGCCACCACAGATTGCTATGTAAGACTGTAGCAGTAATTTCTATAAGTTCACCTCTAACATCATGTAACACCAAGTGAAAACATTTCCATGTAAATATCATTCTTTAATATTCACTAATGCCTCACTGCTTCAATCCTTCCACTGGACTGCCTGAACTGAAAGCCACACAATGGAACAGGGTTTCACCATCAATCAAAAACTATAAATGAAAAAGGAATTTAACAAATCTTTCTGCGTTTCCACACGTTTGCTCGCTTTTAACTGTTTCTCCCCTTCAGGATTGAGCTGCGTTCTTTGGGTAAAATCGCAGAAGGAGAGGAGCTGACAGTCTCTTATGTGGACTATATGAATTTGTCAGAGGAGCGACAGAGACTGCTGAAAGCACAGTACTTCTTCGACTGCACATGTGACCACTGCAAGAATCGAACCAAAGATGACATAAAGTTGGGGGGAAGGGAAATTGACGGAATAAAGGTTTGTGTCTGTGGTGTTACTGCACGAGGTTAAAAAAGACCCTCACTAACTATAATCAGTGGTGACACAGGTGATAAGGACGGACATGAAACATGAGAAGCAGGGGCCAACATGACTATTTTAAGCAAAAGATAACCCCCAAGTGGATTCAGACGTCTATGCATTCACACCGGCTTTTGAGCAACAGTTAGTGGGGAACAGAGTTCAGAAGAATGACTGATTTATTCAATAGCGTTGATTACTTCAAGGCTGTAACCGTATTTTAGAGTTTGTCAGGAATCATTTTCTGAATTATGTTAATAATAAACATTTAACTTCCAATACAAAACATGAGTCACTTTAAAAAAGTGTCGTAATTAAGAGAGCAGCTTGACATTACCTTTATCTGTCATGATAAACTACACTTTGGTCTGATTACCAGTCCCTATCTCTGTATATCTGGTTATCTCCTCTGCGAGTATATACATGTGTGTGTGTGTGTGTGTGTGTGTGTGTGTGTGTGTGTGTGTCACAAGTTATAATTAGCGAGTGTCAGGGACTATCAACAGGAAAAGGTTTAAGGAGTTTATTGATCAGTTTATCTTTCACCAACAAAAGGAATCTGACATATTGATTGAATCTGATAGATTTATCTGTCTAATAATTGCCATAACAGTGAAGGATTGTCTTTTAATTATGAGAGTAACTCTAATTTATTATTATCAGTCATGGACCGATTCACTTCAGCAAGTCAAAGGTCTTTTTAAGATAAAGATAATCAGGCCCAAAGCATGTCCTCTAAAACATATTACTGAGCATATTTCATGTTGTATTTCTTTGTCAGTGATTAATCTTTTCTACCTTTTAGCCCCCAGAGGAACAGGTGAAAGAGGCGACAGATTATTGCTTTGAAAAGCTGGAGAAGATGGACAATGCTCGATTAAAGGGCGACTACCATGAGGTATTGTATCAACAACATACAGCATAAAAATCTGACTAAGTAGCTTTAAAAACATGTTTCTAAACACACAAAACAACATTTTTTCCCCTCTGTCTTATACCGACACTCATTAACTTGATTTTCTTTCTCTTCAGGTGGTCAAAATCAGCAAGGAGTGCATCGAGAAGACGGAGCCCATTTTGGCCGACACCCATATCTACCTTCTGAGGATGTGGAGTACATTAAGTGAGGTGCAAGCTTACCTGCAGTACTTTGAGGACGCTGCAGAGTACTCCCGCAGAATGGTAGAAGGATACCTGTGAGTGCAAAGATTTTGTGAGCCGTGTCCTGAAATATAAATAACAGTGTTTTGCAGATCCTATTCTGATGATAAACACAAGTCTCCAGTGTGACAATCTGAATAAGGAGATACAGCAGTAAATCAAATCTCCTCCCTCTGACAGGAAGCTGTACCACCCGAACAATGCTGTTCTTGGTATGGCTGCCATGAGAGCAGGAGTGAACAACTGGCAGGCTGGGCTGATCGAGACTGGACACGGGATGGTCTGTAAGGCCTATGCCATTCTCATGGTCACACATGGCCCAACCCATCCTATCACTACGGACCTGGAGGTAAACACCGTATCATCTCACAACCTGCAAATGAAGAGTCATTAAGCTTTTATTTTATTTTATTTTTTTGACCAAAATTATAGTAGCAGTAAGTAGCTACCTTAGTTTGGATACAGATCAAAGTACTATTATATTACCTCGCCTCTGTTTTGCACCTGGATGCAGCCCTAAGCTATCTCGTGTAAAATCTCCTTGTGAGCACCACTGCCGTTAACTATTAGTTGTCATGCAGCATTCATTGATGTAAAATGAAGATCCCTGAACTGGCCCATTGACAAGAGTGCAATTCCTCCAATTTGTTACAAACTGTTGCAAATTCCAGGGTGGACATTTTGAACGCTGATGTTTCTGTCTCGATTTCTCCACAGGCGATGCGCCTGCAGACAGAGATGGAGCTGAGGATGTTCAAACAGAACGAGTATGTTTACCACAGTATGAGAGAGGCGGCTCTGAAAAACAAACCAATGAACATGATGCACGAGCCCAAGTCTATGGAGGAGGGAATCAAGAATCTCTTCCGCCGTAGGAAGTAGACACAGGACTGCAGTCGAGAGGGCTATTGTATCGTTTACTGTAAACCGTTTGAGTGTTGGTGTGAGAGTCCGCACATTTAGTCACATGACCACTTTCTGTATCAGTCATATTTTGCAGTTCCACTTTTCATTAAAAAGATGTCTTCACAAGCTTGTTATTTCTCCCAAGATACAGAAATTCATAACATGAGAAAACAGTCTCATGTATTTTTCCAAAATGCAGTGCAAGCGCTATACTATTGCTGTTCATTATGCTCCATGATGTTAAATAAACCAGCTCTCAGCAGGAACACTTTTGCTGTGCTCAAATGGGGTTGTATTTACCATGTACACAAGAGTCCAAATGACCAGCCCGTGTGGTACTCACAATGTCAGAACGTCAAAATTTCCAAATCTCAAGCTCATTAGCTGTAACACGTTTGCTGAGGTTTAGCAGAGGTCATGGAAGGTCGTTTCTCATGGGATGTTAAGCAATTTGTATTTTTAGTGACGTAGAGTTTTTGCTTCATAATTTAGATTATAGCCTACATCCGAGGAGAATGTTGCTCTTCCCAACAGCCTCATCTTTCCCCATTGTGCATTTCCTGCATTACATTACCCTCTTTTTAGCTTGCCAAATTGTTAGCCTCTGGCTTCTACACATTGTCCATTTTGCCATTGCCTAGCAAGTGTTTTTACAACTTGCCCACTTTTATGCCAAGTACACAACTTCCCCTGTTGTAACCATTAGCTCACTAGTCTATTTGAACACAGCACCTAAACTGAGATGAAACCAAGTCATGTTGGTGCTCATTTCGACAGCATATGGGTTACATTGTGTACCAGAGAAGTTATACATTTAATTCTTAAACGCAGAGTCAAGGCAACGTTTTGGACCCAGTTAAATCAACCAAAAACTGTAGTTGGGGATAGTCAGACTCAGAACACATTCAGACAACTTTAACAAATTGGATCATCTCAGAACCTTTATATGTACTGCACATAACTTTCAGTGATGTGACTACATGACTAGACTTTTGCCGAGACAAGTCAAGCCCAGCTTTAATAACACAAGTTGCCTGAGCCCATTTAAAAACCACCTGGTGCTCATTAGTTTTGGCTGTAATGAAAACTGATTTCAATTGATTTGCCATTCAACATCCAGTTTTAAAAACTTGCAAGTTTCAGTCAAAAGAAAACCATAAAGACAGTTGCTGCTTTACACATTTTTTTTTATTATCCCAAGTGCAGACATTTACATACGTTTGCTGGTCCTCTTGTATACAATGTCACCAAGCGTCAATGTCTGCAGAGACGACAACAACAGGATTATAAGAAGCTGCTCAAGTTACAAAAGGGGGTCAAGTTAAATGTGGTAGAAATACTCACATTGACAATAGTGTTCCCATCCACCAGTTCTGTGACTGACTCGATTCCCTTCAGGGAGACCTTCAGCTTGGCGCCTTCACGCATAACCACCGCCTTTAAGAAGACAATCAGGTTCAAAACTAGAACAGTTAAGATATCTTATGATAACTTATGAAAAGTGTGCAAGGGGCAAAATCTTAATATTTACTAGACTAGAGTTTATATAAACAGATTAGTGTCCTGGCCTACCTTGATCTTATCTCCAGTGACAGTCTCCAGCTCAGCCTCCTGTCCAATGGTGAAGCTGTTTACAAGGACTTGTGTGCCAGTTGTGACCGACACTTTGAAGTTATCGCCAGTCTCCTCAATCTCAGAGATGCTCTTGATGTCTTTGCCTTTCTGGATGAGCTCATCAGGCAGACCTAAGACATAAAACAAGTAGTCAAGAAAACATGAGGCTATGTCAAAGCATTTCAACCACAGGTTGTGATTCAATTGCAGTTCAGTGTTTAAAACCAAGCAAACAGTCATGAAACTTAACTAGAGAAGCACAACACTTACCAATGGCCTTCATGAAAGACTCAAAATTCTCCTGAGACTGCAGCTGGTATTTTCCAGAGAAAGACATGGTGACAGAATGTGACGATGAAGTCGGCGCTGGTTATCTGCCTCTTTTATACTCTCACACTGCAGCCGATCAATCATTAATCACAGGTGTCTCCAATTAAGGTGGCTCCAGCTCACTTCATCCAGCAGAGAGCACAAAAAAAAAATCAACCAGTGCAGATAAGGCCAGGCGGGGAGATAAAAGAGGTGCAGAGGGCTGAGTCTAAAGTTAACTAACCCCAGAGGAGAAAATAAGAAAAGGTGATACAACACTTTTAGGATTTGGATGCATAGAAATGTGTGTAAGGCTCTTGAAAGTCATGCACACTCGTATAAGATGACACTGCATGTTTTGCAGCCCAACAACTGCTGATGGATGTAATATTTGTCATGTTTCATGTTGATGCTTTCTTCCTCCCTTTCATCAACCCTAAACATTGATTTCTGTTCCTTCTTTTTCACTATTTTCCTTCACCTCTTCTCTTCTGCTTTTTTGGTCCACGTGACTTTTTCTGCATTTTATTCTCATCTTTATCAGTACATAGTTAATACAAAATAATAATAATAATAATAATAATAAAAATAAGATGCTAAATTGCTGAAATACTGTTTTTTTTGTTGTTGTAGTAAATTATTTATTTGAAAGTTTTAGCTCTTATATTTGTGCCATTTTTTTGGCTGTGGGTAAAATGTCTCCTGGAGCTTGTTGTCACTTCCGCAGTGTGAACTATAGTCTACATTTGATTATAAAGGTACTTTAATCAGATGATGTAATGTTTGATGATAAGCCTCCTAATAATTTAAACCAGTGCCATGTTAATAATCTCTCTTTGGTGTTTTAGAGTTTTAATTTGAGTGAATTTGTCAATCTTCTGTTTTTATAAACAATTTGCTTGCCGTTTGCAAGAACTGAACTGGAGCTTGAATGATTTAACTGTGGAGTTAAGAGAAAATGGATCAAAGGTGACTACTGTGCAAGATAATCATCCCAGATGTTGCAACAGTGATATTGTGTCACTGGAGTTGCCATGAAAACACAGTTGTCATGTGAGGATCCTTTGAATTTGCACAGAGGTCTATTACAGGATTATGCAAAGCTGAACATCTGAAAGATAAAGACGGCTGTGGGCTTTGTACATTCAATAGTGGAATAGAGTCTAGCACAGCGGCCTGATAAGGCTCCTGCTGACTTGTTCTTTACTGTATAGAGAAAAGGATTTAGAAGGTCTGAAATATTTTAGAAGTTTTACACACAAGATTCAATAAGGTGGCTGTGAAATACAAAACAACATTTCATACTCTCTCAAAACTTTTATTTCAGCATGCAGATATCTGGATGACCACTGTCAGTATTCATCCCTATTTTCATACATAAAAATATATTGACAAAGGCACTCTACAGAAGTACTCCAGGGGAAAGGGCAAAATCAGACTGATGGTGGCAAACAACAACTATATGAACTACAAGTCCCATTTTGTCCCTGCAGCTGGAGACGTTCCAGTGAGACCGTGGCGTCAGCAGCAGCTCATTGGTGGATTCGATGAGGAGAAGCGTGGCCAGCCAGCTGCAGGAGCCTGAGAATGATGTCACCGGGGTCGCTGCCCTCGAACTGGCCGACTTGATCGTCTCCTTCCTCTTCGATGAGGCAGGATTGGTCTGAGGTGCAGCTTTCTGTGGCACGGTTTACACAATAAGAAAAAGGGAGGTATTATTTCTGTCTGTTGTTGCAACTACACACTTTACAATATGTCGTTATCAGGCTTTGTGATCTGGGACAGTGAACCCTTTCAGAACAAAAGGGAAAATAAGAGTTCAACAGGACTGAAGTAGAGCAACTTTACATTTTAAATCTGTAATAGAGACCAAGCTTGTAATTCTGTCAGTATTAGTGAAATAACATTAAAACACATCCAAAGATATAGCAAAGAGTTTAGATAAAAACCTGCATTCTTACAACCACAGAAGCAGCAATTTATCCCATTAAACCTAGCAAACAAAGATAATAGAAAATCATATGAATCAAGTACATTTACTCAAATACTTGGACTTCACTTGAGTATTTTATTTTTGCACTACTATCTACAACTACTTCACTGTCCTCTGAGAGATATCTTGTCCTTTTTACTCCACTTCACTCATCTGACAGCTTGATACTGTTACTTTAAAAATTAATATTCAAAAGAGGATGCATTGTTATACAGAATACATGAATACATATCAAACCATCCAGTAATATATCAAATACCTAGAATCACCTCTACTATGGTCAACTACAACATTTAAGTCTTGCCATCGCTATGCAATATGTTTACATATTTGACAACAGATCTGGCTCTTGATACAGTACTTCTGTACTTTAAGGATGGATTTTGACAGAGTGGTCTAATTATTTGACTTAAGTAAAATACTACATATATGTACTTCAGTATTTCCAGACCTGCATCACAGCATAGTCCTGAAGCAGCGCAGCGTCCTCCCTCTGATCCGCAGGGTCTCCCTCCTGCCTGACAGGGGGTGAGCAGGTAGTTCTCCTCCAGACAGTGAGCTGTTTCTGGGGAGCCCATGAGGCAGCCGAGGCCCTCCCCGCAGCAGATAGTGGGGCCGAAGCAGCGTCCCCTGTCCCCGGGCCCACAAGACATGCACTAGAGCAGGAAATGGGTGAATATTCTTAGTCTTATTTGATATTTTACTACCATAGAACACTATAGAGCATTTTTAGGATGAGCTCACGAGGCTTTAAAGCTTTCTGAAGTGAATTTTCAATTTCTAAAAAAAAGAAAGAAGAAATCCTGTTTGAGCATGATGGTTTTGGCCCCAGACCTTACTTTACTCTTTCATTAGCACTTGCTGGGATGCAAATAAAGGAAGTTACTTCTATTACAGGGTTCTCTGTCCTGGATGGAGGATCCTTCATCTGTTACCCGAGATTTCCACCTTGTTCTCCATTTAAGTTTTCCCATATGTGAATCAAAGATAAATGGTAGACAGTGTTAACCCTTGGAGGCAAATTTGTGAAGTGTTACCTAAAAACTCTCCAGCAAACATGTTTTTTCTGATACTTGTGTCTGAACATACAGCTTTAATATGAGGTTTAAAGTTTGATAAGAGCAGCTCACCTTGCGCAGTGGTGCATCCATGATGGACCTCTTCCCACCAATAGGACAGTTAGAGATATAACACGCTGAACAGACAGACAGCAGGAAAAGCAGGCACACGGACACGGCAGCTCCAGTCATTTCTGCTGAGAGTGAAGGGACGACAGACAGGAGTCAGAAAAAAATACTTAGTAAGACTGACCACAGATGTTCACAAAGCAAATCTACTCACTCTTCACTTCAAGTTCTTGCTTCAGATGCTCCAAGGTGATTGAAGAGTTCTCTATCTCGTATGGTGCCGCTTACATGTCTTATATACTTCCAAAGCGTCTTTTGAGAGTGACACAGAAACCCAAAAACCACTTAGAAATCCTTAATGAAGCTGTTAGTTACCGTCACCGGCGGAGATGATGCTGACCACTGGGCAGGCCGGGTCAAAGGGCCGGGCAGCTGTCTGTGGCCTGGTTAGCTTCTCACTATTGAGGATCATTAGAGAAGGGCTGGAGGTGCATGACTGTGCATGTTAGAGATGGCAGGAAGGTCAGAGAGGTCAAGAGGAGCATGTAGAGATTAAATTATTCAAAGTGGACAAGAGGGTAGTACAACTTTGGTCGGGTTTTATTTATTTTTTTAAAAGGAGGAACATTTTAAGAACTTTCCTCTTATTAAGTATCTCTTCCTGTCAAGTCAGGTCTGCTTCTGAACTTGGGCCTGCTGAGTGGTCATGTTGGGCTCAGCAGGCCATGTTTCCTGTCTGGTTGTTTTGTAAACAAACACAAGCGATACACACAGATACACACACACCTACAAATTTCCCTTTCTATTAATAAAGTCCTTAATTCCTCACAGGAATTGACGCACACATTGTCCAGGTCTGAGGTTAATTGGCCTCATGAGCTAATTAACACAGCTAATGATTGGCCACAAACCATAACAGACAGTTTCACCATTTCATTGATATGAGCTCATTTACTGCAGCCGCCTCCTGGCACACTAAATGCCACCTCATCTCAATTAAAAAGAGTCGATAACATTGTCTTTGTTCACTAACTTCTGTGCCAAAACAGGGGAAGTTTGTTTTATACTTCACCCAGAGACAAATCATAAAACATAACTACAGTCCCCATAAGAAGACAAATAGGACAGTAAATTGGTGTAAACTGGAATCAAGTGTCACTCAGACAATGGGCCACTCTTGCCTCCTTGTGGCTGTGCTGACACATTTCATGCATTCATTTTTCATTGTCTGCTACTGTTTTCATCTGTCATGCAAGGAGGTGGACAACATTATTTAAAGATTTACTTTTTAGGTAAATACTTACTTATGCAATGTTATCAAATATAATACAAGAACATCACATAAAAAGGCACCATAAATTACCTTTTAGTGATTAGAAAGACAAACTGCTCATTATAATGCTTAGTTTTTATTATTTACTTCATATTTGTGTTGATCGTTCAGCTGAACTGCATCATATTACAAAATACTTATGTCACAGAGCTCAGCCCCTCAATGATAAAGACTGCATTTCACAAGTGACAATAAATTTGATCTATACTGGAACCTAAATTGAAATATCTTTAATGGAAATATTGTAGTGCTGTTCACAAGCTCAAAATCTTTTCATATTTCATAAAAAAAAGAAGATTTGATTATGTACACATGAAAACAGTTAATATTAACCAGCAGGTCCTGGAGCTGGATAAAGAGAATAGTTTTAACAGACAGATCATCTTCATCTTCCATCATATACAGTATGTCACTTTACAGCTGTTAAACACTTAAATTGCTTTGTTTTCTTGTGAAACATCAGATCTCGCCTCCTCACGTTCCTCCAAAAACTGTGCAAATCCCTATTTCATAGAGAAATGGAGATGTCTATCTAGTGTTTCCTTATTTTTCTGCAGGAAGGCACTCGGCTTGTTGACTTCCTCTCCCCTCCCTTCCTTCCTTCTCTCCGAAGGTACTCATCTGAAAAATGAGAACAAAGTGATTGTTCCTGTTCTCTTTCTTAAGTCACTTCAAATGCTATCCGTGGACGGGCGGCTCATTGTCAGGAGAGTTGCAGTGCGAGCAGGAGGAAGAGAGCGTAGGTACAGGTACAACAGCAACAGCTGCAGCAACCCTACAGCCACAGCATCACAGAAAACACACTGTGCTCCACTCATCTGGTAAGTTACACACATGCTGCTGCCTCACACAGCACACACTTACATGGCACCGACTGGCATGTGAGGAGGGGCTTCGCTTTTAATGGATTGTTTGGAATGCACGGTGTGGCACGTATAGGCTAGGGTCTGTGCACAGTGCAACTTAAGAAGTGAAGAGGAACAAAAGAACAGGATAATGTCCAGGAGAGCATTTGAAACTGGTTGAAAAAGAACATCAGGCTACATCTGGAAAGAGGCAGAATAACCTTCTGCATGTGGTTCATGCTTTCTATACATCGCTAATCACATTAAATATGTGTGTCATAGGGATGTAGTCAAATTATTTACAAATTTGAGTGTTAACTGACTATACATTTTCAAAGTACGTTTATGCAGAAGCAAAATGACTGATTTATTGATATAAATGTGCCTTTATGTCCAAATTAATTTATCTCCAAACCCTGCAACTTTCACAGCTCTTCATGTCATCCTCACATCTTTTCAACATGACTTTGCAAAGTTTGCATGTGTTAAGTGCTGAACAAGTTGATCGGTCAGTTGAGATCAAATTTGCTGTTCCAGTAATTATTCATTTTGGTAATATTTTTGCCAAAATATGGTTCAGTTGCAGCCTCTAAATTATGGGCATTCTTGAAAACATTATGATCCTAAATTGAATATCTTTAGGAATTAGATATATTTCCGTTGGGTTTTAAGAAATTGTAACAGGATTTTGGCACTATTTTCTCACCTTTTTAACAAAATGCATGATTAACCCACTATAAAAGTAATCTTGCCGCTTTATGTATGCCAAAATGTTTATTTTCTGTGTGTATTATTATAAAGGAGGAATCGTTGCAGCATCTACAAAAAAAACAGGGACATAGCCTGTAACAGGCAATAAAGTCAGGTCATGCTGCAGTGAATCGGTATAGATCTGAGTAGTTTCCCATTGATAAGCACTGTACTATTTACAGGAAAAAAAGAGATATGTACAGCATTGTTAAGCTCTATTTTAAAAATCATGCAGAAGTAAGACAGTTCCCCTCTGAGTATCAACATATTTTTCATCCATAACCATCTTTTACACATGTAAAATGCAGCAGAGATGCTATGTAAAGCTCTACAGCATCTTAGCGTCAGAGTTTTGTGGTTATCAGTTATTTAAATGACCTTTGACTTTAGGCCACACAAAGAGGTTAAAACATTACGTAGGACTATCAGTGGAGGAGAAAAGGGGAAGTTCTTCCTGGCTATCAGTGCAAAAAAAAAAAAAAAAAGATGAACATAGCAGAGAAAAAAAGATGGAGAAGCGAAAAGTGTGCAGGAGGTAGAGGTGAGCATTTCACAGATAACTTCCTAATTTCAGACAAGAAGGAAATCTGTGAGAAAGGAAGAAGTGAAAGGTTTCAGGTTGAACACCGAAAGGTGTGGGTGTCGACGTACATCTGTACATGAGCCCGGTTTCTTCCCTCCGAAGGAATCGTCAGTGACATATTTTCATGTCATAAATAGAAACCAGACTCAGGGGTCATTGGATGTACTTTTGGTAATTCTTTCTCCAATTGATATGCTCGTTTTTGAGCAAGCAGTCCTCAAGAAATGAACTTAAACACATTTTCAATAGTTTATTCTTCTACTCCACTGCATTTCACAGGGAAATATATATACATTTTTACTGTAGTATATGTATTTTTTATGATTAAGATTTAAAATAAAAATACATATGAAAGACGATATATTTAATTAAAAGGTTAAACCAGTGATTCCTCACCTTTTTTTTTTTTTAGCTTGTGACTTCTCACAAAAATCCAGTGTTGGGGAGGATCACATTCCCACCTCACTGTACATGAAAGATTCAAAATGAGGGACTTAAAAAAAAAAATCCTGCTTGTGCACTGATGCATCAGTATTAAAAAAAAAAAAATCTAAAGATGTGAAACCACAAATATGGTGACACATCAGTCCTTTGTTTTGGTACTTTAAGTACATTTTTCTGAAACTACTGTATTTTTACTGGAGTGCCAACTTTTAGAGTAGTTTTACATTTTGGTATTGATAATTTCCACTTAAAAAGAGTGCTCCACCAGTTGAGTGTTAAGAGTGATGCACTCCTATGACATTGTCAGGTTCACTATGGGAAGTTTACAGAAAAAAGGATCCAGGGTGGAGCAGATACTCTTTTAATATTGCAAGCATTTGTACTACTTCCTGTCTGTATAACATGACAGGTGTGTTATGCTAATAGAGGCTAATGTAGCCTCAAGCAGAGTATCTGAATCCTTCTTCCGTCTCTATAACAAATCCACTTCTTGTCTTTTGACGCAGAAAGAAGATGGAAAAAAACAGAGTAAAGTTCTCACCAAGAAGTCCTCCTCTCAGAGATGAGCCGAGACAAACTCCTCAGCGGAGTTTCTACCTAAGCCCAGCTCCACTCTATATCAAGACCCAGAAATTCTCCCCTTCCAGATATCCGAGCATATCACCCACCAGAAACACCTACAGTGCATTCAGCCCATCTGCTTTCCTTCCCATGTTTGGTCCCGCTTATACCCAAAAAGAAGGATCCCAAAAACGCAAAAGAACTCCTTTCAAAATGGACGCCCAGGGAGGTGACTCTCCCGGCAGAGAGGCAGAGGAGGCCGAAGAAAGCAGCAGCAATAAGACTGTGGACCTCTCCCACATCCCCTTCTCCATCCGACCTCGCCCCGTTCCCTCCCCGTCTCCAAAACCCATCCCTGGCATGATCGAGCTCAACAGACAGCAGCTTCATCACAGGTTACCTGGTATGAGTCTACCTACGCAGGTGAAACAGGAGCCCATCAGTCCTTCACCTGTTTGGCCCCCCTCTCCTCTCCTCCTCCACCCTCCCTACTACCCACCGCTGCACCACAGCCTTCTCCCATACCCCTACTTCATGCCCGGGCCCGTCATGCACTTCTCCCCTGGAGCTTTCTACCCCAGAGAGGACAGCCGCTCCAGTCATACCCGTGATGGAGCTCCTCGAAGTGGGACGACCAGCGCCGAGAAGCTCGGCCTTAATGTTCACGTTGATGACAGCTACTACGTGGACGTCGGCGGGGACCAGAAGCGGTGGAAGTGTCGGATGTGTGAAAAGTCCTACACCTCCAAGTACAACCTGGTCACACACATCCTGGGCCACAACGGCATCAAGCCACATGGGTGTCACCTGTGTGGGAAGTTGTTTAAGCAGCTGAGCCACCTGCACACACACCTGCTCACACACCAGGGCATGAGGCCCCACAAGTGCCAGGTGTGCCACAAGGCCTTCACCCAGACCAGCCACCTGAAGAGACATATGATGCAACACAGTGACGTGAAGCCATACAGGTAAACAACTTGTACCAGTTCATTTTGTCCACTTTTGATTGTAGTTTTTCGTCTCATACTCACTTTTTCTGCACCTCCAGCTGCAGTGTGTGCGGTCGAGGCTTCGCTTATCCCAGCGAGCTTCGCGCCCATGAGCTGAAGCATGAAAAAGGACAAGAAAACGTGTGTGTGGAGTGTGGACTGGACTTCCCCACACTGGCCCAGCTGAAGAGGCACCTGACCGTCCATCGTGGTCCCACCCTGTACAGGTGAACACAAAATCCGTCTTTCCCTCAAGTGCTTTTCGCGGCAGACATTTTAACTTGTCAGCAAAGGGAAAAGCACAGGGCTGCATTCAGTTTCGGAGATTTCCTGCTTTTGTGCAAGCTGGTTCACTGGGACCCTTAAGGAAACTCAACCATCACAAACACACATGTGCTTTTCCAACAATTACAAGTCAAAATTATTCTTTTAAGTTTTATGGCAGGTGGCATCCAGCGAAAGATGCTTTACCGCCAATACAGTAGTATTGGAGTATGGACCAGAGTTAACTATTCCCTTAAAAGTACCAATTGAGTGAACTAAATTCTTCTGCTCAATCCTGCTCCTTTCAAGTGCTGCAATACACTCCCTGCCCCTAAGGTTAATGCATCTTTTAAATTAATTTCGACAAATTAAAATGTCTGCCATGTCTATTCTTGTAGGTTTCTACAGCTAACAGACTTCATAACTGGAAAAACATAACTAACGTAAACCAAAAGTTATTGTTTTTACACTTTGTGTTTTACATCGATTAAACAAAGGAGATATTGCTAATTAGTTAGGTGGCAGTAGGGCATTTTAGTCAGATTGTTGGACAGAGACAGTTTTCCTGTTTCCCTCTGCTTCCGGTCTTTATGCTATGCTAACCAGCTGCTAACAGCAGCCTCAATTGTAGCCAACAAATAGGAGAGCAATATCAATTTTCTCATCTGACTCTCTGATAGAAAGTTTCCAAGGTGTCGAACAATCAGTTTAACATTTCAGTTTTCTATTTGTGTGCCTGTTGTTCCTGCAGGTGTGCAGAGTGCCAGAAGACCTTCCAGTATCCGAGTCAGCTTCAGAACCACATGATGAAACACAAAGACATCAGACCGTACATCTGCAGTGAGTGTGGGATGGAGTTCATCCAGTCACACCACCTGAAACAGCACACGCTCACTCACAAAGTAGGTTTAAAACAAAAAGAGAAATGGCACACCATCCTTTTATGTTTTGGAAAGGGTTGGACATGAAATTCGTTCTTTTTTGGCATCAAGTCAAGTTATCAATTTTGCTTTCACTATGAAGGCATTTATTCCCCGTGCACATTTTGGACACTGAAGATGACTGGCAGAATTTGGACACTAGCCTAACAGGTTGTTTTGGCAGCTGTCTCAAAGCAATTTCCCCAGAAAGTCTGAGCTCCTGAAACCACTTTTACCCTTCAACAACCAGTTTTCAGCTTTTATGTCCCCTTTAGTAGCTTTAGAGTTACAACAACCACCTGATTCCACACTGTTTGATAGATGTGCTATATAAGCTTGTCCCAGCTCTTTTATTGAAGCAAAACAAGTTCTTCTTGTTTTGTTGGACCATTGCCTCAAATGTAAATGTTTTGTACATCATTTTATACAGATATCAAAAGAATTCTGCCTGCCGTATTTGGTATTGCTGGAAACCTTTGGCTCTCTAATGGAGTCTGAAAAACATAAAACAAAGAATTTTAAGCAGAAGACTGACCTGTCTTTCTCACTTCTCTTGTCCTTCAGGGGGTTAAGGAGCACAAGTGTCGCATCTGTGGTCGTGAGTTCACCCTGCTGGCCAACATGAAGCGCCACGTCCTCATTCACACCAACATACGGGCCTACCAGTGTCACATGTGCTTTAAGAGTTTTGTCCAAAAACAAACTCTTAAGGCTCACATGATCGTGCACTCGGACATAAAGCCCTACAAATGCAAGGTTGGTAAAAATTTAGCATTTCAGAT
The DNA here is from genome assembly GCF_029030835.1 of Brachyistius frenatus. Taxonomy (NCBI): domain Eukaryota; kingdom Metazoa; phylum Chordata; class Actinopteri; family Embiotocidae; genus Brachyistius; species Brachyistius frenatus. Next base: position 4,157,456 of record NW_027210629.1, read on the forward strand.
GTGCCTCTGGGTGGTCAATTCCTCTTTTGTTCACTGATCAAAGGAACAGTTCAACATTTTGAGAAATACTCTTATTCCCATTGTTACAAAGAGTTGGATGAAAGGAGAGATGCTGGTCTCATGTCTGTACAGTGATTAGACACTCTCCTCCCAAGAAAAATGATAACGAGTTTTTTCAACAAAAAACAACTGTTTAAATAAGAAAACCTTAGTGGCCATAGTAAGTGTGACTCAAGAAGTAAGTAAGTTGATGTTATAATAGAGCAACAACCTCTACAGAAGGAGGATATTCATACCACAAAATATTTGTACTTTAACAAGGAGGACTGCTTTTTCCCTTTCCTTTCTTTTACCCGTGACCCCAATCATCGCTCAACAAAGTCAGATCAGATCATGCCTCTACGTGTTGCTCTGAAGGGCAATTACTAATACTGTGTTTTGTGAATTAATCTACTGTACTTTATCTAATTGTGAAACTACAGCAAGTAACCATTAAGATAATCTCCAGGTGACAGTGAAAACCAGGGAAAACACCATGGCTCTGTCTGATGGTAATAAAATCCACTTAACAGCACATCTAAATCTCAATAATTTACATTATATTTCTCAAACCCAGTAAAATAATACACTGCTGTGTTACAGGGATTTATGTGGCAGATTTTGTTAACTTTGTCCAGCCCGGGATGATGCCAAAGTGTGTAATACATCCATTTGTCCACTAAAGGATCTGGTGTCAAAGTCACGTTTGACTCGTCTAGGCGCGAAAAGTACACACATTTATGACCAGCTCCTTCCGTGTCGAAGAAGGTCATTCGACAAAAGACAAAGAGTGATTAAGTTCGCTCAGGGATGAGGTCGGGGTTGGTGGCTCATTAAGTTTCACCCAGGAGACTTGTGCTGAAGAAAAAGCACTAACTTACATTACGTAACGTATGTAACTTAGGTAATGTACATAGCATTACTTACTTATAATAACCTTTTAAAACCCAAACCGTGATCTTTACCTCACTGTAACCAAGTTTGTGCCTAAATCTAAGGCAAATTACTTTTTATGCCGAGGCAAAATGTGACACCTACAGGATGTCCCTTAGTGGACTGATGGGTGTATTACATGCTTTGGTGTGATACTGGCTTGCTCTTATTAGAGCCAGGACAGCTGTTTCTCCTGTGCCCAGTCTTTGTGCTAAGCTAAGCTAACCAGCTGCTGCATCGTCCGGAGTGGTATCAATCTTCTCATCTTCCCTAGTTGAAAAGATATCCATTTAATATTCAGTCTTGTCAACCAAATCTTATTAATGGTTTATCACAATTCGACCAGTAATATTTAGTGGCAGTTGCTTTTAAAGATTTTCTGAAGAGTGTCTGTTTTGAACTTGGTGTTTGGTACGAGGACTGAGACGATGACCAGATAGCAGAGAGGCTTATGGGAGTGGGAGCCTCCTCGTCCATAGGAAGGATATCGCCGCACAAACTGCCTCTCTAACAATGGCCTCTCAGCCTCCCCAGAGAACAAGGCCCGCAAATAGATTTCATCTCGCTTTCTCTGCTGCTGGAGGGAGCTTCCTGTTTTCTCACGGTCCTCTTGGACAGTTTACAGTCCCTCTCTCCTCCTGAAGGAAAGGACCACCCTAATAAAAAAGAATGCAGAGGAAGGACAGCGCAGGAGTTGCCCTTCCCTGTTCTCCTCCTGGCCCTGTCTTAATGTTGCTTCCTGTCTCTCTCTTTCTGTTTTTCTTGTGTGTGTGTGTGTGACAGGGAGTGAGAGAAAGAGAGGAAAAGAGGAAAATAAGGATAGAGGGAGGAAGATAGGGTGTGTGTGTCTGTGTCTGTGTCTCTCTCTACATCTGAACATTCATTCATGATTACGTGTTGCTCTACAACTTGGCATTCTGAGAAAATTAGTCATCTAACAAAGGAGATCTGGCAGAGAAAGAAACATAACAGAGGGTTGGCCTATTGTTTTCTAATCCTGACTGTGTTTACTACAACCACTGCTGGAAGTAACAAAGTATAATTACTCAAGTACTGTACTTGATTGCAATTATGGGTCTTACAGCTGCTAATACACTTTGATTGCTCTGCATTTCAGGGCACAAATATTGTATTTAATTAGCTATGGTGACAGTGACTTGGCAAATTAAGATTTTACATACAATACGCCCTTTAAAATGTTTTGTTGTTGTAGATGAAGCTGTCCAGAAAGTGTATAAAGTATTTGATAATGGCATGAATGACTGTATCTTCTATCTATCTGTACCATATAAAATATTTTAACACTCCAATGAGGCCATTTTTGCATAACTCTTAACACTTTAAATACATTTTGCTAATTATACGTTTGAAATTCCACTCAAAGAAAAAGCTTAGTAAATGTATTTATTCACTTTTACTCAAGTGGAGCTGGTTAGCTTAGCTTTGCATTAAGACAGGAAACAGGGGGAAACCAGTAACCTGGTTCTGTTTAGTCACAAAAAGCACCTCTAAAGCTAAATAATTATCACTCATTTGTTTAATCTCGACAAAACCTGACAGGGTTATGTGTGACTGCGGACTGCAGCGGTTTCTCACATTGCTGTTTAATATTGTGTAAAAGTGGCTGGATTTTCCAATGACAGCTTACCTGATCATATACTTCCCTCTCTTGTATTTCAGCTTTGTGGGAAGGAGTTCAACAGGATGCACAACCTAATGGGCCACATGCATCTCCACTCAGACAGCAAACCCTTCAAGTGCCTCTACTGCCCGAGCAAGTTCACGCTGAAGGGAAACCTCACCAGACACATGAAGGTCAAACATGGTGTCATGGACAGAGGGCTGGACGAAAGATGTAAGGATGAACATATTGTAAATTTTGTGCATTTTTGCAATAGAAGTTGGCTGATCTAATTACTTTTGTCTTGTATTTCAGTGTTTCGGCAAAGAGGGCGGTTCTGCCTGTCCTCTCAAATGGGTCTCCTCACCCACTTCAGCCAGGAGGAGCCGTTTGACCTTTCCCAGAAACCCTCGGGCCTGCATCTCTCCCAGTCTGATGGCGAGAGCGTCCCGGGGAGCTCCTGTCAGGAGGAGGATGAGGAGAGTTTGTACAGAAGGAGCCAGTACAGCCCTGAAGTAGACCAGCACGAGCCAACAGGCGAAGACCAGTACATCCCTGAGCTGGAGGAGAGAGAGCAGGAGTCTCCTGATGAACTGAGGCCAGGCGAGACACAGAAACAACAGAAGTACCAGCAAACTTTAGAGGCATTTGAGAGGAAGGCAGCAGTAGAGGGACAACCTGTAGGTTGCAGGGGGAACCAATTGCACCTCTCACAGTCAGAGACGTCCTCTGAGTCTGATGCAGAGCAAGGAGAGGAGGCGTACCACCACAAAACAGTCCGTAGACAGTCATATGACTATGACTCTGTCTCTGAACTAGAAGATAACCCACAAGAGCCAGACGAGCCAGAACAGAGCAAAGAGCAGCTGGGTGGTTTTTATGAGGCTGTCGATGTAGAAGAGTCAAACTAGAACAGACTGGAAACATATTGGTGAGATATTCCATTGTTCACTCACACAAACACACAAGTGAATTTACGGGTCACAGGATAAGGAGGAAGACAAAGAATTAGAAAAATGAAAGGATGAGGAGATGCAGGTTTTAGGGAATGTTGATTTATTTTTTTCTTGACAGGAAGATGGAGAGGATGTTCAGGAGACACTCCCCCGAACAGAAAGGAAAATGTGTCGGTCTCTGAACACAACTGATTGTGGAGGATGTGGTCGAGCTCGACAAAGAAAGACGAACATATCATGTTTAATAACAAAAAAATATATAAATACAAAGCTGTGAAATATACTGCATATACAGAACATATCATACACTGTTTAATAATCAGTGACAGCGGGGTTTGTGTGTGGGAAAGTATGATTAAGATTTTGTAAATAAAATACAAAAATATATTTAACATTTTAGTTTTTTATAAATCATTTTGCAACGTTCTCTCAAATATGCAACTTTGTTTTAACTTTGACTCTCTAATCCAAGATATTAAAATCAAAAATGTGTTACTGTTCAATCCATTGTGCATGCCTCTGTTGTTGTTGTTGTTGTTTGTTTGTTTGTAGGACTTTGTTCTGTGTGTAATAATTTAGTTTTTGACAGAGTATCATCATGAAATTAACTGTGATTTAGTCTTTTATGTCTAATGTTTAGATTTTTCTATATAGGCTACATGATTTTATTTTTTTCATTTTTGGAAGGGATGTCTGTTTTCATTGTATTGCAGTGTAATGGCAATGATCTGCATATGATTCTGTGAAATAAATACAGAAATAAAAGCTCATGAACCAGTGCAGGATACCTGCAGTTTGTGTTTTTCGCTGCCTTCCAAACATCCCTGAGTCTTTTTGAGGCATATAAGCCCAGACTTCTAACTTTCACTCCTCTCCATCTGACACGCACACTTTACAAAACGAGAGATGATTGCCGTGAGTTCCGAGAAGCTTGCCTTTCTCCTCCTGCTTCTCTTTCAAAGCAGAGGAAGAGGAAGAGAAAACACCTCTCCCCTTCTCTCTTTTAGGTTGCGATCAAACAGCAGAGAAGGACACAGTGGGTGTCCCAGACAAAGGCTTCATATGTCTGTATGACTCAGAATAAAGCATTGTTTCTGCTTATTGCAGAAGCCCCACTGAAAATAGAAACACTAGTAGAATGACAGAATGCTTAAAAAGCTTAACAGCAGAATAAAACACAATATCACGGTGCACTGTGAGGGATAACTCACCTACTGTATATCCAACAATGATTGGACTAATAAGTAATTAAGAAAAAGGTCATTTAAAGTGTTGTTCAATCCACTCCGGGCCTACAGGGTTGCACCTCTTTTTATCGTGCCAGTGCAGGTAAACAGAGTCATTTCTTGTCAGATGAAATGCAGAACAGCAGCTTCTCCATTTTCACCAGCAACGACCACCGTCCCAAAGGGCGAAACTGCAAACAGTTTGAGGAAGTTCTCACATCCTCCTCTTCTTTCCTCTCCTCACCTACACATTTCAATCCCAGCAGCCACTGGCTTTAAGGGAAACCACAGAGAGTGGATGTATCACCATCTCCTGTCCAGAATCGGCTCCTCTCAGCAGCATCACATGGTGTTATAAAGATTTATATGCATGACTGATCACAGACACACTGAAAGAAAGGGATTCTATCACTACCGTGCGTTTTTAATGAACTGAAACCTAAGAGATGATGAGAATCCAGAAATGAACCCAGAAACACAGGAGAACAGGTAAAAACGTGTCTGACGGGAAAATAAATCTTGTAGAAAGAAACAGATGAGGTTCTGCTTTCCAATGAAAACTGAAAAACTCATCGGAACTACTGGGACCTGAAAAGATCGTGTCGCACTCTCAAAATGACTAAAAACACTTTATAAATCAGAGATGATCAAAATCAAAAACTTTGTGATTTATAATCAAAAGCCTTAAAGTCCAGGGTTAAATGTTATCGAATATTGACCATATAAGATCATGTTATGGCAGGTTTTGAAAAGGAGTGTATACCCGTTCATTTTACTAATGCATGAAAGCCACGGCCTTCTCCTCCTGTTTGCTAGATGTGAAGAATTCATGTGTTAAGTGATGTTCTTTCTTACCAAATTCCTTCCAGATCCACTGATTTAGAGACGGAACAATTTGTTGATCAATCATTGATGTGTTCACTACAATACATTAACTTTTGCCACGACTGACGGGTGCTACTCATCAGCTTCTTTATTTTAAACTTTTTTGTTCTGCGGATATTTGTTTTCATGATACAAGTATGAGACAGAAGTCTTCCAGATGAATTAAGTTATTGTTTTCTTCTGTTCAACCAGACTGTTAAATCATAAAATATTGAACCCCTTTTCTAATAAAATCACATCTACCTACAGAGCATGCTTGTGTGTGTGTTTTTTAATATTTTTTTTTTCATCTTGTTGTGTTTTATATTATTAAGGTAAAAGTGATGAATAAGTTCTTTTTCGACTTTTTAAAAGGCCTTCTTGGCAATATTCGTTAGATTTCACACGCAAGCATAATGCTCATTAACAATACATTCTGTATACGTGAAGGCAGTCTCATCTGCTCTTATTGTCTCAAAAATGTCTTGTCATCTTGTTCAGACACTTTTCATACAATGTAGTTTTTGTGTCACATGCCTTTGTCTTAACAACCTGCACCAATATCCTATGTCACTACATGGCTGTGAAATAAAAAGGGGAAGCTGACAGAGGACGCCTGCAACTGAGATCTGACAACAAATATCTTTGAATTTTTTTGCACTTCTGGACCGCAACCACAAACAGACGAGGACAGGGCTGTGACAACAAGTTTAAAAGAGGATTTTCGATCGACCACTTGTAATGCCGTTTGCATAATTAAAATGTTACACAAAACCAACAAAAGGACACAGGAGAGGAGCAAAAATCTCAACAACAGTATATTAGACTCCATATTGCATATGCTTGAAATGCTTGCTGTGCCTGTATAAATGTTTACTTCATTTGACTTCTCTCTAGTGCATCTCAGGTACGGGTTTCCTGTTTTGCTGGTCGGAGAGAAAATGAGATGGCGCTAAAATTCTTCCACGTTTTGTTCCACAAAACTGTCCCACCCTGGTCTCAACCTGTCACCTCCTTTGACCCACAGCCAAGGAGCTGACTATGTAAAGAAAGGGCCGTCCTCCTGCAGCACTTATTGAGAACAAAAACACTGGCTCACAAACAGGGAGGTGATAACAGGTCAGCTATTCACAGATGAATAAATACATATTTACACAACATTTTGACAAATGAATACAGCTTAGCTATATATTTATGTAGCTGTCCCGTAGCTTCCTGCTCTATTTTGAGGATGTGTTACTATTTTAGGGATTGTTTACAATCTTTTAAACATGAATGTATAAATTGTCCTGAAAAGCTTCAGGAATCATTCATCCATGATGCTGAGTAACTGAGAGGGACTTTTCATGGCTTTATAAACTGTGCCAAGGGGCAAAGTGTAACTACTGCACTTTTATTTATCCAGTCTGTCTGCTCCTTGTATAAACAGCGCCCTCTTTTGTCACATGTTCCTCCTTCTTAAGTGCTCTGCTCTCTTTTTTAATAGTCAAATGTGGTTGTTTTTTTTATGTTGACAAGGGCAATATTACCTTTATGTAGAATAACAATCAATGAATAAAAATCACAATTGATTAAAATGTAACAAGATGTAAAATATTACAGTTTATTAATAAGAAAATGTCTAAATTCAACATAGATAGATTTGACAACAAATTGATTCTGTAAAGGAGGTGTTGTAAAAATGTGAACCAGGCATAGACATGTTTTTGGTAGCTTCTGGAGGTTATTTTGAAAGTATAGATGTTGATTATTTTCTGTCCATGAACATACTTATTTATGGGTAAATATGCAGAGTTTTAGAAATAGGTAGCAAGTGTAAACTGATGTATGTCATGTGACGAGCCCCATAGTTTTTGATGCTGGAAGTGAATATATTCTATCATCTGCTAATCGTTGTTGGTAGATTTCAGATCACATAATCTGCTTTAAATCACATGGTTTGTCTTGCTTTGATTTGGTTGAATTATCTTCAATCTTTTTTTAAATGGACTTTAATTGCTGCAATATGAACCGCAATATTCAAATAAAGTTATAAAGGTATGTTTATTTTTATTTTATTCTGTGAATGGTTAGTAATATATTTTTTCGTTTTTTGTTTACCAGTTTTCGCTTTTGGTACAACCCACTGCAGCCGGTTTGAAAAATATATGAAATTCCCCCCGCCCTGGCTTTTGACATGGTATCGTCCAAGATGGCAGCGTCCGTGTTGAAACGATGTGTGACTGCAGCTCTCAAAGTTAAACGTTCGTCTCCGTCTCTTTCAGGTAGACACACTTCATAACAGGCAACGAGAAAACGACATCATGTTTGGATTTTATCTGTGCGCGCAACATGTATTTGCTCGGCTGCTCACTGTCCATTGTTGACCGTTTAGACGGGAGCGGCTGAACGTCCTCGTACACACACACACACACACACACACACACACACACACACACACACACACACACACACACACACACACACACACACGTGTAATACCCACCCACGTGACTCGGTTGACTGTTTGTCTTCACAGCCAGACGGTGGCTGCTGTCAGCGGATTACACGGACACCGACGTGTGGGAGGCGAGAGAGAGAGATCAGCAGAACCTGGGTGAGAGACGAGACGTCACACACATCACGAGACGTCACACACATCACGTCACACACACACACGTCACACACATCACGAGACGTCACAACGAGACGTCACACACATCACTTCTGACCAAAGGTCACATCACTCAGCTCAGGGTTATAGGACGTGTAGGGAATGAGATTGTATGAATACCGGGATGTGTTATTTTATACGATGACAATATTCCTAAAATTAGGTTTAAATAAATAAATGCAATACATTGCCTCGCTATCAGTAATCTCAGTATATTGTAATATATGCATCAAAACACCTGATTCTTACCAACACACAGCATTAAGAAAACGTGACTGTCATAGTTGCTCCATTGGTTGGCTCAATGCTGCAACTCCCGTGTATCTCTTCCACATTAGGTAGTTACTTTATTAATCCCCGAGGGGACATTTTTGAAATTTTAATAGCCTTTGTTTCAAATGAATGCACCTCCAGTGTGTCGGTCCTTTCACCCCCTGGAGGGATACCCGGTGGTTCTGTTGAAGGATACGAACTCTACGTCGCATCATTGCGATATCATGTGCCAGGGAACTCTCAACTGGTGGTTTGTGAAACCGATCACGTTTGTAGACAAATGACTGCGTCGGCACAAGTATTAAACCGTTTTCCATTACAGCCCCTCCTGGAATCCACAGCTACATGGGTGACAGATTTACACGCAGGTGACGTCTGACGTTACCGTGTGTGCACTTGAGCAACACCGGGTGGCAGCGCTGCGCTGCAGCCTCACGGTGCCCCAACAGCTGGGGACTGTTCAGTAGTGTGGACATTACATTACATCACATTACATTTCATTTGGATGTGATTTATGCACACAGCTTTCAATGGCTGAGTTGAAATAAACACGAGGAATACTGAAGTTCTGAAAAGTTTTCGATGGATCGCAGCTGATGATGCAACGTTTAAAAGACGCCATCGAATGCAGTTTAGTTGATGCTGCTCTATGACAGGCAGGTGTGTCAACACTGTCACGTTCACGCTGTAAAATATACTGCAAATAATGAGTGAGTGACATAGTAAACCATGTGACAGCATTGTTAATGTTTTTTTTTTTATAATTCACAGCTCTACTGGCCAACACTATGGACAGGACTTATGACAGGAATCTCCCCGTTAGCTCTCTGACTGTATCACGGGTAAGACTATATTTTATTTGTTTATTTAAAAACCTGAATTTTATGGCAGTGGGGACAAAGTTTTCAATAAGTATTTATATGTTTTCTGTTTGCGTTTCAGTTTGTTGACAACATATCATCTCGAGAGGAAGTTGATCAGGCGGAGTACTACCTTTACAAGTACGAGGAATCATTTTTGTTCCTGCATCAGTTTCTGCATTTTCATTTCTGTGTCAAATATCTGCTGCTTCCTTGCAGGTTTTTCTTTTTTCGTGGAAACAGACATATGTGTTTTTCTTGGAATGAATTTTCTGTTTGGTTTGTCTGTTTTGGTTTATTTCCAGTCACATGCTTTTCTTTGTTCTGGGTAAGTCCAGACTTTTCCTGTTTACTCCTTCCTCTGGAATCTGCACCCATTCTCGTGATTACAAGATTTAGTATGTTTTCCAATTGCACTCTTGTTCAGGGCGCATTGACTTTCATAATTGGGTGAGAAATAAAACCACAATCCCACTCTGGGAAGTTTCTGAAGAGTATTTATTATTTTTAGCAGATTCTGATGTTTTTGACGTGTTTGATGTTTTATGTTTGAATTATTGGTCCTGATTTTCTGGATGAAGCTGTCTAATTTGATGTTTACCCGTCCTGAGGTTCAGCGGCTCAAATGGTTTACCAAAGTCTCATCACGTGTCATCTCGTCTCTAACTTGCATCTTTTGTGTCATTTTATCTGTCATATTAATAAGGCAGAACTGTGATGGTTAAATCGGTAAAGAGACCTTGTGTTGTTGTTTTTTCATCCCTCAAGGTTTCGTCACAGTCCAAACTGTTGGTATCTGCGAGACTGGACCATTCACAGCTGGATCAGACAGTGTCTGAAATACAGGGCCAGAGAGAGGGCCCTGTACACACTTAAAAACAAGGTACACAACACATTATGTTCCTGTTATTTATTCTTTGGATGATGAACTAGATGTAGTAGTGCCTCCCATACAAAGGCTCTCCTTGAGCAGCCCGCTCAGGTAAATAATATCTTTTGTTTTCAGTGTTTCCCCGGGTTGAATGCTTTGAGAGGGTTGAATGGCCAGGATGGGAAAGAAGGAGGCGTTTGCTGTTGATTGTCTGGCCGTTGAGAAATTCATCTTTTGGCTTTTCTTGCACTTTAGAGTAACGTAACAAGTGCAGCTGTTGTCAAGTAACATTGTGTTCACTCCACCCGTGTGTAGCAGGGGCTGAGCCAAATTGAAATCCCTAATTTCAAAATAAAAGCCCTCGTTTCAAATTACGAGACTTCTCTGTTTGCAGCCACATAACACGCGTCTACGGATAGTCTGAATGTGAGCTGTTTAGGGGACCTGTGTAAATTATAGCAACAGAAACGAGCCTGGGTTACCCTCCCCCTCTGAGCCGCTGGATTCTCGGCATGAATATAGCGCCACACCACCCACCACCTCTGCTCTTGAATGAGTCATAGTATCAGAGCATCTCTGAATTATTCCAAAAGCTGAGACGTTAGCTTATCCATGATATGTTTACAGTGAGGCTCAGCGGCCTGTGCTCGTCAACATGGCTGCGTCTGTTGTTGTTTTGATAGATAAGAGGTCTCCGTGTCAGTGAAGCATTCAGAATCATCAGTTGTATTATCGTGTGTCTGATATACACCATCTTCACCAAATCACGAAGGGTAAACACTCGTAAAGTTCACGGACAGATGCTGTAAATAATCAGGTATTTGTACATGATGTATAATTTGTGTATGCGCAGGTCCAGTATGGAATATTCCCAGACGACTTCACCCTCAACCTGCTCATAGATTCTTACATTAAGGATGGAGACTTTAAAAGTAAGAACTTTTTAATTATGTTTTCAGTGATACACGTAGAAAAAAAATTCAGTTCACACAGAGTCAAATAAAATACAAAACCTCGCAGGTTTCCAAACACATTCTTTCAGCTAGAATTGAACTGAAACTGTCGAATCACAGCTTTGCTTGTTTGTAAAAGTCAGGTGAAGGGGAAGCCTGATTATATTTTCTGTAATAACATTAGAGAATAAACGAGTTGATGTTGCACTCGCATGTTGAAGTTTGGATTGTATTTGATAGGATGTTTCTTTAGTGCATATATTGTAAGTGTATAACTGAACTGCAACTCAAACCTGATATTGTTTAATTACTTTAGAGGATACATCTGGTGTGTCTGTAGCTCATATCTTTATCACTGGTTCACAGACTGTTAGTGTGACATAGCCTCACAGGTTACAGCCCTGCCAGATGAACTCAAGTATCCTGTAATGTTTTTTTTTATTGATTTGAGTTTATATAAAACTGGTTGTTGTTTAATGCTAGTGATGTTTGGTTTTCATTCAACTGAACTGTCAGTATTTTGACAGAGACAGAAGCTCAACATTGATCCGTTACTCTTAGTTTTTCGGCATTTATCACTTTTCGCTGAATATTTTATCTGTTTAAGAATTATTATCTTTTTTCCCACAATTTTGAGCTTTTACATCTCCTGTATTTTTAGGTATTCAGCAATTTATAATTACAGATACTGAAGTCAAACATTTATCTTTTACATCTTGCGTTTAATATGTGAATATGTTCCACTGGGACGCATGTTTATTTGTTACAATAAAAGTGGATGTGACAGTTTATTGAGGATCAATACCACACTGTTTTTTAATGAAATTTGGTTGCAGGAAAAACTTGTAATGGGGTTTGTTAAACAAAAAGGGATCAGTGTTGTAGCATGTTTCTGACTTTGCACTACCTGTTCTTTATCCTACTCTGCTGTCAAGTTTATGATCGATATGAAGAAACCCCTGAATTGTTGTTTAATGTGGCAATATCTGAAAAAAGCATTCACCACAGTAGCCTTGTAAATACAAATAAAGAATAAGATAAATTCTTTCTATGAGGAAAAAATGCGGCACTGATGATGTGACGTCATGTTTTTGCTGTAACTGTGCAGGTGCGTGCTCTGTGGTGGAAGAGGTGATGCTGCAGGAGGCCTTCGACCTTCCCTCCACACAGATCCTGTCTCTGTACGCTCTGGGCAGTTACCTAGCAACCAGACCACAACTCAATGTGAGTGAAACAGCAGCACTGCAGGTGTTAAGGACAGCAAATGGTCCCAGAATATCCTCATGCTTAGAAACACAGTACTTTACATTCTGAGGAGGTTTCATTAACAATGCAGTACATTTTATTTTGGAAAAACAGATGCCTGGAGCTCATTAGTGCGTGCACGTTTCAGCAGGACTAACAAACCACTTGTTCCTCGCTGCGCTCAGGTGTCAGAGGAGCGGGTTGTGGGAGCGTCCCTGCTCATCTCTGGACTGAAGCAAGACAACACTGTCGGCCTCAGCGCTCAGCTACTCGGCAACTCTCTCCTCGGTGCGGATTCGAGTTTGTTCCCCCACAGTGTTGTGTTACTTGTTTTTACTGCGATTGATTCGTCCGGCAGTCTTTCATTATGCTGCTCGTCTCATTTGTGCTCCTCCCTCTTCCAGGAAAAGTGGAGATTTTAAAGGGCATCCATGCCGTATTCAAAGGGATGCCTCTGTTCTGGGCTCGAGGGTACCTGGGCCGAGCGCTGGCTGTCATGGAGAGAGCGGCTGCTGCTCCCGGGGATGTCAAGCTCTCCAAAGACACAGTAAGAACATACACATGCACAGGAGGATTTCATTTTGTCTGAGTGTACTTGTCTTACAAAAGAGCATCATCAAATGGAAGAAAACTTTCCTGCAAAGATGCGAGTGCTGAAAACACTTTTTTACTATATAACTTTTTATAATTTACGCATACATTTTTGTGTTGAAGAGGATATGAGCTTTGACAGGCAAACGTGCAGTTCAGTGACTCTGCACAGCGTTTTAAATTGTTATTGACAAAAACCCGGGTGACTATTGAAGGAGTGACGGCCTTACTGTTATATCTAAGGTGTACTGATCCAGTCCCTGGATCTCCGTTGGGGTTAACACTGACCTCGCGCTGTCAGTTACATTAATGCATTCACCACGGGCTCAGTTTACAGTGTGACATTAATCCCTGCAGTTCATTCTGTCTCACACAACTTTTGATTAAAGATACTCTGAACTGAACCTTCAGAATCAGCAACGGAAGATAAAAAGATTCAAAGTGCACCTTCATGTTCTACTCATTTTTATGTGGTGGCTCATTTATTGTTAGCAGCTTCTGAAATACAAATCTCGTGTTTTTGATTTTGATTACCTTTTTAAATCCCTAAAGGAAATTGATGCACAATTTGAACCACAAAAAAGAAGAATTCACAGACACGGGTATAATTTTTTTTATCATGTATGATTAAAAAAACAGTGTGATGCTGTCCATATTCCAACTTGTTGATGTAATGACATGCAATTGTGCGGTGTTAAGGTCTGATGTAAGTTACATACATAAACAACATCTGAGGTTACTAAAAGCAGCTTTATTTTCCACAGAATCTGAGTCTCTGTGTGTTTGAATGTTTGAAGGCAAATGCTTCTGTTTATATTGACATGTGAAACTATAACACTTATTTTGTTGGAACTCGGTTATCGCAGAAATACACTGAAATATTGTGATATTATTTCAGGGCTAAAGCGCCCACCTCTACACTGGTGATAGCACACATTTACTTTCATACATGGAAGAAAAGAAAAAAAACAGGACAGTAACACAGTGCACTACCACAGAGGTTCCCAAACTATTCAGATCATGCACCACAGATGCCCGATGTGCAAATGCACGTACTGATCAAATTCCCCCAGCATCACTTCCCACTGCAGATACCAACAATTGCTTTTATATAATGAAATTCAACAACAACACAAGGCGTCTTTTTCAAAATCAAACAATACATTCATATTATTATTATTATTATTATTATTATCATCTCATCTCATTCCTATATACTCAGTGCACTCACTAAAATCCACAGGGGGAGGCGAGTAGAAACAGCTGTTTGCAGTTCTCTCGGCCCTGTTATGTCCAACGCTGCCACTTTCCTCTCCATTGTTTTTTTTGGGGTTTTTTTGTACCTTTCAATCTGACTGAGTTGAGCTAACATCAGCATTGTGCTATGACGGATGTGTGGTGAGATGTCAACTTCCATGGATAAGCAAATTTTATTTAAAAAATATTTTGCATTATCAACAGCTGATCTTTACATCATTGTACTCAGATGAATGCATATGTAATAACTGTTGTCTGTGATGACATGAAATTAAATGACAGTCTTTTGGACTTGGGCCAGTTGGAGTACAATTGTTAGGCCTTTCAGCGAGGCTCTTGTGTAGCGCTGGTGTTGAAGGTGCTACAAAAAAATGTAAAACACCAATCATTGCAGACAGCGTTACTCTCTGCATTCATTTGGACTTGTGTTAGCGACCTGTAGCCCAGCTCTGCCTTCCTATTGCTCCCAGCATTCGCTTTCATGGTGATGATAGTCTGGACACCCTGTTCGCATGATGGTTTGCTCAGCCACTCTGAAGGGCTAACCAATCAGCAACAATGGCGACAGTCACTAGCAAATGAAATGAAATCAAGCCGGAGCAAGAAAAATTGCTTCGTGTATCTTAAAATTTATTTTACAAAGTCTGCAATGATCATTTCCCGACATGGTGTTTCACTCTACTCCAATTGGAAGAGAGTCTCCGTTATTTACAGTTTATTGGGTTTTGGCACACACGTGTCATATTTTGGTTGATGCTGATGTGTTAAAGGTTGCTATTATAGTTTCTAATAGCTTTAGTAAGTTAACCCGAGGTTTACGCCTGTCATATTGCAACAACTTGAAACACTCCCCGAAGGAGCCTGACCAGACTGATATAGTCACCCAGTGAATTAAAGTCTGGGAACACCAGTCAAAGCAATCCTCTGCTCTCACTGCGGGTTTGACGTCAGACATATTTCCCAAAGTGTTAGTTTTTTGCTGTAAAATTATTCAGAAATAAACTTTGGATTAAAAATGAACATGCTAAACAGTGACTGTGGTTCAGAAAAACGTCATCATACACAGACTTTTTGTTACTTTCCAGATGAGCTCTCTGACGACGACAGCCTTTATTTGCCGAGATGAAACGCATGCTGTCATTTTGTGGTTATTTTTACATATACGCACACTTAAGCAGTCGGTTGTCGTGCCTCTGATGCGGCCTGCGCTGTCTAGTTTAATAGTTCAGCTTTGTCCACATCTAATGAGATTTTGAAAAGCCTGCAGCGCTGAGG
The DNA here is from genome assembly GCF_029030835.1 of Brachyistius frenatus. Classification (NCBI taxonomy): domain Eukaryota; kingdom Metazoa; phylum Chordata; class Actinopteri; family Embiotocidae; genus Brachyistius; species Brachyistius frenatus. Next base: position 4,173,073 of record NW_027210629.1, read on the forward strand.
ATGTCTGTGAGGATCACTGCAGCAGGAACTAAAGCGCACGTATCAGACAGCGGCACAGCAATAACGTAGACGGCAACGATAACGCCGTAGGACAGAGAGGAAGTATTACATCTGAAATGACGGTGCTGGTGACTGCTGCCTCGGGTCACAGTTAATCCTACCTCTTCCTAACATTTAAGAGGTGAGTTGTCAAGGGAAAGTGTTCAGGCTCTCTCATCGTTACATGTCTGTTCCGAAATCATTCATTCAAGAAACTGTCTTCTTAAACGGTTTAAACTATTGAAGTCTTACTCGCATAATTTGATATGCAACAACGAGACTTTCCAGGCAGGAACGGCTGTTTGTCAACGTGGTTAATTATACTTATTTGTATCGTTAAAAATGATCGTCTTTCTGCATACATAACATTATCCTTGATCACTTTTCAGATAGACTACGTGAATGACTTGCTGCAGGAACTGTCCTCAACCTCGGACACCGACTCATCCGGGGAGGAGTCCGGAGATGAAGAGGGCAAGAAAGAAGATGCCCTCGATGAAGAAGATCGAGACGAGCAGGCGAAGCTGCCTCAGTATGTCAGCAGATTCAAGGTGGGTGTTTGTTGTGTACGGCAGGTGTGTTTGTCTTCGCTGTATCAGTTTAGATATAGATTCATTTTCATTGTTGGGGCCAACCATGGAACATGTGATAAGTGTTTCCTGTTACGTCTTGGGTTGTAACTCAGATTTTAGAGTCAAATCGGAGTGAGCAGCATACTGTTTTTTTTATTGTTTTAAATTGTTTTTTTGTTTTTTTTAACCTTTATCCAAAACTTGAACACACAATTAAGAAAGAGATTTGAAACTCTTCTATTTCTAGTCAATCTAATAAAAATGGTCTGGTGTGAAGAAGGGTTCACTTCAGTGATCTTTAAGATAGTAAAGGTGGATGATTATTATTTTCTTTTAACAATGATAAGTGATCTTTTGCAGTTTACAGCAGTGCTCATGCCTGTCAGCTCCTTCAGCTGGTTGGGCCATCTCCTCGATAATAATAATATAAAACCGTGATTAACAGGCAGGCTGCAGCCTTTTTCTGTTTATGATTCAATCTGACATCTCGCCAAAGCTCATAGTACACCTCTCAGTCCACTGCAGGACACCGGTCAGTGTCACGTTTTGCCTCTTCTAGGTGTGAAAAGTAAGGCGCCTCAGGTTTAGGCACCAAAACTACCTGTTAGGGTTGGGAAAAGATGGTTTGGATTAAAATAGGTAAATTTACACAAGTAACATTAAGCACATCACATGGGTTACTGAACACGTTACACAAGATTAGTACGTCATGTATGTATATATTTCCTGAAGAAATTGTATTTTCTTGATTCCTGTTGTTCTGGGTTTTGTACCCTCATGGTTGAAATGCACTTATTGTAAGTCGCTTTGGATAAAATACATTGGATAAATGTAATGTAATGTCACTTACTCACGTTACTTAAACAAAATCCACGTTCACTTTTATTTTCTTAATGGTTTGAACACCAGTCATCTGGGTGAAAGTCTTGTTTGTTCCATCCAACTACCCCAGACCTCCTCCCTACGCAGACTTTATCACTCTTTGTACTTGGTCACATGACATTACCTCCTAACTGGACAATAGTCGTCATATACGCATGTATTTTTCAGGCCTAAGTGAGGCAAAACATGACACTGACATGGTATCCTCTACTGGACTGACATGTATTCACGCTTTGGCGGGTTACCGGGCTGTAAGAATATATTTCTTTTCTCTGAGGAATTTTTTTTTTTTTTTTTTTTTTTAAATGGCCATGATTTATTTATGACTGACAAATGGTAACATTTATGGTTCTCTGATGGATGACTCCTGTCAATGAATTAAAAGAAGCTGCCTTAGTGTATTAACCACACTTCTAGCTCTCAAAGAAAGGTGTTTTGTGGAGTTTTCCTTTTTACCAGAGTTTGTTTACGTTCAGTTTTACTCGTTTAGATACACTTCGGTCCTCTGTGTCGTGTTGAAGGCTTTTCCTTCCTCATTAAACATTTACATTCACATTTTTCAAATTGCATTCTTCTTCGTTCCTGCTTTTGTTGGGGCAAGAGGGTTTGTGGCACGTTACCACCGCACCACCTGTACGTCAGCGAAATAGTGTGAAACCGTTAGCAGGAATGTGCATTTCATAGATGGTGTACATGAGCGTTCACATACTTTCCGGTGCGCCTACGTAGAACAAAGAAAACAGAAGCGTGCTCATAGAAAAATGGATCCATCGCGTTAATAGTGGTCAAGTTTCAGTGATCAAGTTTACCAGTCAGTAACAGTGTGGCCTTTTTCTAGCTACTTTAAACCAACTTAAAAAATGTTTAATGCTGTTTGCATTCATTTAAATAATGAACTTTATATTCGGTGTCTGACATAAACGATATACAAAGATAAACGGGTCCAAAACGTGCTGATAGAAATGTTCCTGCATATTTAGGTTTTTAAAAAGTCACGTGGCAGGTTTGATTGAACCTTTATTCTCAACTTCTCGAGGCAACAGAGCAGTAGCATTCTTTTAAAGCCTTTTATCGGCACTACTTTTTAAAATGTGGTCTGTGGTTGGATTGTGTCTACAAATGATCTCTTTTGTGGATTGAAGACTGTTTGCAGAGAAACTTGAGCATTTTAAGATGATTTAAATAGAGTTTGCTGGTTCAACAGTTTTTACCCCAACTCATTTAAATGCAGTGATGAGTTCACCGTTTGGTGCCTTCAACACTTTATTTCTTTCCCGCCTCTGCAGGAACTGAGCAGCCAGCTGGAGACTCAGGGTAAAGTGGACTCGGCCTCCTTCCAGGCTTTAGTGACCGCTCTGGCCCAGCAGAACCTGGCTGCTGCAGAGAAACCGGACCTGGAGGAGTACAAGAGCCGGGTGAAAGGCTGGGAGGCCGAGAATAGGCAGCTGATCCAGAGAGAAAAGGAGATGAGGGAGAAGGCTGAGCAGGATAAACAGGAGCGATTAGCTGCCGGGGCTGCAGCTCAGCAGGTGTAAAGACTCTGAAGATTGAGCTGAACGAAGAGCACTGAACTGTCCACTGAGGATGTGCGGTACAACTCTCAAATATCAACATTACATCTGCTCATTTCACCAGTTACTTTGTATGTATCAGGTATTGTGTGCCTGTGTGATAAGTGTTGCTCTTTTTTTGATAGAATAGGGGAAAATCTACATATACTGTCAAAATAAAATTGAAATCCATTTTAATTGTATCCAAATCTCACGTTTTCTGTTGTGAACTAATAGATGACATCATCATTCGACCGTTCACACACTTCAGTTGTTCAGCCCAACCGTTGCTGACTTCATGTAACCAAAAAGAGGTGTGTACGTGTGTGAGATTATTGAAAGGGGTATTGCACCGAAGAATTTGCTGATAGCCAATATCTAGAAAACCAAATTCTTCGCCTGGAAAGGAATTCATTTATGACCAGAAACCTTTCCGCTCACTAAGAAAAACATTAATCCTGCAGAATAGATCACGACAACCACACGAACAGACACAAAGTGCTCTTCAGTGTTTGTTAATAAGTCAACATAACACAGGAGTTGCAATATCAGCTAATACTTAAACAGCACTTTAGTAAAACCAGCACATGCTAGCTGGCAAATAAAGTCTGGGATGTTTGGAGTCTGCAGAAAGATAAGATAATGGATCTTTGGAGGAGAAAATGCCGTTGTGGTGGTGCACAGAATGCATTCATTCCACATTATGTTGTCCCTATTCAGTATTCAGGGCATGAGCTTGGGAAACAGCCCAGTATGCAGGCCAGGATGTATGAGCAGCACAAAACACCCAAACAAGAACCATTGTGATCCAGAGGCTCCTTAGTGACTGCTTTTCTGAGAGTAGCTCTGCACATAATCAGTGTTTTCTCTGTCATTTAATACTATTATTACATATTTAGTCTCCTTTAAATAGCATTCGAACATGGAGGTGATACTTCCAACCACCTCCTGAAACCGAGCCGGACAGCTTTTTACTTGACTGAAACAGCATTTGACAAGAAGCTCGGTGTAAATTCAAATGTTTTACTAAGAAGACAGTCACGCACTATAACTACACTACAACTGTGTTTTTACAAAGAGATTTGTCATATCTAAATATTTGCAACCAGTGACTAAATGCCAGATGGAGACTTTCGACAGACAGCAATGACTTGCAAGAGCTGGGATATTAATATACGGGTACTAGCTGAAATTAGGATGAGGACCATTTTGATCTTGTAATCTGCAGTTCAAAAATATTTCCAAAGTTGTAAACCTGTAAATTAAATCTTCATGAGGAGTGCAAGATTGTGCATGTGTAAAAAGGATTTGTGTGAAAAATGAGACTCTGTGGACAAATTTACAAGATGCTTGATAGAATATTCTGCATAAATACGACCTTAAAAAACATCAGCTTTTCCCACAGGTCGTTTACACAAATAGATAAAGAGCACCATGCTGAACAAATGAGGCAAAAATGCTTGGTTTATTTATTTATTGAGGAAAATGATCCAATACTACATATGTGAGTGGCAAAAGAATGTGAACCTCCTGGATTATCAGTTAATTTGAAGGTGAAAGAGTCGGGAGTTTTCAGTCAATCGGTCAGGTCACAAACTTTGCAGCTCAACTGTGTATCAGTGGTGAAGACGCTGTGAAACATCTGTGTTCAGATTCGAAGCGCTCAAAGTTCCTACTCGGTGTGTGTGTGGCGCCGAAGTTACAAGTATGACTTCTGACCCTGTATTTACACCTGAATCTGATTTGACAATGACGATCCAACCGCAAGGCAGAATACAATCACATGACTCATGGGTCCGTTACCTGCAGGCCCTGAAAGTTGTAATGATGTGTCTCATTGATGAGCGTGTTTAATAGCTCTTGAGCTACAATGCAGCGCTGTGCCACAGAGGAATAAGCTACACAAGCAATATTTGGTTGTAGAATTAGTTTATTTACTTTGAGACAAATATCGAATATTGGCAACTTGTGTTTTAACTGCGTAACATTTAGCCGTGTCGTCGTCGTCTTGGTTTTATCGATGGTGGTTTAAGGCAGCAAATTAACAATTCTGATTTTCTTGTTCTTGAAGTTTTGGTTTTGTCATTTGTTCATTTAAAGAAGAATCCAGGGAGAAAATTACCCAATTTGACTTATTTTTAACTTGTGTGCACACTTACACTTCACATTAGTAACAGTTATGTGGGAAACTGAATATCAATATGAAGCTGTATTTGCACTGCTGAAGTGTAATAACTATAAAGTAAAGAGCCACTGTCTTCACAGTCTGCTATAGAGTCGTTCATCTTCCACCTCATAGGTTCACTCCACAGGCTGAGGAAAACAATTTTGGTGATTCTTATCTCCCAGCGGTCAAACTTTAACTGTGAAAAAGCTGTAAACGATGAATTAGCTCTAATCTGCAACAAAGAAACGTGGGTCAGTTATCGCTCTGTCAGCTCCTCATCCTTAAACTCAGCATAAAATCGCTGGTGTAAAAGTAATGAGTGTTTACATTTGTCGCTGTTGTCACGGACGGTTTTGTCATCTCAGGTGTTTGAGCAAGACAAGTGTGCTAACAGCGCTGATGAAGTCATCCAGATGAGATGTCAGGAAGTTTCACCTTCACATCGTTGGCTTTCTGATGCCCAGTGACTTGTATGTGTTTTGTTGCAGGGGGAGGAGGGTGGCTTTAAGGTGTCATGGGTTATTTGAGATATGTAAATATTGCAGGATCTCAAAGAGAAAAGGGGGATGAATTAGACATTGTCATTGCGGAGCTGTAATACTGAACACCTGCTGCTGTACAAACCTTATATCTCTATTGGGGAGCATTATCGGCTGGCAGGAGGATTCACAAGAAAGCCAGCAGATTCACATTTCATCTTTTAGGTTTCGTATGTGCTATCTCTGAACATGATGTTCCTCTGAGTTCACCATTTCTCCCGTTAGCTCATTTCTAACCACACGTTGTGTTTTTATCTTCCCGTGGTTGCAGTTTTCCACATGTCACGTAAATATAAACTATGTAATGTTTTTTTTTTTCCTTCCTCTGATCTTTAGCTTAAGTCAACAACATTCACGTCCTGTTTTTGATTTGTAAGTGTGATTTATATCTGGTGTGGGAGACCACGGAGTGTCTGTGTCTTGCTGTGAGAAGCAGATTGCAGGATAAGATGCTGCTCTTGACCGGTCTACCCACAGTCCCCAGAGAAACCTGTTTATCAATCTTTCATTATTCATCAAGGTTAGCTGCTTCATATTTAACATTTTAAAGAGATAAGTGAAAACAAATAATGTTTAATTTATCAGTCTATGTGTTTAGAGGGTATGCACGGCTTTTATGTGTTCTGACACCAGGACATTGTTCACATATTGAATTCGTAAATTAGCGACATGTGCTGTGGTAATTGGAAATTGGATTTATCTGCTGTCTGGTTCATTTGCCTGTAATTTTTTTTCAGCTGTATAACCTTTTCAAGCAATTAAAATGCAGAAAGAGTTCAAAACCTGCAAAACACCAACTTTAATAAGCTAAACTACAGAACATGTTGTGCTCTTTATTTCTGGGTTGATTAGAGGTGTAATAATTGTGTAGTGTGTTAAACAAACAACGTAAAAAATTAAAAAATTTCCCCTCGGGGATTAATAAAGTATATACCTACCATACCTACCTACCTACCTAAAACCTCCTCTCAGTCATATATTTGTCAGTATCACATGTTATGATTATATATTACTTTACTTATCAGTACATTTTTTTCCCGTGTTCATATTCTGTGGAGTCTAAATAATCATATCTTAAAACTTAAACTGAACTTCAAAGTTTGACTTGATCTGAAATTTTAAATATTTATTGTTTTAATCACAGCAGTACTCGAGCTGCATGAACTCCTTATGTTTATTTAAACCAGATAACTCATGTTATCCCAGCACGTTGGACAATGCTCCAAAGACCTTCTTGTCTTCTTGTCGTCGGCAATTGTTGGCTTTCTCAGTCTCTAAGTGCCCATATAAGTGGGGTAGAGATCCGGGTATTGTGGAAGAAAAGTCCATGACAGTCAGCTGTCCTTGGTCTTCTTTGGTCTTACAGTAGTCCCTTCAAATATTTGAGGAGTGTTTGGGCTCATTGTCCTGCTGCAGTATGAATCATTTTCCACAAAGATGTAAACCAGAGGGTGGACCGTGTCTCTGAAAAGATTTGCGCTCCTTCTCCTCAGTCAGGGTGGAGTCCATCCCCAACTTGACCCCCAGACTTCAATATTCCCACCACCATGTTTCATTGTGGGTTTGTTTCTCTCTCTCTTTTGTCTTCTTACATACATCCTCCTGTTACTGCCATGAATCTCCAACTTTAAGACATCAGTAAACAGGACTTTATTTTCACTCAGTACTGTGAAATGCTCGTATGTCGTAGCCCACCCCAAGCATTTGGACCTTGTTTCCCCTCCTGACAAATGGTTTATAGACGGTCCTCCTCCTCTGAGACCACTTCCAGACAGCCGTCTTTAGACGGTAACTTTGCTGATTGGAGTCTTGTGTTCTTCATCTACGGTGAAGCTGCTTGATGTATTGATCTTCTGATGTGTGGTTAGTTTTGGTTTGCCTGATCGTGCTTTGGATACAACTGATCTTGTTTCTGCAAAGCGTTTTAGTAGCTCCATGCACTGGCTTTTTAGAAACCTTTAGTCCAGCCTGGCATATTTTTGGAGTTGCCAATATAAGTTGTTTTGTGCAACTTCTCGTTTCCCCGAATCTCTACATCTGAGAGAGTGCAAAGTTATCGTGACCCATACAACAGCAGCATTAATGGGAAACTGGAATTATATTTTAACAGCTCTGATACCAGAGTGTATACAGATAAGGCTTCAGTCAATGTGTTTGGGCAGCACATAAATAATGTCAGTGAGCCACATATCTGACAAAATGATGGTAAAAATAAATGTAAGTCAGTTAATCTTTAACTGCTAAATCATTGTTGCTACGAGCAACAGAGTGTTCAGATAAAACAGACAAAATAAAGAAAAAACATTGACAGACAGTCATATGAATAGAGCCGTAGGTTCCTGTTCTCAGTTACTTGCATTTCAATGAACTGAATCAGAAGCAGCACACAAACAGCATCCAGTGTGTCCAAAATTAATTCACCAACTCAGTGATTGGAATAGAAATGAGATGATTAAATGACATCCAGTGTTGCTCATTTTTTTTGGTTTTGCCCTTTGGCTGCAGGTTTGCACCGTTTTCCTTCGTTTATGCATCATCAGCAGTGTAACACCCTGCATGCTTTTTTCCATTCTGTTTTAATGGACAACTTTGGTCGACGGGCAATGAAGATTAGCAGTAAACAGCTCTAATGTGGCTCTGAATTTCTCTCCCTGCTAATCATTGCCAACATAATGTCGATGATTGTACAGCAACTCGCGGTGAAATAGGACTCCGTTTTTCCAGGGAATCTGGGTTGTTTGGGTTGATTAACACTTTTAGAGAAATTTTACATAATGTTGTTGTTTCACTGTTGCTGTAATGTTCTTTGTCCCTTTGACTTGAATGAGTTTGAGCCAGCTTTTGTGTTGTGGTAGGCTCTGCAGTCTTTCAACCTCAGCCGTTAGCTGCCCTCTATGGGTTTGATTTGGGCCATCTGAAGACTGTCAATCATTGTATGAAGACAGATGTTGACATATGACTGGTGTTTGAATATTGGATCCTTATTTTTCAGTAACTGTTTATCTTTTTAGGAGTTCTCAATAAATTTGACGACTTCATCGACAATCTAAACAAATGCCAGATTTTGATCGGATGTGAGCTGCACTTAATCTCACCAAGAAAACTAACTTTCTGTTTTCATGTTGGCACTTCAGTGCCAGTTTAAACAGTTTACATCTGATTATCTGCGCTGCTGCTTTGTTATGCTGAGTGACATCACTTACGGATGTTATCTATAAATCTACGAGACCCCAGAATAAACACAACCCAACTCTCTCTAAACTTTACATTTAAAATCAAGCTGCAAGGAAAAAAGACTCAAGGACAACAACCCGTGCACCTGGACTTATTCTCGGAGACGCTGGGAATCGTTAGTCGGATTTAAAGTTACTGTAAACTGTTCTGTTTGGAAGTTTAACCTCTAAAGGCCAAGGCTGTTTTGGGAAATTTTACCTGACAAAACATCCCCAGATTCAGGCAGTAACAGATCCACAACTGTAAGTTAAATGCCTGAGGCTCTATGGATAAGAGATACTTGGCAGAAGTTTGAGATAGAATAAGTCTCTTTGTCCTTATCACCAAGCCAGAGCGACATTGGAAAACTCCAACAAAAACATGTATTTTTACCTTTGCCTAGTCAAAACTGTAAATTACAGAGTAAATAACCAATATTATTCTAATTATTCTAATAATGCTCAGCTGCAAGTAGGAACAAATTTGATGCACAACAATCCTACATCCATTTTAATCATAGGTACGAGGCAGTCTCTTCACTGAATGTGCCACGCTCTGAAACCTTCAAATAATGGTGGCATTTTGCATTTTAATAACAGATACAGACTGGTCTCAGCAGAGGGACCTCCAGCATGGAAAGGGTTAAAGCTTAAAATAGCAATGTAGACAAAAATTGAAGGTCACTTTCATGAAAACAGCGGCTCTAGTCAGACATTTGTATTGAATTTACACACTGATCTTGAACTTTGTCTTTTGTTTGGCACTCCTCGATGTAGCAATACAGAATCAAACGATGCTCAAACCTTGACTTTGAAAGTTCATGTGACTTCAGAAACAAGTTAACACAACTTTAAAATAATAGTTTGACAATTGGGGAAATATGTTTAATGCCTTTTTGCCCAGAGTTTGACTGATTACTGATAATACTCTTGATTACAGCAGCTTAGTACTGCACAAAGACCTGGAGCTTCCCAAACCCTCTTCCAGTTTCCGAGCAACAGCACCTCTTTAAGATTTTGTTTCGTGTACAGATTAAACTACAAGATATGACCTGTTGAACAGTATTGAGCCTTAGAAATGCTGGTGGGTGGACTTGGACACAGCCAGGTTTACTGTTTGCTGCTCGGTGTAGCTAAATGTCCGACAGCCCATTTACCTCTCAGATTTCCAAGGTGCTCGACTTTTACTTGAAGCCAGAATGGATGATAAATATTGAAATTGCTCTGAGAAATTTAAATGTATGCACATTTAAATTCAAACTGGGCAAACACTGACAGCTAAAAAACAATCAGTTTTGTAAATGTAAATTGTTCTCAACAGTCTGTTTTGGCAGTTATGAAACGAGTGGGTGTGTAAGCATCCCTGCACACATACGGCAGAATTACACCTGGAATGAAGACAGTTTTCTTTGACCCATCCCATGAGCTACCGAATGTGTTTGTACATGTCCACAGAGATCGTGTTGCCCTACAGGTACCAGTTGTTTTTTCGAAACAAATAAGCCTGTGGCAAATTGTAATTTCAGGTACAACCCTACCATTAAACCAAAACACATCGTTGCAAGGGATCTCATCCAGATACGCCTCAATACTGTGGCGAATGTAGTCGCTACACACCTGTACGTGCACCACTGTTTTTTTTTTTTTATCTCGTGCTATAACTGTGTATATTCTAAGAAACAAAGTCAAACCCCCCCAACGGCTGTAAAATATGGACTGTTTTCTGCCAATTAGCAAAACCTTGAAGACAAAAGAACCTGTAGAGCCAACAAATCCTTTCCGCAACACAATGTAATTGTTCAGTACAGGAGTTACAGTAACGGAAGGAATCGTGTGTTTTGGAAGTGTTTTTTTTTTCCTTTGCTTTCTTGAGACCACAAAGTTTACCCAAAAAACAAACGACCAAACAGAGAGACCCAGTCGGCTGTGCAATTGTCTATCTATGATAAGTACGCTGGAGGCGTATTTACAGGAAAATCGATTCTTTCAGTGGTGCTGGTCGTCATTACTCTGAGTCGCACTGCAACCACGCTGCAGGTTATCTGACTTCGACAAACAAATCCAGGAAAAGCACATTCATGTGAAACCTAATCTCTCAAATCGAGTTAGAGCACATTCTGTAAGGCCCGAAACAAGACATACGTGTACAGAAACAAACAACAGGAGGCAGAAATCATATTTTATAAAGTGTGTGCGCACAGCGTTACATAACAGCTGTGTTTTTCAGAGGGCTGACGCCTTAAGGCCAATCACATATGTATCCAGTTTACATATGAATGAAATGCCTAAAAAAATATTTTCTGAAGGCTGCCCAACGCCCATAAATCGGAGAGGGCTTCCCGTTTTTCTGTGCTCAAATAAATGCCAGAAGGTGGCAACAAAGAAAACAAGAAGTGTGTTTTCAAAGTAAGCAGGGTCAGTAGTTGGATGACGTCAGGGGCTCAAGGTCTGGGTTCCTCAGCGTTCAGCATCCGTGACAGTCTAGTGACGGGGAGGAAACAGCCTGTGGTACACTGAAGTTTTTTTTTTTTTTACTTAAGCAGATTCAAATGTTGAAAATCCCAATGCGCAAACACCAAGCCCATGCAGCTACTTCATGATGAAACTGACAGCTCAGGTTTAAGTGCAGTATAAGTCTGCCCCCGCCTGCTGAGTAACACCACCCACCTGGGCATGGTGACGGCAGCGGCAGAGCTGTTTGTTTGGATTTGTCTCTAATCCATTTTTAACATCCTACAGTTTGATTTGTTTGAAAGGTTCAATTACAACAAAGTTGTGTATTGCTTGGAGGGCATGTCCTGATTGTAATGGAGATTGATTTTTTTTTGTTTTTTTTTTGGTAATTTTTAATGACAAAAGTAGCAACAAAAATGCGTGTGGGTTGGCCTTTTCATGCAACTGAGCAGTGTTGATTTCCAGGAGACTCTAAACGGGGCCATAAGACCTGCAGGCCAAGGTCAAGGGACCTTTGGAGTTAGCTGAGCCAGCATGAGCACAAGTAAGCTAGATCTACCCTCATGTTTACTAATAATGTCATTGGACCTCATTCACCAACCGTGATTAAGAAGAAATGTATTCTTAAATCCCATTTACGCAGATTTAAAAAAAATTCTGGCATTCACCGACATTTTCTAATTTGGGATTTTTTTTTTCCCTTGGGTAACATCACGCATCTGAGTGCCGACATGTTTATGCCAAATATATTTTTTGGGTGTTTTTTCTTCTGCAGTTGTAGTATTTAATCGACAGTGATATTTTTTTTAGATTTAAAATGTTGATAGTTATTTGTATTACTTTACAAAGCATCATGGTTTTGAACAATCACTACACTCACACTCCAACGACTGCACGACAGTTGTGTCTCTCAGGTTTGACAGCAATCCATTGCTTGTTAGGTAAACAGGATCTTGGTGCCGGTCTGGAGGTGCTGTTGCGGGAGCGTACAGTCTGTGAGCAGCTGGTTATTTTTACATAATTGGTTTTGAGCCGTCCTGCTGAGATGACGTCCAACTGAACGAGAAATCTCATCCCGTGCATCTTTTTTCATTATTTTACTTCCAGTATTTACGCTACGCTGTTAAATATGACAGCGCTCTTTCTGTTCACTTCCTGCAGCGGCACCTCCGCTTCAGAACTACTGTAGTTGTTTTATGGGCATCGGCAGGGCGTGTACCGATAATAATTAGAGGCAACTAGCACGCGCTTTCGAGGATTCATCACTATAAGAGCACAAGTGCGAACAAATCCGGGGCTTTAGAACACCTGGTGAATCTGATGTACTTTTTCTTAGGACATTTCTTGAGAACGAATTTATGAAAAATCTTAAAAAGATATTGGCGAATGAGGCCCATTGTTCCCAGAATATTTGTACCCAAACCAAAAAATAAATCTAACAATTGTATCATATTTTAACATAAACTCTGAAACTATTGTAACCGAACGTCCTGGGTTCGTGTAACGGGGCACTTATAAGAATATAAGAAGCGGAGTCGGGAAGCCCACGGCTTCTCTCTGTTGTTTGTCCTCGCTCTCTTGACCAGAGGCGGGAGTTGCCTTACCTCTACGGCAACCCTGAGGGGACACGTCATCTCTAATGCAAACAATAAACACGAGACGGTCTATTACACTATTTTTGACAAACTGAATGACGATATCCTACTAACAATGTAAACAGCATCCAGCTCACACTATAACGTGAACGTTGCATGCAGCTTTAATACAACAGATGCAGCTCACAGTTCACAAACATGGGTACATTTCAGGATACTAATGTTTTGACGACATGTTGCTCATATGAAGTTAACATCTGAAACACATGTAACACGTATCACAGCAAAGTGTGTAATAAACATGAAAACCCACTGGAGAGCATCATGTCAGTGTTTACAGCCTTGCCTAAAGAGGTGTTGGAAACATTGTGCTTAAGGGCAACAGAAACAAGGGGACAAGCATGTTATTAGGGTTGGGGTGGGGGTGGGGGGGGGGACACAAGTGAACACAAAAATACAAAAGTCTGGTAAACTCAGAAAATTACATTGTTTTACTGCAATACAGCCTTTGAAACCAGGAAAAGACAAGTTACACCATATCCCGATATTATGTATCCAAAAGACAATCGTCTCATATGATTAATATACTATTGGCATACAGCTCTCCCCTATGAAAAATTTATGAAAACCTGCAATTATGTGAGACCTCAACTTCTTCCTTTTAATTCTCTTGAAAAAGAATCAAATCTAAATGTTTAGATGGAGAAATTTCTGATTCCAGTTTTGTTTTGTTTTTGTTTTTGTTATTGATCAGGTTAACAACAGAAACATAATGAATTATTAGCAAATGATGCTCATATTTTTGAAAGATGTTTGACTTTTTGTTTAAATTAGCATGAAAGGTGCTGTAAGGTTATCAACATTAGACCTGACAATAATTGGTTAGACTCTGGCAGTATTTGACATTTTGTTCATTTTTATTCCTAATTATGAAACAAACAAAGATTGTGTCTTGATCCCAAATCAATCCTAATATGAGAGAATTGTTGGGAAATAAATGAAGCATAAGCTTTTACAGAATTTTTTTATTTTGCTGGTATGTCAAACCAGAATACTTTTTCTACTATTATATTATGTCCTAGATGAACTTTTTTATAATTGTAAATATACATTGCTCCTGCCCTTGGTTGCACTTGGTATGCTTTCTAAATATTATTTTATTTTTGTTTTGTTTCATTTCATGTTTCTGTTTTACAAAGAACTACTATGTCTAAAATATTGTAGCATAACTGTTATGACCATCAATTCCTCTGGATACAAGCCTCAACTTATTGTTGAAATAGACACAATTTTATTTTGTCATTTTAATATTTAATTATTTGCCTATTTTGAGAGCACAATGTACAGTCTCTGGCCTTCTTAGGGTTTCATTTTTGTTTATTTCCTCAAAATCACCTAACCATGCTCTCCAACATGGTTCAGGTTGGACACAAAATATGTCCAAGGCCTTTCCTGAACACAGTGAACAGCTGATGATGGCTGTGAAGTGAACTCAAGGGGAGGGACAGAGCCCTGCAGGAAGCTTGGAGGCTGAGCCTCATTTCAATGAAGTCACTGGTGTCTGATGTCTGCTTTTATCGCTCTGTTCTCATGAGTAAAGCCTGCTTGTGTCTTGCAGTTAGCTGATGATCTGATAGGGAAACAGCACTGAGCTGCCTGTAACCACAGCAGCAGACAGAGGATGCTGTGGAGGGGGCTGTGGAGTGGGCTGAAAGTTTTCAGATAACTTGGAAACAGCTTTTTTTTTTCTTTTCTTTTTTTTTCTTTTTTTTTTCTATTTTGACAATGTTGCTCAAACTTCTTTCAAGAGCAACTAAGTTTCCTGCTCTGGACTGGAAATACCGACATTAAGAAGAGTTGTTTCACTCGTCGTGAAGTGCGTTTGGACACAACAATGAATAACCACTCGATGACAGGGAGGACCATGGTCCCGACCATTCCATCCATTATGTTCATTTTCGGGGTGGTTGGAAATGTCATCGCCATCGTGGTTCTTTGTAAATCTCGCAAAGAACAGAAAGAGACGACGTTTTACACGCTGGTGTGCGGGCTGGCAATCACAGACCTCCTGGGCACGCTGCTGGCCAGTCCGGTCACCATCGCCATTTATGTGAAAGGATCGTGGCCCGGCGAGGACCCGCTGTGCCAGTACTTTGGATTCACCATGCTCTTCTTCTCTCTGGCAGGGCTCAGCATTATCTGTGCCATGTCGGTGGAGAGATACATTGCTATAAACCATGCCTACTTCTATAATGAATATGTGGACCAAAAACTGGCCGGCTTGACTCTCGTAGCGATCTACATCTCCAACGCGCTTTTCTGCGCTCTGCCGAGTGTGGGCTTCGGACAGGTGAAGAAACAATACCCGCAAACCTGGTGTTTTCTAGAGTGGAGGAGCAACAACACCAGCGATGCCACCTACTCCTACATGTATGCGGGTTTCAGCTCTTTGCTTATTCTCGCCACTGTTATATGTAACGTGCTGGTGTGTGTGGCTTTGATCCGGATGCACCGGCGCTTCGTGCGCAGGATGTCGCTAGGGACAGATCTGGGGCGCAACGTGGACCCGCGGAGGAGAGGACGCAGCTTTGGGCGTTTGGCCGGTGCAGAGATTCAGATGGTCATTCTGCTCATAGGCACATCGGCAGTGGTGCTCATCTGCGCCATCCCACTTGTAGTAAGTTATTTTTTTGTCTGCGCTGCCTCTAACCATTAGGCATGTTTTACGCACGTCTCTTTTACACTTAAATGCAGCTTTTGGGACATAGAACTATTTCGTCTTGTAAAGTGATCAAAATTTGAGTACATGATTTGAAAGCCACGTTAAGACTTAATGCACAGGTCTTATTACAGTTAGTTTTAAGCATGGAACAAATGTATTCATGCAATCTGATCTGAAGTGCATGATCAGAGAGAAAAGTTCCAACTCATCTCTTTTAAATGTGAATTACTTTCCCCTCCCTCTCATGTTTTCATAGTGGCCTCTTAACACACAGACACACACATGTACATCTAAACCTACACTACATCTATCCATTCAGTCACTATTTTATTCTCCCTTGCAGGCTCAGGTGTTTTTGAACCAGCTTTATAAAACTCCAGTGGAGCTGCAGCTTGACAAAAACCCTGATCTACGAGCGATACGCTTCGCCTCCTTCAACCCTATTCTTGACCCCTGGATCTACATCCTGCTCCGCAAGGCTGTTCTCCTCAAGCTCATTGAGAAAATCAAGTGTCTGTTTTGTAAAATGGGAGCAAGGAGGCAACAGAGACAAGGAAATTTCCACTGTATAGATGCTCATCAGCTCTCCTCCGTCATCTCGAACCGGGACTCTCACTCCTTGGTGTCCCATGACCTGCGAGATATAACCAACAGCTTCCAGACCTTCCTCTACCTGCCAGAGGGAATGGAGGTGTACACAGGAACCTGTCATAAGGCAGACAGGCTCTCTGGTTCACATCCTTCTTCAGGAAGAAACTCACAAGCTTCTTATTCATCTGAGAAGAGCAGAACTGAGGCTCAGACCCGAAAAGGGTCCAATGCAATCACAGAGCTTTCAGCTCCTCCCTGCCCAAAAGATCCTGCACTTCAGGTGACGTTGAGCACCGAGACAGTGGAGGAGAAATGCATCTGACTCGACTCTGAATCAGAAGAAAGTTCTCAGATTGAAGGTAGATTGTCTGCTGAATTCGTTCTCCACAATAGAGCTTTTAAACCTCTGAAAAAACAGGGGAAGGCACATAAAAATGACTCTTCAAGTGAAGTCGGACACATAAAGGGAAAAAGAGAGAAGTGCTGCGAGCTTTATCGCCCTGTTCTCTGTTTCAGCACCCAGCTACCTCAGAGATGACTATCTGTGACTTGTGTGAACAGATCTTATCATTTTGCCCAAGACAAGGATGTTAAACACAGATCCTTGATGGAAAAACTTATCCTTCCTAATTTGATCTACTTTGTTCAATCATTGTGGAAAACTTTAACGGCCAGTAATTTAAAATAATTGACTCAAGCTTGTGGTCAATATGATAAATGAAACATTGTGAATGTGATTCTTATGAGTAATCACTGGCATGTGTGCTGCCATTGTAAGAATTGATTCCTCTAACAAACTCCATTGTGCTGTGCTTATTGAGGGACATATTGTGTTAGTTCCATGACTAATGTACCCTACAGTTTTAAAATGTGGTGAACGCACATTTTTGTTCCTCGGCCCTGGAATACACGCAAATATGTCATCTCACATTATAAAAAGCTTAGTTTTCCACCTTACAGTGAGGGTACAAAGATTTCTCTGCCACAACAGACTAGGAATCTTGAACATAATTTCGGAGAAGGTGATGTAAATCAGTGAACAGATGGTGATTAATGTGGAGTATTAAGCTGTCAGCTTGAGAAAAATAATGTTCTAAATGATCATTGTTGTGTCAAACTTTTTTTGTAATAAAATTATTCTTCTCTAGGAGAAGGTTCTAGTTAATAAAACTCTAGAGGGGTTACCAGTCCAAAAGAAGTATTTGAGCAAAGTCCTAAATTTTTAGTTTGACCAGTACTCATGCTCATGCATTACTTTTCCAGGAATACAATCCAGGAAATCAGCACTCAATTTAATAAAGAACATTTTTACAAAAGTATATGTATCCTTTGGGGCTGTTACTAAGACTTTTCATTTGTAATCATTCTCAATTAATGTATTGTCTAAATGTGTGATATTGTAAAAAATAATAATAATAATAATAATGTCCATATATCAGCTTCCAGGAGTCCAATGTGACAACTTTAAATTGTTCCTAAGGTCCAAAAGTAAAATATATTCTGTTTCCATTATGGTGAAACTGAGAAAATCAGACAATACTGTAATTTAAGAAGCTGGTACCAGCAGGTATACGGCATTAGCGCTTGAAAATAAACAGCCCTCAAATGAATTAGACAAGAAAACCCAAGGTTATTTAATTCTAGGTCAAAATTGAAATCCTCAAATTTGTAAGAGTGCTTTTAATTTGTCAAATAAGAATATATATTTATCATAGTATCATCAGAACCGTTTTTGTGATCCTGTTCTTTGCTGCACTTTTCCTAAATGCCAGAATTTCCCTTTTTAGTGTCTTATAATATTTGTTGACACCTGCTGTTGCTGTCTCACATATACAGCATATAACAGACTAAACTTTTGAACTTGTTGTTGTCTTGGTTTCAGCAGCTTTGAAGCACACAGTCCGCCTCCTTTTCTTCCATTATTAAATGTTCTCCAATTGCAGCTTAATGTCAGGGATTCCATTTCTGGTTTCTCTTGTTGTGGATACATTTAGAAAAGCTTGTTTGTGTGCAGAAAGGCTGAGAATGATGCCCCTCGAGATTGTGCAGTATGATATTTGGTTGAAGTTAGAGTGGCCTATTAACAAGGTCTTTTAATTTATTTTTGATCTTTAAATTATGCACTTTATTTTGTATTTTGTTTAGATTTGAATCCATAATGAAATCTGTGGACATATAGCGGAAAATTGTTTTTCTATTTGTTGTTGTATCACTTTTGTAAACATGACTCATGAAATATGCCAAAACTGCGCACTGAGAACTGAGAATTTATGTGTGGTCAGGAATACAAATGTGTACATTTCATAATGCAGCTGTAAGTAAACTTCAGTGCTATTGTTTCACAGCAGACATAGCCTTTGACTTGTTATCATATGTTGTCACCATAAAGCGGAATTTCATAATTAGAGCACCAAGTTTCTCACACTCCCTTTTTTTCCTGATTAGATCTGGTGAGATCACCTCATGACCCCCATTAGCTCAGACAAACGACCCTGAGATTAGCATGCTGTCACTTTTCCAACGTTTACAGACAAATAAACAATATCTAACACACGGGTTAGGTTACTTAAAAAAACAACTCTTGATCTCAGTAACGTGTCAAATATCTATTTCCAGACACAGAGAAATAGAGACAAACAGTAAATCTTTGTTCTAATGGAGAAAAAAAAATTAAAATCAGGGTCTCAGGAAATAGACCTGGCCGAGAGAGCTTCTTCCCTGAAACAATAAACACAATCTAAGTCTCCAATTCAGTGCAATTGAGGTTAAACAAGCACTGCAGTGGCTTAGGCAAACACGTAGCCTAAAAGACAGTGTCAGAGTATCTTCCAGACTCTGGGAACAACACAAAGTAATCAAATTAAACTGAGAAAAATTGGATCTTACAGTAGCGGGTCACTGAGATGCATATGGAACAATTCATGAAACTTCTCTGCAATTTGATCGTCTTTGCTCCGAAGAGTCTGCAGCACTTAATTAAATGTATAAATGGACAACCGGTGACGCTGATATTTACCATCTGTGTGAACAAGTGTACACTGACATCCTGTACAAAAAAGCTGCACACTGACCTCACACAGGTTTAAACCTGTCCACTCTATATTTCAGCGGCAAATTGGGATTACGTTTTAGTTTTTTTTGTTTTTTGAAGGAGTGGGAGGGGGATCCTTAGTGATAAACAACTTGACAATGTATGCTGTTACAGAGCTGTCACGCTGCTTTACATCAGAGGGGTCCTTCAGTGATTCTCTGTTACCTCTGAGCTGATTGATAAACAGCAGAAAGCACCTGCTGCTCCACCACGTCTGCTGTCCCCGTCAGTTGAAGAAGACACAAAACAATCGCGGCCTGGACATATACCAGAACCGAACAGATGCGGGAGTCGATAAACATCTCGGAGCCTGCGCTTCATCCCTCCAGTGCTGTAGAAAATTGGAATGAAATGTAATCCAGAAGGAAAAGATGATCCCTGCGCTGTGTTTTTAGCACACACATTAGTGTGAAGAGCATCCTTTTTTTTTTTTTTCCATGTGACGTCCATGAAGCAATGAGCTCAGTGGTGGTAATATCCTATTAGAACAGTGAGGCCTTGTTTGGTGATGTATTTTAATGCTCAGCGGGCCATTTCACCCAAATTACTCCAATATATTTTCTCAGAGTTTTGTCTACTGTTGCCTGAAACAGGTTTGATTTGGATTATTTTTTCTGTAGGATTTAGTGCCAAAGGAAACTTCACAGTGAGGTCTCTGGATGGTCCACAGCAGCAGCTGCAGTAATTGTGGAAGGTGTTATATATATTTTTTAAAGGATATTCTTAACGTTATGAACTCCACAAACCCAATCCCATTTCCCTGATTGTATTAAAGGGACACTCAGCCTAATTTTACACATGAAGATCAGTTTAATTATCCTGCATTTGGAACACCACAGTGTTTTCTGGGCTCTGAAGTCATGTCTTGGATGGGCTCTCTTGGATGGGCTGTCTTGGCATGAGACACCAAATGTTTTACAGAGATGTTACAAATTAGACAGGTGGAATTTTAAAAGCATACGGCAGATGTTTACCACACCAGAAATGTCTGTTACCTGGATTGGCATAAATCCCTGTTAAATATCAGTTCAAAAATATTTACAGCAAAGTGTCTGTTATTGTAACAAAACATTGAACATACAAGCTAGATGACAGTGACAACTTCAGTGTACAATAGAAGTTGCTACAAATACCAAAGTGCTTTTTAGGAGGAGAAATCCAACCAAGAAGAGTGGGTAACAGCTAAAGATGATTTATTTTACAATCTGCAGATTAAATCATTTAATTTGTTGTGTCAGTTTTGGTTGAGTTCAACAGCTGCGTTGATGCTTTGGTGTTTTAAATTCACACCTTCGACTGGCTTCCTGTTCACTGCAGCGGCAGCACCTGGTGCTCATGGGTGCAGCTGTGTTCAGCCCTGTCTACCGTTCCAAAATGATGGAATCTCAGAAACAATGAACCAAAGCTGGTGGTCAGAACATAAAGCTAGATGATCGTTACATCATCTGAGTGAGTCCTGTGATGTTGTCGAAGGGAAAACATACCCCTCCCACTTCCAGGATCCTCATTTCCAGAGCTTGACCATAGAGATGAAAAGTCAGGATAGGTCAGTCCCTGCTGCCCTGATTTAAAATATCTGTCTCTGATAAATCCTCCGACTATAAGGAGGTGCAGTATCAAACTGCTGGCCAGCTCCTTTAAAGTAATAGCAGCCATCGCAGCAACTGGTCCGATGAAAAGTTTTTGCATGTTTAGACAACCTCAACATGACGGAGAACCCTAAAGAGTACACATCAGCTACAGTACAGTAGTAATGAACCATTGACAATGTGTATTGATTATTTTTTGGGTAAATTATAGCTTTCATTTTCACATCTCGGTACTAATCCAACAGTATCAGCGCTCAGTGCATCCCAGCCGAGCGTTCAGTCCAGTTGGAGACAGCAGTGTGAACGGCCCCTGGGCTCGATGTAGTCCCCATCCTGACTGTGTTTAATCCCACACAAATATACAGAATGAAGAAAGATTTATTTCAAAGGTTTTAAAGCAGAGTTATGTACACCAGCGAGTTCCCATGAAATCAGCAGCTAATTGGTAACTTTGATGTCCACCGTTATATAACACCCAAGCAAATAGGAAAATCTTCACCACATGAGATGACCTGTCAGACTACACAAACACCAATACAAATTTTTAAATAAACATTGTCTGTCATTAAGTATACTTCTAAATCCGTTTTAAAGTGGAGAGAAAAACAGTTGTGTGTTTTCAACAAAATAAAAGCCTTAATGTGTTTACTTGTCTGATGAAAAGTTTCTGCTGTGCAGTGTATTGTGTTTCTGAAGTAGACAAGTGTGTCCAATTATTTGAAAGTATTATACCATCTGGCAATAGTGCTGATGTGTGCATGTGTGTCATTGCAATGTGTGTGTGGGGGTGTATTCACAAGGGTCGTATTTATTGACGAATTTTCCAGAGTCCACAGAAGGTCATTTCTGCACGTTTAGAGTAATCGGTAATATCCATAAATTTTCAATTCCTATCAGTCATAGACCACCCAGGAACATTTGAGTTGCTTTTGAAAAAAAAAAAAACCTACATATTACAGAGGAAATTGGTTGCAGGGGGTGAAAATTAAACAGTAACAATTGAAATCTTTGAGTCATCTGACACTTTCTGTGGGTTCACATGTGACCAGTGATATCATCCCCTTATACTTAAAACCAAAAGCAACAAGAAGTCTACATATAAAACTATCATAAAGGGAAGGGATGCAAAAGGTAAAAAGATTAAGTCTGCAATTAGTTACATTTAAATAGAAGAATATAACCTTAAGGATCTGCTCTCATCAACACCAAATAGTGTTATTAGGGAGTTTAAAGGTGAGTGTTACAGTCTTCATTCATTCATTCTGGTTACTTGATCTCCATGCGCTAACTCTCTGGTCATTTCAGACCTACCACTCCCACCTTCCCTGCTGTCCTGCCAGTATGATCACCTGATGTTCCCCGCCTCCTTTCTCACCTGCAAGGTTGATCAAAAAGCTCTGAGACTGCTCCTGTTGTGCACTGCTCCTGTTGTGCCATGACGTGCATGGAGCAGGAGGAAGCTGCAACCTTTGTGAGTAAATATAAAAAATTTCGTAGCTTGAGCAACATCCCCACTTGAGGTACACACATTTTTGTGACCACTGGTCCGGGCACATCACCAATTTGACCAACTTGAAAAGTTTCGTGTCATATTTTCAGGGAACAGAAAGAAGTTTCAGGGAGCCAAATCTGGCGTGGAGGGGTGGAGGGGAGTGATGAGCGTGATGAGCGTGTTGTTGCAGGGGAGAAACTCACCCGTTTTATCAATGTGCAGTAAGAGGGCATTTCCATTTCTGATTATTAAACTTGTTTGATATTGATGTCAAACTCTAACTATAATGCCACAGAAAACAGAAAAAACATTGATTGATAAAGTTAATCATTTAAAGATGTCATCACATCAGAAAGGCACAATATAGAAGTTGTTTTTAATCTGGTCTCAGCACAAAATGTAATGGTAAACCGTTTCAGGTCCACAGAGAGGTGCTCTGACAGAGAGTCACGTGTCCACGCATACTGGAAGAGCAACATTTCCCAGCTCGAGCTTCTCTCCCTGCCAACTCCGGTGCTTCACTCAGTGATTCATGGAGCTCTCAGCAGATTTTTTTTCCTTTTTTTTTTTTACACGCACCTAATATGAGTATGTTTCTCCTTCATTTCTCAAATAATCATTAGCCGCTGCGATCACCTATTACACACTGAGTAGAATTTCCCCTCACTGTTCCTGTGCACCATGAATCATTTATTTCAAAACAGGTTAATTTTGACAGCAGAGCTTCACCAGATACTCTCTGTCTCTGTGCAGGAATCAGATTCATGTGTCTCTGAGGTTTTTCTAATAAATCGCTCTCTGAAACAGCGTTGATGGCTTAAACCTGCTCATATAATCATTTGTTTTCAAATTTCAGCACCTCATAACTCAAACCCAGTTGCTGGGTGTACTGAATTTCAAACCAATTTATTAATCACATACTGCATTACTTGGAAAGAAAATATCGTTATAAACCTGGTTTTACTTTAATTGTCGTCACCTATTGTCAGTGTTATTTTTATTGTTGTTTTCAACTGTTGATAATTTACCTCAAACAAAAAAATATGGTTCATAACAGTGTTAGACACAAACTCAAGTTTTACCTGAAAAAAAAAACCAGGTTTGTTGTTAGTTGTACACAATGATATGGTTCTGATATTTAGAACTGAAAAGGATGCTATAGTAGAAACAATCAGTAAAAAATATTGACATATGAAACATATAATTTGTTTAGGCGGTGCTCTGAAGTTACTCTTGTAATTGTAACACTATCTCTGAGTCACAGTTGGTACTTAATAGTTTTCTTCTCACCGGTACTGGGTAAAGTGACTTAATCAGGGTTATTTTGACTTAATTTGTAGTGTGAATGTTTCTTGGGATACTGTCATTCCTCCACAACTTCAGTTATGAGTCACTAGTTTCTTGCTGCTGCCACAATGATCATTTTTTTTTTCTGTTGACTGTTTGAAAACTGCCTGCATATTGTCAGTTGTGTCTCTGAGCATGAACGGCGTGCTTGGGAACTTCTGGTGAAGGCTGCAGTGTTCCTCCGAAACATGATTTAGTGGAGGGGTCATTTTAGCATATCAAGATACAACAACATGAACAGGCCATAAATCTGCTGCTTTATGTCAACCTGAAATGGTTTCTGAAATCCCTGACTTCAAAAGGAAAGAAATGAGTGAGAACAGTGCAGTTCTTGGTCTCTAATGAGTAAATTATTCTGAAAACACTCACTGTTAGGTGTGCTATTAATCATAATACAGGTGTATTTTTGCTTGTTTCTATGTGTGTGAGTGTGTTAAACAGCTCAGGTTTCGTCCTTCTTGTGAGTCTTGACTTCAGTTCTTTGCCCCTCACCAAAGGCAATGAGACACTGTCCTCATTTCCACTGCCCAGACCTGGGCCACTAATTGTTGGTGGTGTGGATCAACATGAGTGTTAAGTGCTTTACCAGCGACTGGGAACGGGGAACAAGTGCGCTTACTTGCACACACACGTATCAGATGTCGCCTCTACTTTTCAGCAGGCAAAAAAGCACCAAAGACATCACGATGTGAAAAAGTGCAGATGTGGAGTGAAGGAATCTGTTTCTGTTGAGCTCTGTCTCTTTGCATACACCACGCTAACACAGCAGAAATTTGCCCATTAAAGTGGGGCTTTCTATAATGGATTTCTTAAAGCTACTCCAGACATCATAACAATCTTTCAAACTGTCCAAAATGGACTGCACCTTTTTTTGCCAACTGTCCAGTTTATCACAGTTTACCGTCAACTCACCCCACATCCTTTTAATACTCTGTCACTAGCTGAAACAGGCTTCACAAGATAAACAGACTGACTGACGTGCTCTGGGCCGTGTTAATCTGAAAACGCACTAAATATCTTCCAGCTTTAAAATGACAGCAAACAAGTCTACAAATACAAGCGAAAGTTGGTATGAATATGTTCTGCCAGATTAAAGGTTTTTCTTTTCAACTGTTTCTGTATTTATCAGTGAGGATCATCAATGCTGCAAAAATAATAATTTAATAACTGTGACATTTACCCCAACAGATGGTTTTGATATATTGCTTACATTGTTATTCCTTAAATTACTCACTTTAATTGAGAACGATTTATGTTTATCTTACTATCATTTGTCTAACCAGATTTTTTTATCACCTAAAATTCTCCTTTTTAACTATTACATTGTGGACAAGGGGATGCATTATTCATTAATATAGTGGGGGAAGACCATATGTTTGCCTTTACCTATGGAAAAATCCATCATTCATTCACCTTTTCTCTGTCATCTCTCTTTATCTGACTCTCCTCACGGTGAGTTAAACCATCAAAATCTAGGACATATACGAACAGACAAATAGGTAGAGAAAAAATAAAATGTTGTCAGTTTCTGAAACAGCAACAGAACCTTTTGCTTTCATAAAACCTTCAACACTTTTTCTCTCTGTCTCTTTATGCCTAGTCTCCTGCCTGACACGCCCACCTCACCTGCTCTCAGTTCCCTTATCTGCTCACCTGCAGCTGCTCTGTAATCAGTATGTTCGGTTCCTCTCCCCCAGTCTGCCACGACTAGTTGCTGCATCATAAGTTGTTGTCTCTCTCAGCCTTAGTTTTTTTCTAGTGTTCTGTTTCTTAATCAGATTTTGTCCCTGTCTGGATATATAGATATAGATATAGATATAGATATATAGATATTTAATGTACTGTATATATACTGTATATACTGTGCATTTTATATTTTATATTTATATTTTTTATTTTATTGCTTTTCTATTATATTATTCTATTCTATTATTATTTTATTCTATTGTTTCTATTATTGCTCCTGTATGTATGCTGTTGTGGCGAAAAAATTTCCCCTCGGGGATTAATAAAGTATATACCTACCTACCTACCTATTGGACTCTTGTCTCTCGTTTGTCTCTGCTTTCAGTTCACCTGCCTCATCTTTGCATCTTTAGCAACTGTTTGTGAGTAGTTCTCTATTTAGTTCTCAACCTGCCTCAATGTCATACGTTTGGGTCAGCTCCCTTTTTAACTGTAACACCTTCACACCCAAACAACTGCGTTCAATAATATTGACTGGCTCTTATCAGTCAAAATAAGTGAACCTTTATTCAGGTTAAAGCTTAGTGGAGCTATTATGGGGTTAAATGTGCCTGTTAATAAAAACACAAATGTGGGATCATAATCTGGCCAACATAAACTGCAGCCCAAATCACTCTAAAATATAACGTGCAAGGAAATGTGATTTGCACCCAAAACACTATGAGTGTGCCGGGGCTTTAATTTCTATAGACAAAAAAACAATATATAGGACCAGACATATAAAATTAATTTCTCCAATGAATTTTTTATTTAACTCATACCCTCTCAGCCACAATTGCTACTATTTTTTTCAAGGCCACCTCAGGTGAGGAGACAAGTTGGCTTATTTTCTGGTTGACCATGAAGTTCCTGGTTTGATCTGTAGAACAGCAAGATAAATTGGGGTTGAGATGGTGACATGTGAGTGCTGACCTCCTCCTCATCACCACCTCTGGGTTGCGTTTCTGAAAATAGACCGTGCCTGTCATTTCCTGGACTCTCCGTCAGCTGCAGTAGCTGTTCAATGTTGGTTAAAACAAGTTTATAAAGTTGCTGTAAGTGTACATGCATATATAGCGCTTTGAATAGCTTCAGGGGGTTTACAGTCCATCAAATACACATCGTTGTTGGAGGGAGCAAGATTCGTGTTATTTGTGTTATCGCTGCTCGAAATTGTTCTACCGAGGGGCACGACTGGAGAAAGATTTGTCTTTTTGTGCCACCGAAGGGCAGTCAAGCAGTGCTGGTGCTTGAAACACCTTTTTAAACTTGGGTTCTCACTCTGTCACCTGTGGGCTACTGTAATAACACAAGCTGTGACCTCTTTCTCTGTTACATAACCACAACACAAACAGGTCACTGTAAGAAGGAACAAACCACCTTAGCCTCATCAAATAAATCAATATTTAGGTTTCACCACGACCTGATCCCCTTTGTCATATCATAATGTGACCACAATCATGGACTCTGAGGCTCTTGGCCGAGCAACATGACAGTGTGTTCTTCACGTATCCTGCTCTGACACTGTACTTCCTCTTCATTTCCTACTGTGCGTCCTCCGTGAACTGTCAGACCCTCCAGAGTGTTTGTTTTGAGAATATTTGCAGAGTGTCTTCTGTGTTGTGGAGCTGCTGCTATGTTATCATGAAGTTCCTTCTGTACAGAATAGAAAATAAACATTTATAGTTTGGGAAACCAATTACACTTATAATCTAAGGACTATGAAAGGATCTGGAGACTACATCACATACAGAAGCCATTTGAGATTCCCATTGGAATTTACATGGCTTATTGATGTTTATATCTCTAAAATAAATCATGCTCAGTCTGTTGATTTTTAAAACTGGTAATGAATCAGGGAGTTGCGGACATGAGGAGTAGAATGATGTTTATTTTCACCACCTTTTTTAAAGAGCCACAAGTCAAGTATATCAGACTCTGTCATGTTCATTAGATGGGATTTTATTATAACCCCTGCAGTTTAAATTGCTTAAAGGGTCACTGTATATGATTTTATGGATATCTATTAATGGAACACAATATTCATAATTAATTATGTTTTCATTAGAGTATAATCACCTGAAACTAAGAATTGTAGGTTTTTGGTTACCTAAGAAGGAGCTTTTCATATCTAGACTAAACGGGTCCTTGTCCATGGAGCACACCATGTTGCACATTTAATATTTTTCATGTTTTGCAGCCAACAAAGATCCTTGCATGTTGCAAGGACCGGATGAGGGAAGGGGTGTTCTCGTTGGTAGCAATCTGCAACCTCATCACTAGATGCCACTAAATCCTCCACACTGCTCCTTTTTAAGAAGTTAAACTACAACAATTTGAATTTAAGGAATAATACCAACAGTCATCATGCAACCTCTGCAAATTCCTTTAAGACACAGCAACAGAATAAATCATATTTTAGGCTCAGGGAAAATTGTAAAATGCTCTTGCTCTTTTGGTGCCCTTTATGTTGTTGAATTTTAATAAAGTGTCTAATTAAATCTAGCACATATCATTTTTTTAAATGATGCTAGTTATTTTGATAAGTTGATACAAGAATTTGTTCATTTTGCCTCCACACGCAGCCTTTTGTCTACATTGTTGCTTACCTTGGTTTTGAAAATATACCGTTTCCTATCTTTTTAACAAAGTTTTGTAAACCCCGTTTGTTTTATCATTTACTTCCAAACAGTAAACGGCTTTAACTTTTTATAACTGACTAACTGCAGCGGTGTTATATGTTGCCTCCCTTTCCGTCATGTTTGAAGTTGCTAATTGCTTTAAATGTTTTAAATTGTTTTTTCATGTAATTTAACAGCACTTTGAGGTGCATTTTGTTTGAGAGGTTCCACATCAATCAAATTTAATATGATTATCTAAAACTAATCGGTCCATTGTGCCTGAATTTAGTCCAGTCCTGCTTATTTAATTGACGACATCATCTAAGCAGAAAAGTCGGACAAAAAAGTATCACTATGAACATTTTTGCTTTTGGTTTCCCAGTGAACCAAAGCCAGGAGGACAAATATAATTCAAGTGGTATCAGTGGCCTTTGATTTGCTCCAGTGATAATAACTGTTTGAATCTATGTTCAAAGAAATGACTGATAAAGGCTGCGTCTAAACTCCAGCATTGGGGCCCCTGTGGACACACATGACAGCCGCTCTGCTCCTCTGTAGTCTAAACTGCTTCCTTCACTCTCGATGAATCTGAGAGACCTTGAAAAATTCATCAATTTACTCCAGTCGGCTTGTTTAGATTGTCACGACAAACTTGAAAGACTTGATGGAACTCCTTTTCCTGCATGCATCGCTGATATGCATCTCACAAACATTTCGATGTCCTTATGGTCCTATCATCAAGAAAGGTTACACAGCAGGGGCATCAGTTTGTTCTCTCTTCTCTCTCTTTATCACCAAAAGTGATTTGGGATTCATTATGCTTAGCCTCAGTTATTGTCATGTTATTTGACAGCTGTTTCTCCCGAGTGATTTGTGTTGTCAAAATAAGTCTGTAAAAACTGTTTAAGGATCACCTGAGAGGGAACTTTCTCATTTTGGATTCATCAGTATTGTATCACTGTAGAGAGGAGACAAGGGGAAACAGAAGGAGGAAGATGAGGACAAGGAAGAACATCCAGGCATTCATTGCAGCTGACCACATCATGCCAGGCAAAAATGTCTACTGTACAGCCAAAGGAAACATCAGCAAAAGACAAAGTGCCAGACAGAAAATAAATACAGGATGAAGCCTTTTTATTTCAATTTCCATATTTTTAACCCTCCTGTTCTGCAGCTTTGTTTCGACTGTTGTTGGCATTTTAAGGTTGTTATCTCTTTGGCACTGCTTGTGCCAAAACTAATTTTCTACGTAATGTTCACTTTTATGTTTGTAAAATGCTGTACATGAAGAGCTTCTTTCAATACATACAGTATCTGTTTTGCTGTCGTTTTGTGTAAATGGCATTGTTTCGATCAAATGTGTAACAACTGATGAAAAAAAAAAAAGACTTTGGGGAAAATCCATGAAAAAGGGAAACCAGCTGTTTCTTTTGATAAGTCTGTTACAGTTTGATAATACAACCAGGGCTCATCCTCCATTGAATTGATGTAATTGTGCAAACAAAATACACTTTGAACTCAAAACACAAGTGAAGGTGTTTCCATCTGCTGGCTACAATGAAAACTACACGTGAAAACAAAGCCAGCACATGCAGAGGCTGCTTTCTCTTTTGTACAGTAACCCATTTTTTCATTCATCTTAAAATGTTAAAAGCGGATAAACGATTTAGGTGGTTGGGGTGCAGCAAATGTGACTATGATAGTGTGTCCCGTTCTGCTGATTTTAGCTCTTTGTATTATCTACCATTATATAGCCTAATTATCTAATTGTGTTAAAGTGGAAAAGTGGGAGCTTGTGAAAAGGTGTTCATACTTAATTACTAAATGTGGACTATCCCCTCACAAAAACCATCAGAGACACCAACAGTTTCTCTGATAGAAGTAATAGTAGTAAAATAACAATTAATACACAGGACACTTAGATCCTAATCCTGAAACCTTTCCAAACATTAAGTTCTCATAGCAATCAATCATATTTTTCAGCTAAATAAATAATAAATAAATGAATACGAATTGAGAGTAGATGTAATGAAGCATTTCTAACATCAGTATAGCCATTGTTGCCTTTTCCTGCAGGAACTCAACCCCTTAACTCAATGTTCAAGGAAAAACTCAGACTGGTTTTAAACTTGGTTTCCTGCAATAGTTCATACATTTATTTATATTAAAGTTTATATTTTCACATTTGTCAACTTTCTGGACAAAAAGTAGGCTACGTCCTAAAAGTTGAACAAAAATGTGCCAGGTCCTGAGGATAGCTGCACACGGGGGGGAAATATAGCTCAATAGTCTTGAAGCATTTGTTTCAACCCAGACACAATTTTACCAATTCTAACGGACAGTAGTTTGGGGGAAAACAAGTGACTCTCGCCAAAGACTTCAATGTAAAATAGCTTTACAAAACCAATCCGTTTTAAAACACCGGATGAAAGTTACTTTAAAAATGACACAACGGCACTATGTCTACGGATTATTTTTCCACACTGCCTGCCAAAGAACACGCTGGATAGATAAACAAGTTTATATCTTTATATCGCCCTCTCTGGGGGAAAAGTTTACCTTACTTAACTCAAGTTTGCCCTGTTGCTGAACTCAAGCTTAACTTGCAGGCTTAACTCAAGTTTAACTCAGATGCTTATCTCAAGTTTAAGTGAAGTTTAAAAAAATAATGAGTTGCTGCAGCCTGAAATGAGATCATTAAAACAGTGAAATGCTGTTTACATGTGAATGCATCAGTAATAATACGTTAATGTTAGTCTCTGATTTATAATGGGAATTACTAGAGTATTGAGTACTTTTACTTTTGATCTTTAGGTACATTTCCTGATTACTTATAGGCTACTTGGCATTATTAATGCAGGACTTAGTTTTGTATGGAGTGTTTTATACTGTGGTAGTAGTAAAAACCTGAATACTTCATCCATAATTCCTGTACAGGTATTTTTATCGTGGTATTTTTTACTTACAGATGTAGAATGAATTTTATTTTAGCCACTCCCCATCTACAGAGAGGGTCTCCTCCTCTGATCAGGTGACTACACGTAGATTCAAATTTTTTAATGAGGTCAGAACATCTGCTGCTTCTGTAGGTCAGGATAGCCAGCAGAGAAGGGCTTCCCCAGCCACCTACCAAACAGCAAGCTGTAGGTTCTGACTCGGACCTGTCCTGCCAGCGGGTCGCTCCTGTGCAGTCACAGGTCAGTTTAATCAAGTTTCACCGGAACACGCAGGAATCGGTTACAGTTACAAGGTAGTAAATAAATTAAAGATGCCCACAAAAAAGAAAAAAACAAGACTGAAGGCAGAGGAAGAAACCAAAGATGTAGATGACGAAGACTCGGAGGATCAGGAACCAAAGCCCAAGAAGAACAGTAAGCAGGTGGGTGAGTCAAAGGATGCTGGAAGATTGAAGAAGAAGTTTAAGGATAGTAATGAAGAAGGATACAATGCTGACACATCAGGGCCTGATGTGACGAGCACCAAGAATAGAGGAAGAGATAAAGAAAAGGTCAAAAAGAAGAAGAAAAAAGCCAAAGAAGAAAGCTGGGATGAGGTGAGCAATGAGTCACAGAGTACTGATGATGAAGATAACAACAATGGCTCCAGGGGTAAAAAGAGAGGAGAAAAACTCCCTGATGTGATCGAGACCACCAGGAACGGCTCAAAGAAGTCCTCAGTCAAAGACAAGATGGGATCCAAGAAGAAAAAATCCAAAAAGGATAAAGAAATAGTAGCTGGGGAGGAAGAGGAAGGGAAAAAGAAAAAGAAAGATAAGAAAAAGAAAGGTTCGGAGAAAGGAGATAGTGATGAAGACACCAAAAAGACGAAAGGCAAGAAGAAAAAGGTGGAAAATTACGTTGAGATCTATGAGAGTGAGCTTCGCAACTACGAGCCAGAAAAAGTGGAGAACTACGAGGACGAGTATCACAAAAAGAAAGGTAAAATTTCTTTATCATAACTTTAACTATAGAGATGTCATGTTATTGATTTTAATTCAAAGGACATTTTATGTAATATGGATTTGATGAATAGAAATTTGACACCCAGAGGAGAGGTGAAACCTTGATTGCAGTTATGGGAGTCTGAGAGGCTCCGGCAGTCAAGTGTCTGTGCATTATCGTTCATTGTAACATTACACTGAGAGACGTAGTATCCATGTATCGTCTGTATGTTACCTTCAGCCTACCGCTATATGACACCTGTGCCTCAACTAATCTTTACACAGAGTGCTTTCACATCCATCACAGTCCTCTAAAGTTACTCTGTGATACTCTATATCAAATGTAAAACATCCCAATGTAAAGTCATAGTGAACTTCACAAACACACACATTTTCTCACGGATACACGGAAACAAACTGACCTCGTGCACTCCTTA
This sequence comes from Brachyistius frenatus, assembly GCF_029030835.1. Classification (NCBI taxonomy): domain Eukaryota; kingdom Metazoa; phylum Chordata; class Actinopteri; family Embiotocidae; genus Brachyistius; species Brachyistius frenatus. The sequence continues at coordinate 4,205,638 of NW_027210629.1, forward strand.
CACTGACCCTGAATTAAACTTTAAATGTTAGCACTTTTGATTTGGATTTCATTAAACCAAACCAAATTAAACCTTACATTTCCCAAATTGCTTCCTGCTGTTTATGTTTTCATGGAAGAAAGAATGTGTTCGTTTTTATGCGGACAGAAGCACTCAAACACACACAAGTGTATGCTGTATATCACCCCATTTGTTTACCACAGCAGCCTACAGTGCCAACATGCCTTTGTAACACACTTTTCTCCGCTTCACTCCTTTCTGAAACACGCCTCCATTTGTATGATATCATTAAATCCTCCAGTGTATGAGGTGGTGACCATCACGGGTGACGAGAGAGGAGCAGGCACCGATGCCAACGTGTTTGTCACTCTTTTCGGAGAATATGGCATCACTCCCAAAGTCCACCTGGCTAGCAAGTAAGTCCCCTTTGAAATATGATTGGAATTTAGATGCAAGCCTACCTGTACTTCAAATAAAGAGCAAATATTTAGCTTACCCAGGGGCCTCAGTTATGGCCTTTTTAATTGATATTTGCTTGAGCTGGTTTTTGAACTTGAACTAAAACTTTGTGTTTCTCTCCACTTCAACAGCACAGAAAAGAGGTATTTATATTCAATGGTTGTGAAAGAATGGCTGCTCAGTCTCACGGTTTGCTGTGATTTTGGTGGAAATCAGTTTGCATGACATGATTTGTTGCATGATTTTTGTCAAAAGTTTTCAAGGCTTTTTTGTTTCATTATGCACCGGTAGTCATTGTGGAATATATTTTTCTCGAATTACTTGGCTCTTTCTCGTTTCACTCTGCATTTATTTTGTAGTTTTGTTTAATGGTTTGAGGCTGAAGGTTTGAGGGGTTTTTTGTTTACCATTTTTTCTGATTTCAGGAGTCGCACAGCATTCGAAAAGGCCAAAACTGATGTTTTTAGAGTAAGAACTCACAATGTTGGACCTTTGAAAAAGATAAGGTACGTTACACTCGTCATATTCTTCCTCCCTCATACAGACTTTTCCAGTATTCAGTAAAACTGAAGCCAAATAATTGTGACTTTGGATCAGATTTACGCAAATTTATTTCCTTCCCCTGAATTGTTTTTGCAAGAATAGTTTGATTTATGTCGATGCTATTCTTCTGTCGCTCCAGGATTGAGCATGACAACACCGGCCTGAACCCCAGCTGGTTCCTGGACCGGGTGGTGGTGACGGATGTGATTCGGCCACACTTGAGGTTCTATTTTGCTTGTAACAACTGGCTCAGTAAGGTGGAGGGAGATGGCCTTTATATCAGAGACCTGCTGGGCAGCATGGACCCCATGGATATGCCCAAATGTGCGTATTCACAGACATGAGCCTTGAAGAAAGATCACTCCTCCACTGATTGATGAAGTGAATCAGCCCAAATGTTGTCAAAATAATCAGAAATTGCTTGTGGTTGACATTTATTGAGACTTTTTTGTATGAAGCTTGTTTTTAAACAGTTTTTTTTTACACATTTGGTCCTAATTTTCCAGATAATAAATATGTGGTGAGTGTTTTCACTGCAGACGTAAAAGGCAGTGGAACAGATGCAGATGTCTTTCTCAATGTCTTTGGGGAGTTTGGAGACACAGGTAAATAAGAGTGCAACAAGTAACAGATGGGTTAGTCACAACTATTTACCAAACTGAATACCAGTTTTAATGCAGTGCACTTGAATACATCTACAATTCTGCTGACAGACTTTACTAATTGTTTTATTTCAGGGGAGAGGCGACTGGACAATGATAAAAATAACTTTGAAAAGGGCCAGGAGGACAAGTTCACTATGGAGGCACCAAACTTGGGCAAAGTTCGGAAAGTCACCATCGGTCATAATAACAAAGGCTCCTCAGCAGGATGGTTTGTGGACAAGGTAGGAAAAAGACACACACACGAGTTATTTATTGTTTACAAGTATGTGTTCGTAAGTAAGTGAGGAACCTTCCTCAATTCTCAGGACAGGTTCTGAAGACCGACATGCATTAACTCTCATCTGTTACAAAAGTTGTTCCTTCACAGTTTTACTGAACGTTATCTTGAAACAAAACTCTGTCTTAGATTCTTTCTGTCATTCAGCTCAGCCTCTGCTGTGGTACTTAAGACATGTGATCCATTCATTTCCTGTCAGTCTTCTCATCTGAGACCGTATCCCTGCTCATACAACACATACAGTGTGCGCGGCCGAGAGATGAGTTCATTCAAACAGACACACACACACACACACACACACACACACACACACACACACACACACACACACACACACACACACACACACACACACACACACACACACACACACACACACACACACACACACACACACACACGGGACCCACGGGACCCACATGTCATCATCCTACCCTCTGTGTAAAGGGAAACCATGCCCCATTAAGGGATTACCTTACAACAAACAGATAGATGAGTCGGTAGATTTGTTTGTTACTGCAGCACAGACTGACACCAAAGATCAGCAGTGACAACAATAGGTTAATCATTCTCTGCTGGCATGTCACACAGGGTTTGTGCTGCACTCTAAGTTCATGTTAAAGGTTATTACACAGATCTGTTTTAGAGTAAATATTGTTTTTCAGAAAAAATATTTGAATGTAGTTTTCCTCTTTTCACTGTTGCTGAAAGCTCTTTTCTTATCTAAGCTTATATATCATATTCTATGTTCATAAATAAATAATAAAATAATTTTTTATACTCTTGACAACAAAACACAAAGTCAAAACAGTTCAGAAATTAAGCTGCAAATATATACTGCAATTATATCATTCATTTCAGAATGGCAACTCATAAAAAACAACTGCAGACACAATAAAAATTTAGATAAACCTGCAGCCATATGTATTTCTGGAGAGACCAGGGCTTCCAAGGCTAAACATTTACTGAATTATACGGAATATTAAAAGAATACAATTAATAGAATTATTTTGGGAACAATACAATGTAAAAAAAACAGCTCTTGGATCTACACTATATACTAAGGGTGATGAAATAAAAATGTTGATATTACACTCGCGCACAAACGCACAAAGCTAAAGATAAAGGTGTAACACAAGAAATCAACAAAAGGAGCAGTCTCATCACAGTGCTAATGCAGTACCCTCTCCTGGATTATGTTCTGGCCTGGGGCATGAAGAGAGACCACATTATGGTAGAGGGGAAGTGTGCTCACATATATGTTTATAAAAAATAAAAATACAGCCAACAATGAAAATTTCTTAAAAACCATAAAATACATATGATTAAAACAGCAGTCAGTGCTGCAAGACAAGAAGAGCTAAATGGATGTTGGATGACAATCTTACATGTTTTGCACCAACAGTAACCAAATGTGTTCAGTGAGCTGCCCGTGCTTTTAAGAAGATGAAGCTAAATGTGACCTATGTTGAGCACTATGTTACTAGAATGTAGAGGTTAAAGTGTAATGTTATCAGTGTGAACAATCATAATGAGTATTGTTTTAATCATGTTGATCATTTTTCCTTTTTCTGCAGGTAATTGTGGACGATCTGGGTAACAAAATAGTGTATGAATTTCCCATCAACCGCTGGTTTGCCATTGATGAGGATGATGGGAAGATCCAGAGGGACGTTTTGGTGGGAGGGACTCAGCCCACAGGTGAGAATAAAATGAGCTTTTAGGCCCTGGAAGAATTAAACTGCCTTTACATACACACAAGGACAACTTAGCTGTTTCTTACAAATTTTCCCTCATTTGGAAATAATTATCCTATTGCCTGGTCTAAAATATATTAAATAGCACTGCTAGTGCCAGGGAACAACAACTGCAGACACAGCGTGCCAAGAACACTGCCGTGTGGTCATTAATTCTTGGGTCAGACTGCTAATGTTTAGATCTGGGTGATCTTGTTCCTGCTCAGCTCTTTTGGAGTATGCGTGCTGTGAACCGTAGTGACCCACTGGCATTGCCTCTGATAGCCTGACATGTAACTGTATCCACCAGGTATTGTGTACAACGTCCAGATTGTGACAGGAAACATCCGAGGTGCCGGGACCAACTCCAAAATCCACATTGTGATGCACGGCACGAAAGGCATGAAGAACAGCGGCAAGGTAATGAGGAGATGAAAAAAAAATAGACAGGGCCACTTTCATGTGATGTACAAACTGATGACTGGAGGAGCAGCTTTTAGTTTTTATTCATATGAAATAGAGAAGGTTAAGGTCGAATGTTTGTTCTGGCATTCATCCTGGCAATTTTTGACTTTTTTTTTTGCTGTGGTGACATTTTTGATGCTAAATCGCTTTTGTCTTTTGTACTAAACTTACCTGAAAATAAAAACAAATTAAGATGCATCTTTTTCTTTGTTTAAACTTTGAGTCTTTGCACTATATGTGCAAACTACTTTTGTTTTTTTAATGTAGCATCATGTGCAGGATAACTGACACAAACCCAAACATGCTGCACATTGAAACACTCCTTTCAAACAAATTTGCCTCTCAGTTTCTGAAGTCAGACAACTGCCTATGAATTAAATTAAATCTACTGTGGACACATCTGACTGTGGATGGACCACAATTTCCTTTAACTTCTGTCCAGGTGTTTTTGGAGGGAGGAAAGTTTGAGCGAGGCTTGACAGACATCTTTAATGTTGAGATTGCCGCACTCCTCAGTCCCCTAAGCAGAGTCACCATCGGACATGACAACGGAGGAGTCAGTGCTGGGTGGTACTGCGAGAAGGTACATTGATATGCACACTTAGCATGCAAACACTACAGTCTGGGAATCTTCGGTCAAGTATAATTCAGCTGAATCAATGTTTTTTTGCAGGCCGTGCTGCACTGCCCCTTCACGGGGATAGAACAGACCTTCCCATGCAGTAAATGGCTGGATGAGAAGGAGGGAGACGGGCTGATAGAGAGGGAGCTCTATGAGATGGTCTCACTCAGGCAGAAGAGACAGAAGAGTGAGTTGAATGTAAATAATGATGGCTCATCAACAGCTGCATTAAACATGGTCTTTTTCACTTTTATCTTCTGAAACACTGAGCAAAATAATTCAGAGCTCATTCAGTAAGTATGTATCATACATTTGCATAATGACTCAGCAGGCAGTCTATCTTCATTCTGCTTTGTATGATTGCTTGTGAAATGAAGCTTTTAACAAGATGAAATGCCATTTCAGGGAGGAAAACTAGTCTAGAGCCTCTCATCACTAACTACTTGTGTAAACTTGAGGCTTCTGCTGGGGAAGAGCAACATTTGCCTCTTTGTCACAGCAACACACTAATGACGATGATGGTTATGATAATGATGGGGAAACCACTAATCTTATCTAAGGTATGCCACTCCTCCTTATCACAGATAATGATTAGATTTGGCTCTCCTCAGAGCATCCCTGGTCCTTGTGGATCTGGACATCCGACCTGCCCAGCTCAGGAACCGACGCAGATATCTCCTTCCAGGTGTACGGACAGAAGGGCAAGTCAGACGAGATCAGGATGGACAACCAAACTGACAATTTTGAACAGGGACAGGTTGATAGGTTTATGGTGAGTGTTCTATAATTCAATAACACACCCTGATGAGGCTGTGTAGTTAACTGTTTTTTATCCTGATGTGAACTCAGGTTGAGTTGCCTGATTTGGGAAAGTTGACCAAACTCCGGATCTGGCACGAGAAGAGGAATCCTTTTGCCGGATGGCATCTCAGCAAGGTGAAAATTTCTCAAATCTAGTAATCAGTTATATCGGTTACATTAACTTAGCTTGCAATAGTACAAATTCATAATATTTATGTCATTCCATAGAAATCCTAAACATCACACACATCCATATGTAGCTAAGCTAGATAACATTGAAACTGGATAAATACAATAGTGTAGTATCCTCAGCTACAGACAAACATGGCCATAAAACTTACGAATTTTGCTTAACACTTCAACTTTTTTGTTGTTGCTCCCTATCATTAAAACAAACAAAGAAGGAGGATCAGAGCATATTTATGAATTTCAGCCAGTGTTTAAACTTAAATAAAATGATTATAAAGACACCTCCTTACATATCAAACCAAACAAGCTGTCCAGCTTTGTCTTTCATCAATCAGGCAACTATGATGAAGACATTAACAAAGGAGAAGTATACATTTCCTTGTGAAAGATGGCTGGACACTAACGAAGACGATAACGAGGTTGTCAGGGAGCTAACTGCCATCGGAGACCTAATCGCTGAGCCGCTGCCCTGTATGTACAAGCACCTGTGTTCAACACAACCAACCAAAATCTGCTTTGCCAAATGTAGAGAAGAGTATAGATGATGTTGAATGATGTTATTCTGTTCTGCAGTGGTCAAATACAGAGTGACGGTCTGCACGGGGACTGTTGGCGGTAGCGGCACCGATGCGTCTGTTTTTCTGAACCTGATTGGAGACCAGGGAGACACCGGAGATCGGGAACTGGTCAACTGCAAAAACAACATCAACAAGTTTGAGAAAGGAAACGTGGGTGCATTCAGTACTCACTGGTAGATACAAATCTTGGTGAAATTCTAGGACAAAACACTCGATCATATGCTTCTTAGTTTTTGCTTCAAATTTTAAAAAAATCAAATGATTAATCTCCCTCAAATAATCAAGCATTAAACTTCCTCTTTTCACTCATACACACTGTCACACTGCCAGTCACTAATCATCATGGTGATTAACCCAGTCAGCTGCACTGGTAGTCTGCTGCTTCGTTTCTGGTGCTGATTGGGGATTTTACCCCAATTATCAGACATTAGCCCCTTATGGAGACATTAATCTAGCCTAATTTGAATAAACGAGAAGCCTTGCTTTTGTATCCCTCCTCCAACCAATTAAGTTGCAGTTGACATCCATGTTTATGCCAACTGATATTATATATTATATTTTCTGAAGACTTTGAAGGAATCCTTATGTGTTTGGCCAATAAAGCTGATTTACAGTAGATAATGCTTCAAATACGGATGTTGCTGCAGAGAAGCCGCGAATCCTAGAGTGTGGATGCTTCCCATACATTGTCAACCTGGTGGCACAGTAGATCTGTACAATGAGCACCGTTTCAAGGTGGACATCCAAAATTAGTGTCACCAGTTTAGCAGCTGACTGAAGTTCAATTGTGGTGACAATTCTCCTCTTCTGTTTCTGAGTTATGGCATCACGTTCACAAGAACTGGACAGACATGAGCTAATAGCAGCCTTGACCTTTGACCACCGGAATGTAATCAGTTCATCCTCGAGCCCAAATAAAATGTTTTGCCATATTTGAAGAAATTCCCTCAATGTCTTTCTGAAGTATGGAGTTCACAAAAATAGTATGGATGTGAGGTCACAGTGACATTTGACCAAGTGATTGTTTGTTCCAAATTTTAAGAAATACCATCAAGGCACTCTGAGATATGATGTTCACAACAATAGTGTCACTGTGACCTTTGAACTTTCATCCCCAAAACCTAATCAGGTCGTCCTTGGGACGTAGTGAACGTTTGTACCGAATTTAAAGGATTTCCATCACGGGGTTCTGAGATATTGCATTCACAAGAATAGGACGACCAACCTAAAAAAGGTTATGACGATCATCATCACGGAGGCATAAAACTATTTTATACTGATAAAAAGTCTAGTATTTGTCATACTGTATCTATAACTATCGGTGTTGTATCTGCTGATTCAGAAATATGTTGTTCTTCATCACATTCCTGCTGGATACTGACACTTTGTTACTTCCTGTGTCTTTTGTCCTTACAGTTGGATGAGTTTATAATCGAGGCAGTAGCCCTTGGACAGGTCCGCAGGGTGAGAATTGGACACAACGGCAAAGGTGGAGGCTGCGGGTGGTTTCTTGACAAAGTGCTTGTGAGAGAGGAGGGACAGGCTGAGGCCCATGCTGTAGAGTTCCCCTGTAACAGGTGCAGTAATACAGATGACATCATACACTCACTTAATCAGGAGCATCATTGTCATACAATGTAGTGTCTTCATTTACTCTCAAAACAGCCACAACTCTTGGTGGCTTGGATTCCCCAAGATGGTGGAAGTATTCCTTTGAGATCCTGCTCCATGTTGATATGATTGAATCACATAATTTCCACACATTAATCAGCTGCACATTGGTGCTGCGAATTTGCTGTAAAAGGTGATCCACTGAACTCGGACCTGATTGTGATTGTGATCGAGGAGGCCACTGAAGTGCTTTGAGGCTCACTGTTGTGTTTGAGGCCAGTTTGAGATTACTTTTGCTTCGTGACATGGTGCATTATCATGCTGGAAGTGGCCATTAGATAATGGATAAATTGTGGCCATCAAAAGATGCACATGGTCAGCAACAATGCTCGGGCTGTGGCAGTCAAACTGTCACTGATTGCTAATAAGGGACCCAAAGTGTTGCCAAGAAATCCTTCCCCACACCGTCACAGCAGCCTGCACTGTTGATACACGGCTGGTTGGCTCCATTGATTCATGCTGCTGATGCCAAATTCTGATGCCTGCCATCTGCTGCCTCAGCAAAAACCGAGATTCAGCAGATCAGACTGACTTTTTACAGCCTTTAACTGTCCAGTTTGGTGAACTTGCAGCCTCACATTTCTGCTATTGGCTGACATGAGTGGAGCCAAACATGGTCTTCTGCTGTTGTATTCAAACCCCCTCAAAGTCCTTCCTGAGATGCTCTTTGCTCCAGCTGTATAGAGTATTATCTGAGCTATTGTAGCCTTTCTGTATGCTGAAACCAGCCAGGTTCTTCTCTTCTGACCTCCCTAATCAACAAGGTTCAGCTTTGAATGGTGCGAAAAACAAAAAACACACAGTTCTAAGTAAACTCAAGAGACTGCTGTGCATGAAAATCTCTCGGTCACCAGGTTCAGGAATACTCAAACCAGCTCTAGAACCAACAATCATGGTACGTTCAGAGACACCGAGGTGAAATTTGTCCTCCTTTTTATCTATATCTGCAGGAATTTATGTATTACACTGCTGCTGCTCAAATGGCTGATTGGATAATTACATACAAAAAAACAGGTGTTTCTAACCAAGTGCTCTGCGAGTGTATAATCAACAGTTGTGCATAAGTAACAGATGAGATTTCAATCTATACTGTGCAGGTGGCTGGACCGCAACGAGGATGATGGACAGATCGTCAGAGAGTTAGTGCCGTTCTCAGATGGACAGTGTCTTTACAGTGAGTCAGAGGAAACTGGATTATTATTTGGCATTTAGATTTTGTTCTGAGACTTATGTTTGTTTCTGTGTTTCAGATGTCAACTATCACATCGCAGTGAAGACGGGTAACATCCCCGGGGGCAGTTCAGACTCCAATGTGTTTGTCAAGCTCTACGGAGAGAAAGGCGACACCAGTAAAATGATGCTGCTGGTCTCTGCCAACAACCTGGGCAACTATTTTGAGACGGGCCGCATCGACATCTTCACCGTGGAGACCTTTGATATCGGACAGGTTCTCTCTTTTGATGTTGACAGTACTATGAGAATCTGTAGTCAAAGATTTTGTAGTTCAATTAATTGTGGGGTCACCCATGTTAACAACATACTGTAGCTGTCAAGTACTTTGGACGAACCACACGATGTATACAGGGTTATTACATCCAGACAATCACATTATGGATCTTTAACTTCATCAGTGGTCTAGATAACTTGGCTTTGTACTGTGCATGAATTTGTAGCCTCAGATATGGTTTCCAGCATGTTTGTAGACACTGACAAATCAAGTAGAAAAACAGATTTTATTTTTTTTCATCACAGTGGATCCAAGCATGAAGGCTGCCTGTTTAAGAAAGAGACACAAGATTTACAGAAACATTTGTCTCATTTTTGAATTGTAACTTATCAGTAAATTTGTGCAGAATATCTTTAAATGTGTCATCTATTGAATCTTATTCCAGATCAACCGTCTGATGATTGGCCACACCAACTTTGGCATGCGTGCCGGCTGGTTCTTGGACAGTGTTCAGATTATGGTTCCCGTCCATGGAAAGCATTACATGTTCCCCAGCCACCGCTGGCTGTGCAAGGATGAGGCTGACGGCAAGACAGAGGTGGAGATTTACCCGAGCGAGATCCTGGACATGGAACAATGTAGGCAACACTCACACCATTTAAAGGAACATACACAGACTACATATACACACACAGTAACTGGTCCTGTATATTATGATAAGTGAATGTGTGTAGGTTATGTTCAATTCCAAGAACTTTATTCATATTCAGCGGACTGGTTTAAAAGTGTCTGAAGCAGGGCATAATAAAATGTTAGTATACTGTCTATTTAGCAAATCATCTAAAAAAAAATCTGTCATTTTAATCAAAATATAAAACTTCACTTACATATTGGGTTACTAATTTTGTCTAATTATTATTCCTTTCTTAGACCGTTGAGCACCTTGTACGTACTGCTTTTGAAAGATGTGTAAAGTCTTCATTCTTACATACACAGTTTCTTATGTATGTGCTTACAAGTGTGGTCACAAACATACTTACATGTAGTGTATGCATTAACTATAACACTGTCTAAAAATCATTTGTGTTTTTTGTTCCAGTGATTAACTATGAGGTAACAGTGGTGACTGGAGACAAGACGTTTGCTGGCACCAATGCTAAAGTGTTCATCCAGATCTACGGGGACAACGGGAAGACAGAGGTCATCACCCTCGAAAGCAGATCCAACAACTTTGAACGGAACACGACAGAAATATTCAAGGTATCAATGCTGGATTTGATGTTTTCAGTGGTTTCAAAATGCATCTCAGAACTTACATGTGGCTGCTAAAGAAAATGTGCAGATATTGAGAAGAAACTACCAACTGTTCCCCAGATAGAGGCCAAAGATGTGGGGAAGGTCTTCAAGATATGCATCGGTCACGACGGCTCTGGGATCGGATCTGGCTGGTTCCTGGAGACAGTGGACGTCAAACATCTGATCATGGCCATGGTGCCCAAAGAGAAGAAAAAGGAGGACAAGAAGAAGAGGAAGAAAAAGAAGAAAGACGAGGAAGATGAGGATGAGGAGGGAGGAGAGGAGATGCGGGAAGTGGTGCTGACTTATCATTTCCCCTGTTCACGCTGGCTGGCCAGAGGAGAGGAGGACAGCGAGCTGGTGGTGGAGCTGCTGCCTGAGGACGCAGAAGAGCTGGAAGGTATAAACATTTTTAATGAAGTCTTAATTTTCTGGCAGCTGAGCACCCAAAGAGTTTCCTTTTATCCAGTTGTTAGTCATTAAAAAAACTTAAATTAGCTACAGCTGTATCCACTGCGCTTTAGGCACGGTGTAACAAAACCATTAAAAGTAGGTTTTGTTAGTTGGGTTGTTTTAAGAGAAATTTGTCTTAAGTTGATAGAAACAGTAAATCAGCTTTTAACAATATAAAGCAGGTTAGCAGCTGTGTCCTGTAGTTTTTCCTGTTTTACAGTTAAAATGTAATACAGTATACCGTTTGCCTAAATTCCATATCAAGTCACATACACATTTTGTGTGGAGAATTGGTTATTTGCTTTATTCTTATTATTTTTGATATTTTAGGACACGTTTGTTTCTCGTTGTCAGTGTTGACGCTGCAGACACGCGTGGTTTGAATCAAGTTTCGTGGCCGACATAAAGGTTAAAGACATGTTAGTAATTCATCCCTTGTATTGTCTTGCAGTCAACACCTATGAAGTGTGTGTCTTCACTGGTGACATGCTGGGAGCTGGGACCGACGCCAACGTCTACATTAATATTTATGGCCAAAACGGAGACACCGGAGAGCGCTACCTGAAGAATTCTGACAACCTCAACAAATTTGAGCGAGGGCAGGTACAATGGATCCAACAAAGGAGTGATCACTGACTTTCTAAATCAATGAGATTAAAGGGGAGAGTCTGAGGATTTTTTAGGTTAGGTTAGGTTAGGTAGTTACTTTATTAATCCCTGAGGGGAATTTTTTTTCGCTACAGCAGCATACAGGAAGCAATAGATAACAATAGAATAATAGAAAGCAATAAAATAGCAGTAAAAATATAAAAATATAAAATGCACAGTATATACAATATATACAGTACAGTACATATCTATATATATTATATACAAACAACCAAGAACACAGACAACAGTGTTATTGTTGTGTGATGGATTTTGCCAGAGGTGAGTTATTGTACAGTCTTATTGCGGTCGGCAGGAATGATCTCCTGTATCTGTCCTTGTGACAGCGGAGCTGAAGGAGTCTTTTGGAGAAAGTGCTCCGCTGTCCCTGCAGCAGGTGGTGGAGAGGGTGGTCAGGATTATCCAATATGGATAATAGTTTGTTCAGCGTCCTCGTCTCCACCACCTTTTCCAGGCTGTCCAGTTTGTAGCCGATGATGGAGCCGGCCTTCTTAACCAGTTTGTTAAGTCTGTTGGTGTCACCGGCTCCAATGTTGCTCCCCCAGCACACCACAGCGAAGTACAATGCACTGGCCACAACAGACTGGTAGAACATCTCCAACATCTTGCATTAGATTTTAAAACTGGGTTATTTTACAAGTTGGAAACGTGCTGAGAAGCATGCGGTTCATGAACATACATTATTTATATTACACCACCTGATATTCATAAATAATTCTTACATGAACTTTCATCCGGGATCTTTACACACAATCCTGGAAAGGTATCTTGCTGAAAATTAACTAGGAGTTAGTCAAAGACTCGGGCACTTCCACGCAACATAAGCCGTGCACTGAGGTGTAGGTGGGAGTGTATTCTGGTAGGATTACAAGCTCTCTCCGGCAGGCAAGCCACTTGTGACCAAGAGCAGCTCTGAGGAGTGCTCTGAGTCATTGAACCCGTCCTACTTTTACTCATTACTTTATCCACACCTGTGAATTATTCATCCCGACACACCCGGCTCGGTGGGAACACAAAACTCACGACCAGACAATTAGGTTTTATTTTTAACCCACAGATCAAACGCGACACTAGTGTGTTGGCATGTACTAATGTGAATGCTTGCTTAGAAAAACAACCACACACTCTGTATTTAGTCCTGACAGAAATCAGTCAGCAAGAAAAACTATTAGGAGAGACCCTTTAAGAGGTGGAAATAAAAAGTCAAGATGGAAGGTTTATTGACCTTACAAGCAGCTGATGACAAAAACAATTTCACCACAAGTTTCTCTGAATGGTTATTCTGGAGTTTTCAATGGTATCGCCTCTTATTTTTCCCAAGTGTCTAGGAAAATTTGAAGATACACAGGAACATTTCCAGCCTAACTGGACAAACAAGCTGACCTTGTGTGGAGATTTTTATTTATTTATACCTTAATTCTACTGCATTTTTGAAGAAACATTTTTACAGATTCCAGTTATTCATACAAAAATATTATAAACACATAATATATGATGTACCGCAGCAGATGATACCACCCAACAGTATATATTGTAGTTAAAAATAAACTCTCGTAGTAAAACAATGTGAAAGTGTCCTCTTTATCCAAGATACTATATTTTTCTAATAATATGGGGGGGATTGTTTTACACTGTGATATTACTACTTTGAATCTCTGGATATTTCTTCCACAACTAGTTACCTGCCATCCCACCTTTAAAAAAAAAGTGTCTGTTGTTGCTGTATTTTGCAGGAGGATGTTTTCATCGTTACAGCTGTTGATTTGGGCCCCCTGAAGAAGCTACGAATCCGACATGACAACACCAACTCTTACTCCTCTTGGTACCTGGATCGAGTTGAGATAGTGGACACGAAGGATGATATAACGTAGGTGAAACCAACTGATTGTATCTGAAGCTGTTCTCAGTTATTTGATTAGAGAAGATGAGAGATCCCCCTGTACTCTTTAAAAATGAATCATGTCATGTAATTATGCATCTGATAGTGATGTAACAACATGTCATGTCCGAGTTGGTGTGCTGATCATTTCTCGGGCCTATAGATACTACTTCCCCTGTAACCGCTGGCTGGCAGTGGATGAGGACGATGGGCAGATCGCGAGAGAGCTGGTTCCTGTGGACGAGGCCTTCATGAGGAAGGATGAGGATGAGGAGGGGACTGGTGCCACGCTGGGGCTCGAGCAGAAATGTAACAGTTTTAAAGCTGGCTCATGTCTTAGAGGGGGACAGGATAAAAGAAAGCACTGTTTAAGTATTAATCTAAGTGCTGTGAAACACACAGGTGTAGACGGTAACAAGGAGGGACTCGTTTTTATTTGAAGATGAAACGTTTTTACGTATTGACTTGTTAAATGTATCTTGCAGCCATGTCTACTACATATACTCTGAAAATAAAAACTGGTGAAAAGAAGTATGCTGGGACGGACGCCAACGTCTTTGCCATTCTCTTTGGTGAAAATGACAACACAGGTGTGATAATTCAGCAATATCCTGGCATTATGATGGGGGGCCTCTTGCTGTCTGTTAACACAATAAAATCTGAATTAAAAATCTTAATGTCACTCTCAGGCATCATCAACCTCAAGGCTTGTAAAAACTATAAGAACAAGTTTGAACAGGGGATGATCAATGAGTTCATCGTGGAGGCAGTGGACTTGGGAGAACTGGAAAAGCTTCGAATCGGGCACGACAACTCAGGTTGGGAAAGAAAAGGCTCTAAAGAAAACAATAATCTGTCCACTTTATGAAACTGAATAGCATTTTTCTTCTCAGGGGGTTCATCTGGTTGGTTCTTGGATTGGGTCGAGATTGACGCCCCCTCACAGGGTCTGAGACTGCGCTTCCCATGTGGCCGCTGGTTGGATAAAGGAGAGGATGATGGTGCGATTGTAAGGGATCTCTATCCTGCTGAGTTACAGACTGAACTCTACATGCCATGTGAGTGAACAGCCGGGGAAGCAGTACTTCAATCTTGTGGCGCTGATTGAGAAACCGTCCCGTAGAAGTGCTTTATGTAAAATTTCACTGATAAAAGTGTGGAAGCATCAGCAGTAAAAATGGATTGAAAGCAGTCCATCTGAGGAACGGTGCTCGTGCTCTGACTGTGACCTGTGTTATTATGTTCATCATGGAAGGACTCTTCTTCACTCACACAGAAAACAGCTCAAATCACAACTCTGAAGTCATGTTGGCTTTTAACAGTAAAAAAAAAAAAATTATATTGTAGGTTATAACGTGAGGTCAAAGTCTGAACCAATGTTACCTACACACTCTACTTCTTCGTCACCTCTGACTCGTCAGGAAATCATTACAAACACTTCACTGTAAAACAACATTAACATACCTGAAAACGGGGAGAAATAATCACGAGAGTGATGTGGTGTTGTTTCCTCAATGAACGAATTTACTGGAATGAGGAGAACACCCTGAATTCCCGGGTTTACAGGCGAAGACAAAAGCAATCGATCTCAGGATAGCTGATCAGGTTACTTAGCGGATGATTGATAAAACAATAATGAATGAATTTTGAACACAAAAATAGATTAAATAAACAATGAATAAATCACTCGATATTTCAACCTATTTATGAATATAAATGGCCTCTTTTCAAAATGATAACAGATCATCAATATTTATACTTGTCACACATGTAATACTTGCCTCTAAAGTAGCCACAAAATCTTGTTCACATAAAATATGAACTTGTGCTCATACATTATTATCCTATGCCTCCAACCTTTTTGGGTTTCAGAAGTTCTTAAGTGCCAAACAGTGTTCAAGTGCTTGAATACCTGCAGTTTGTGACTTCTCACCTCTTTAAGTCGAAGCACGTTTCTGTTTTCTGGCTGAACTTTCATCAAACCAAGCTTCTCCTCTGACTTTTCAGTTGTACCTTATGAGATAAAGATCTACACCAGCGACGTGTTTGGAGCGGGAACAGACGCTGATGTGTTTATAGCGTTGTATGGACGTAAAGCTGTGTGCACGCAGCAGAAACACTTGTGCGTGAACAAGAGAGAGAGACGTCTGTACTTTGAGAGGGGAGCTGAGGACATGTTTATTGTGGAGGTGAGTGTGTGGATTTAGACTTTAGATCCTTGGAAACCGTCTGCCTGTTTGTAAATGAGTTTTCTTTTCACAGCTGGAAGACGTCGGTGATGTCATAGAGAAAATCAGGATAGGACACGACAACAAGGGCACAAACCCGGGATGGCACCTCGACAGAGTGGAGATCAGGCGACAGCTCAGGAAAGGAAAGGTAGTAAAAATACAACTTGAGAAGACACCTCATAGATAAGTGCATCATTAAGAATTTCTTTGTGTGTGGCCTCATTAAATTATCAACACGTTGATAGTTAAACATCTTTTGGCTCAAACATCTCTCAGAGATACTTTTCTTCCACGTTAGAGCAACACAGCTGAGCCCAGATTTGTCTGTATTAAATGGCAGGGTTCAGAGACGACCATTTTCCCATGTGAGTGCTGGCTGGCCAAGTCTGAGGATGATGGGGAGACAGTAAAGGAGCTCGTCCCCTCAGACATCATCACAGAGAAACTCCTCAGGGATGGGAAGCTTAAGACAACTGAAACTGAAGTGGAGGATGCTCTGGAAAGTAGGTTCACCCTGATTTCAGTGGTGGCATGTAGCTAAGTACATTTACTTAACTATTGTATTTAAGGACCATTTTGAGGTGATTGTACTTCCGTATTTTACCTAATACATTTTCTCCACTGCAAGTACATATAGGAAAGTTTTTAGCTTTTACTCTACTACGTGTATTTGCCAGTGACCTTTAGTCACTCGTGAATATCTTAAAAGCAAAACCTAAACTGACAGAGAACATTGGACATGATGCTTTGTTGTAAATTAAACTAATTAACAGTAATTAGAGAACTTAATACAGTCATACTTTTACTTGAAGTGGCTATAATACTTTTTTTTTTTTAATAACATTGCAAAAATGAGAACGAGAAAACAATTTGAAAGGGGTCGTTCATAGTGATGAACTTTCAGACTGAAATCATCGGCAGCTCCCCTCGGCTTTGTGGAGCTTTATACTGAGTTTCAGTAGAGCGAACAGTTCATAAACACAGTTTTGGGACATTATACTATATAAATTCACATACTGTTCGATTGGACCCTACAAAGTTCATATAAGCAGGAAAATTCCACTGCACACCTGGAAGTGTAAATTGTCTTTCATGTTGCAGTACATATTTAAAAATCTGCGAGCAAACAACGTGTACATCCACATAATTCACCGCTGAGTTTTTCTTTCATCACAGTTCACACGTACAAGGTGTCTGTGCGGACAGGTGACATGTACGGAGCAGGAACCGATGCCAATGTTTTTCTCACCATCTACGGAGACCTGGGGGACACAGGAGAGCGGAAACTTGCCAAATCTGAGAACAACAAGAACAAGTTTGAGAGAGGAGAGGTACGTGGAGAAGTGTGTGGTACGTTATGTCTCATTACTGTCGGTGTCCAAAGCTGTTCAATTCTCTTTGCTTTTTAGGTGGACAAGTTCGCTATTGAGGCTGTGGACCTGGGGCAGGTGTTTAAGATCCACATCCGTCATGACAATTCCATGATGGGAGCCGATTGGTACCTGGACCAGGTGGAGGTGCTGGATGTGGAAACGGAGGAGGTGTACATGTTCCTGTGTGAGCGCTGGCTGTCAACGAAGAAAGAGGACAAAATAATGGAGAGGAACTTCTTTGTTAAGGTTTGTTTGGTTATAGTTTGCGATAGTGCCATATTCCTTCGTGCCTTGTATTTGATTTTCTATGAGCTGCTGCTACAGTGAAATTTGTCTGTTGTGTGTATGGTTCAGGATTATGAGGGTGAAAGAAACACCGATCCAAATACCAAAAAGTTGGCTCAGGCTAAGCTCGGACTGGACAGAAATGCCAACAAGAAGAAAAAGAAGAAGAAGGTGGCAGTGGCCGAAGAGGGTCCAAGTAAGGCTGCAAAACTATTCCTCATGTTTCTCAAGGTGGAGTCTCAGTATGATGAGAACAATGTGCAAAGACAAACATTAGGGAACATTTTGAAAAAATTACTCGGCTCGTCAACATGATACCAGCAGGAAGACTCAATCAATTACTTAAGAAATAAATTAAAGTCAAAAGATGTATCTGTTCACAGATAGCTCTGAAGTTTGAACCCAATTAGCCAAAATTAAAGAAAAGGAACATTGTGGGAAATGTGTTCACAGAGTTATATGAGAAAATCGATAACAGCCTCATGTTATACACTGAATGTGAAGCTAAAGCCTACAGCAGGTTAGTTTAGTTCAGTATAAAGACTGGAAACAAGTATCATGGCTGATAGTATAACAAAACTGCCTACAAACAATGTAATATCTCATAATTAACACATTATATTTTGTTTTGTTTAATCTGATGGAAAAAAAAAACAACCTTGTAAATACAACAATTTGTGGTTTCACAGGGGATAATGAGTTGTATGTATCTAGGATTAGTTCTTATCCACTAGTAATAACTTTCTAAAGTCCCTGCTTTTTGCAGTCTCACAGTGCCACATGAAAAGGCATCTGTCTTCATACAGGTTAAACAAATGAGATTTAACATATATTAGTCCGTTTTAGTGGTGAGCTAAGCTGGCTGCTGGGAATAGCTTTATATTTATATGCATATAGACATACAGTAAGAGTGGTATCAATCCTCATCTAAATCTTGGAAAGATTAAGCATTTCTGAAAATGTCAAACTATTCCTTTAAGATAATCCTTAATACTGTTTCTGTCGAGGTTTGAAAGAGATCAAGAAAACGCATTCAGCCTGGAGATCGATGATGTTACTACTCTGAAGAAGTCCAAACTCTGTTCTTTTAAGAAGATCATAATTTGGACTGAACTTTAAATGGAAAAAAAAAAAACCCCATCTTTAACCAGTTCTTCTCTCGCTCCCAGTCATCCCCTATCACTTCACCCTGTCCACGGCGATCGACCGTGATGCCAGCACCACAGCCAGGGTCTACATCATCATCATAGGCCCCAGCGATGTCGAGACAGACCGACTGTGGCTTGACCTGCCGGAGGAAAAGAAATCGTTCAATGCCGGCACCATGGAGCACTTTGTGTGCTATGGAACTGACGTAGGAGAGATCAAGAGGGTGGAAGTGAGAATCTGGGATTGTCTCTGTGGCTGAATCTGTGAAACTGTCTCCTCTCTGCTGCCTCCTCAGATGCACTGATGTTAACATTTTAAATAAAGCCATTCTAACTCAGCAATAATTCATTCTAGCTCTGCCTTCTGGTACTTAGATCAAACAAAATCAAATGATATATCAATTCCCAGTTCTACCTTCCCCCTCTTTCTCTCTCTCTCTCTCTCTCTCTCTCTCCTCTCATCTCTTCTTCAGCTCGGCCATAACGGTGTCACACCAGAGAGCTGCTGGTTGGTGGATGAGCTGTCGGTTGCCGTGCCAACCAAAGGTATCAAGTACATCTTTCCATGTAAGTGCTGGCTGGCTAAAGACAGGGGAGACGGTCTGACTGCCAGACTGTTCAATGTGCTGGACTCCAGCACGATCAACATTATCCGCAAAGTGAGTCACCGCACTGAAAATATGATGTCTTGGAGAACATTCAGTTAAGGTGTTGCATAAAAACACAATTTGTCCCACTGTATCTACTGTATTTTTCAGGTTGTGTATTCAGCCACAGTTGTCACAGGTGACACTCAGTACGCAGGGACAGATACCAACATTTTCCTGACCGTGTACGGAGCCAACGGGAGCACAGAGGAAATGCTACTGCCTAAAAATGAGGATCGGTCAGTTCTCTAATTGTACTGATCACTTTTCAAGAAAGGAAAAGGGGAGGATTCAGAGGGGAACAATTAGCCTTGCTCTGTCCAACAAAATCCTCCCACCCGCACCTCTAAAGTTCACAAATTTTAATTAAATTTTTCATTTGTTTTGATCCGCAGAAAAGGAGAAGTGTAAAGAAAATAATTTCGCTGTTTGTGCCGGGCTATTTTTTTGGGCCCAAAGCAGTCATTTCCTTGGCCTCCAGTGGTTGACGTATGTCTCCTGAAAGTCGGTGCTCACAGCCAACCAATAGTCTGTCACATAAACCCCCATAAAATGTTTTTACACTTTTTTTATGCAAATTAAATAAACAAGATATCGCGTATTAATCATTGGTGTTACCATTGGAAAGAGCTACGGTAGCTTTTTTTTTACTGTCCATTATCATCCTGATGATAATAATCGACTTTATTTGTATAGCACCTTTAATACAAGAACAGCAGCTCAAAGTGCTTTACAGCAAGAAAATTACATTCAGTGGTTCACAAAAAACAGATATAAAGGAACATAAAAACATGCTAAAATTGTATCTAAATATATTATATAAATGCATAAGAACTGATCAAATTAACCACAAGACAACACATTAATAAAATTAAATAAAATAAATGTTAAAGTTGAGCTAAGCTAACATCTGAATCTAGCTACATAGTTAATGTAAAGACATCAGAGTGGAACTGATCTGACTCTGTTAGAAAGCAATTAAATGCAAACACTAATTCATACACACCATCTTGGTCTGTCCAGGTTTGAACGAGGCCAAGAGGACACGTTCAGCCTGGAGATAGATGACATCGCTCCTCTGAAGAAGATCAGACTTCGGATTGATGGCACTGGGAGTCGCCCCGACTGGTTTCTTGATCGGGTAACATAAAGACTGCGGGGGCTCCTGTCTGTGGCGGCCACATTTCTCTCATCAAGTATCATTACCATATAGCTGTGAAAAATGACAAAAATTCCTACTCAGGTCACAGAATCTGGTGCCAACAGTTTTAATTAGCCATTAAAAAAAAATTAAAAAAAAAAAAAAAATAGGTCACTGGCTTAAATTTCACTCAGTACATTAAGACTATGAAGGTAATTTATAAAAAAATCTGTTTTTCTCAAGTAGAGACAATTTTGTAATAATGTTGGTGTAGTTGTAACTTGTTTGATACTATCGGATTCACAAATAGAAGCTTATAGTTAAAATGACATGAACATTTATATTTAAAACAACATTGCAATTAAAAAAAAATGTTTTTAAATGTTCAGCCTTGAAGAT
The DNA here is from genome assembly GCF_029030835.1 of Brachyistius frenatus. Classification (NCBI taxonomy): domain Eukaryota; kingdom Metazoa; phylum Chordata; class Actinopteri; family Embiotocidae; genus Brachyistius; species Brachyistius frenatus. The sequence continues at coordinate 4,226,612 of NW_027210629.1, forward strand.
TCCTAATGTTGGTCTGTTTCTGTTCAATCTTGTGCTGCAACAATGTCAAGTATAGGTTTGGCATTCAAACGCTTGTATCATCCCGATGGTGTGGTAAATGTCTCAATAAATGCATTTAGATCCTGATGCGGAACCTAACCACGGACGACGTGTATCTGTTCACCTACGAGAACTGGCTGTCCAAGACCAAAGGGCAGAAGAGGACGAAGGTGTGTGAGCTGGCGGCCGTGGTGGACGAGGAGGAGATGGTGGAGAAGACGACCTACATCATTCAAGTCCAGACCAGTGATGTCGGAGGTGGGTCACATTGGTTTTCTACAGTAATGGCTGTAATTAAAAGAGATGAAAATTAGAACAATGTCTTGTTAATCGTGTCTTGACCCCTCTCTCTGATTTTTCGGGACCTTTTTTTTTTATTTTTTTTGAATGACTAAATGAAACACAGGGTGTTTAAATGAAAAAAAATATAACTACTGATGTCCATCAGTGGTCATATAATCCTTTTGATATTCCAGGTGCTGGCACTGATGCCAACGTGTTTGTGATGGTGTTCGGGGAGTACGGGGACACTGGGACGCTGCCTCTGAAGGAGAGCACCAACAGGAACAAGTTTGAGCGAAAAGTGAAGGACGTGTTCAGGTTTCCCGACATGCTCAGTCTGGGCGAACTGTCCAAAGTCAGAGTGTGGCATGACAACAAAGGTGAGGAAGGAAGAAGCGCTTTGGTGTCAAAACAAGCAGCTACTTGGGGATCGTTGTGCTCAAAACAACAGGAAATCACTTTCTTTTCTTTTTTTCATTAGTTTTTATTTTTGCTAACATTGATGGTGACAAATTAGCTTTTTGTCTAAGACCTTTACAGATGTTTTTTTTTTTATATCTGAAACCAACTAGTCAAATATTAGAATTTCTGCAATCATTGATCGTTTTGTTGGTTTTTCTGTAAAGTTATTTGTGATCAATTTGATGTGGGACAAAGAATTGTATTCTGTTTGTAACTTTCTTTACTTGTTTTTCAAAGGAAAATTGTTCAACAACTAAATTTTTGTTAATATTTTAACTAATTTACTACCTAAAATAAAGATGAAATACCAGAGTCTATCTTGTTGTATAAAAGCGTGCAATCTGTACGAGGACATTATAGGAACATGTCTTCAAGACAAAGGAGATGCACAACATATTTTTATAATTAGACTGCTAGTTCTGGTGAAACACAAAAATTCAGACCATTACTTTGAAAAAGATTTATGGATAGAAGTAATAACACCAGCATGGACTGTTTGTTTTACTGTAAACAGGCCCATCTCCTGGATGGCACCTGGAGTGCATCGATGTGAAAGACGAGGCCATGGACCAGACCTTCAGGTTCCCCTGCGACCGCTGGTTGGCAAAAAATGAAGAGGACAGGCAGATTATGAGGGAGCTGGCTTGTGCCAACAATGACTCTATCGACCTCAGTGATAAAACCAGTTAGTAAAAATGGACGTCGGCGGACATAATTACAAGCTTTTTGTTCTGCAACAGTCAGAGACGAACAACTTGCAGCTAATTACAACCATTTGCCAGATGTGAAATGATTACAGTGTCTGTCTCTCTGCGTTGCCACAGAATATGAAATTGCCACTACAACTGCGAACACAGACAACGCGTCCACCACGGAAAACGCCTGGATCGTGTTGGAAGGAAGGAAAGCCCGTTCTAAGGAGTTTGTTCTGGAGAATAAGAAAAAGAAGTTCTCATGGTAGGTCTTTAAAGAGAGTCCGGGGCCTCGGCTCATGGTAAAACCCTGTTTTATGGCCTTACGTAACCTCTTCTCTTTCACGTTTTTTTTTAGGTTTTTTTTACCCACTTTTATCTTGTAGCTTCACTTTCTGTTCTCCAAGTCTCTGCTCTCAGGACACATAATCACATGAGGCACGCATAAGAGAAACTCTCAGGCAGACCACTGCATTTAACTGTTCGCTGTTCAGAATCAAAACCTGCAAAAACGTTACAAGTAGACGACACTCTTTTTGTTCTTTCACAGCGGTGCCACTGACGCGTTTGAGTTCTCGTCCAAGCACTTGGGGGAAATCGCCAGCATCTGCCTCGGACACATAACAAAAGACGGCAAGAAGGTGAAGAATGAAGCTTTCTGGCACGTTATGGAGGTGGTGGTGACAGAAAAGGAGCTGGGAAACAAGTAAGTGCAATCTCACACAACATACATCATATTATATAAAATGCTGATGACTCTAAACCTTCCCTCCTGTTTAGGTATTTCTTCCAATGTGATACACAAATCCCCCTGGCAGCCAAAAAGGACCAGTTCCTGACATTCGAGTGCTACAAGTCCATCGAGAGCTTCGCGAGCAAAGTCCGCAACCTGGTCCCCGTCAAGTACGAAATCATCGTCATCACCGGGGACGTCAAAGGGGGCGGCACAGACTCCAACGTTTTCATCACCATCTACGGTGTCAACGGTGACTCAGGCCAGCGTCATCTGCGGCAGAAGTTTCGCAACCTGTTTGAGCAAGGGCGAACGGACCGCTTTGTCCTGGAGATGCTGGACCTCGGAGAGCTGCTGAGGGTCAAAGTGGAGCACGACGGCAGCAGCACCAACTGTGGGTGGTATTTAGAGTGCGTCGAGGTGACCAACACGGCTAACTCAGTCACAACCATCTTCCAGTGCGGAAAGTGGCTGGACGCTTACAAGGCCGACAGACAGATTCAGAGAGTGCTCTACCCCAAATATTAGGAGGAGAACGCATGAAACCAAGAGTGGGTGAGCAGTTCATTCCCCCCTTTTGTTCACTGGATTTTTTTTTTTTAATTTTTTTACCGCATGTTAGACGAGTTTGTGAAGAAACAGTTGGTCTCGACAGGCGTGAATGTAACTTTATCAACTTTTAAAGGATAAAACCTTTTTTTTTTTAAGGTTGTGTCAACTGTTTGGGCTGCCCCTGTTTAAACTTCAGAAAAAGCCATTTCTTACCATCTTTTCTTCTACAAGTAGAAAAATAAACAGAGCTGAATATAACCCGAAACAGATGACACAACACAATAAACATATCGTTTTAATTGGTTCTGTTTTGCTTTTCAATCATGTCTACTTTAAACAATTTAACACCAGTGCTAATCCTAGTTTGAATTACAATGTTGTATAGCCAAACTATATATATACATACATGTGCCATATACCGGATTTCTTACTTTACTTTGAGGGACCGTATTCTCCCACAATGCAATGCACAAGGGAAATGGAATACCTGCTGAAAGCTGCAAGAAATGTGGGCAGCCTTTCAATGATTTATTTAATAATAAAATACAGACATTAAAGATTATCTCTGCCCAGTATGTGCAGGTTTTGTTTGGGAACAGTGAACACTATTTCACAAACAGGATGTTTGAGGCTATTCAACAAGGATAAATTGGCCAATATTAATTGTTTCCCACAGGCATACTTTAAATTAGTTCTTCAAAGAATTGAGAACAAGATATATACCAAGGAGGACGATTATGTCCAGCATAAAACTGGCATTTCTTCATTTTCTTGACATGTATGTGGATACAGATATATCTGAGTTTATGTTGGTTGATATGTAATTCAATTTTTTTTTGACAGCTCTATAAATGTTTTAAAGTAACAGGACACCAAATGACATCACAGATTCGATAAGCTCTCAGCATTTTAGGCAGTTTATTTGAAAAACACATACAAAAAGATCATATACAAGACAATAAATAAAAAAGAGACAGAACAGTTTGGGTTAAGCTATGCAACTTTTTGCATCATCATTAGTAATAAATACAGTACAAAATCCACCCAGAGTGAATCTAAAGATTTTCCACAATATTCACTGATCATGTTATTCTTCATTATGATTTAGCTATTGCTTTCATATTATTGATACATACTTCTACTTTTCTATAAAATACTCAAGATCATAAAACATTGCGCGGTTACAGCAAAACAGCAGTGTGTTGTACAAAGATGGCCACTTCCCTTTTTCACTGGCAGGTTAATAATCAACATTTTTTCAGCAGCAAAGAAACATCTGAAATATTCAAGAAGGTACAGCATCATATTAAACACATCTACAGAGCTACTCCCACATACACATAGGAAAACCTGAGAAGGACATGCATTAAAAAGCTTGTGCTTTAAGTTCTACTGTTCATTCCGGTTCATCAGCTTGAGTTAATACTATGGCTACTGTCCAGTTCGCTCTGGAGTTATGGGGGTACACTGTGGAGGGCATGGGGTAAGGCCAGTGAGAGCACGAAATGAAATAATAAGACCAGCCAGCTTCATTCCAATCCAATATGTTAGAATAATTTGCAGGATTAGTAGAGTATTAATAAGAAATGCACACCGAAAACGTAGTTAGCTTATTATACCCAGGTGCAAAACATCTATATTGTATAACCACAGTACACCAGAAGTTTGCTCAATAAGATCAATGGCTCAAGTTAGCATATTAGATACGTCCCAAACTCCCACACAAAGCAACTGCCAGCAATACAAAAGAACAAATAATACAGCTTTTTATGTGGGTCCTAACATAATAAGCACTAAATTGAGATCCAGATATGATGGCTATAATGAACGTCGTCAAAACAAGACAAAACAGAAAAATGTCAAAAGGAAAATCAGATATGAGAGATTTTGACAAACAAAGCAGTATCATCAGACAAAAGCAAGCTAAGACAAACGGGGTCCGTTTTCGACTTCTGCTTTAAATCCGAGCGGGGGGGGTGATTTTCAAAAACACTTAAAAGTGAAATCAATAGATGATATGAATGGAATGTAATCCAGATCAACAGCACCATGCTGGCTAGTAAATGTGTTGGGAAACACCCCGCTGTCAATTTTTCATCAAGTTTCTTTTTTCTTTTTTTTTTTTCTCCTTTGAAAGAAAACACAGACGGCATGCAAAAGCATCCCCACCGACCAATGCATAATGAGGTATTCTTTTTTTTTTTTATATTTTGTGTTATTTTAAATAAATATATTGATTAAATTGCAAAGTTATGAGATAGAGACATTAAATATTCCACCACAATAGCTAGCTAGCTACAGTTAGTAATAAATAATGATTGTTAAATACTTAAGGCATCTTTAATCACAGCATTCTATGTGAACTAGCAAAAACCTCCATTTTCATCCATCTGTAGTTTTTTGGATGGAGGTTTCATACAAAAAGAAAAAAAAAACGCAACACAAACAGTCAAGTTACCCTCCAATAATACACAAGGAAGCATGAAAATACTTGTAACTGAATAGTAACACAAAGTCTAGGACAAGAACCCACACCACCAAACCAAAAGTCAGGCAACTCCATATTATAGTGCATTTACAAAACACAAGCTACATTAGAACAACAATAAATATGTTTTTGCAGCATTGCAGCTTTTTCTTCACTATGGTTAAAATGGACAAGGACTGGGCATATTAGTACCATGTCCAGATTGGCATGTGAGCAAAAAGAAAAAAAAATAAAATAAAATAAAATACAAGTAATTAAAGAAAAAAGAGAGAGAAAGCAAATGGCAGAAAAAGACAGTTGAAAACAACAAAATTAATGTTAAGAACAATTGTTTGGTATTTTTCAAATGAATGGCTTTTTCTCCCTTTCACCCTCCTTCAAGTGAACTACGCCAACATGGTTCATGCATGATAAAGAGAAAACGGCTTCTATCACTGAACATATCAGTTGTTCTAGCAATACCATACACTACTACCATGAGGGGAGAGGTGGGGGGTGTGTGGGGGGTGGGGGGTGATCGCACACATTCTAGCACATATCACAGGCAAACTAGTTTGTATTTTCCCTGTAACACCAGACAGTCTTTTTTTTTTTTTTTTTTTTTTTTTTAAATCAACAGTGGGAGCAACTTAGATTGAAATGAAAGGAGCCGATACAACAACAGAGGCGATTCACTGTATATAGAAATCACATGTGCTTGTTCGATAGGCAATAAGGTTCTGGTAATAGGTAATACAAATGTCAGGTTGTATTCACTCCGATGGCAAGACTCAGGCACTGCGCCCTCGAGCCCATGCTGCCCTCCCCCCCCGCCCCGCCCCGCCCCGCCCTGATCACGATCATGCCATGAGCAAGGCCACAGAGAGGAGTTGCTGTTAGACACGGACCCGCTAAGCAGCTCTTTTGAGTCCTACTGTTCAGGAGAGAATCGCTACACTGGTCTCAGATCAGTGTCTAAGGGCAACTTCGGTCTACTCGGGATGAGTGGGGAAGGGTGTGGGGAGGGGTACCAGGTGCATTCTTGTCCTCCTCTGTGAATGAGTGGGATCATCAAGAGTCATAATATACGGTTCACATGCACAGACACAGTCCCTGTTTCTACTGCTCCACAATATTAACGACACAGCCCAAGCCTGCCAGACAGCATGCACATCTGAGGCCTCTGCTCTAGATTATAGAGGCCCGACTACGACACTACACAGATCACTGGAAGCCATGCCTGCAGTTAGCGGGTTCAGCATCAACTCTGATGGCGTCTACTAACTGTAAATCCAAAACCATGTTAGACAAGAAAGAGGGATTTTTGGCCTTTTTACACAACTAGCTCTTTCTCTCGCCGCCTGTCTGAACACACTGAATATTCTTACTGGTAGAGCTGTATTCTCCATCTCCGCGGGTTTATTTTTCACAAACATATTTCTCAAAAAGGCTTTTTGCTTGCTACACAACACTGTTACTCTGTAAAATACTTATTCAGTACTGTACTCCATTACACCACAAGCGTTCAGCTACAAGAGTTCACACCAAACAACCTCATGCTAATCATTTGATAATGTTCTGTACAGATGTGCTGAGGGCTTGGGCAGAGTGCAGCTTAAAGGATTTTTCACAGGCCTGCTCGGGGGGGGGGGAGGAGGGGGGTGGGGGGTGGGGGAGTGGAGGAGGGGGTTTGGATATCGTGGCAGAGAAATGGCCTTAATACACCACACTGAGCTGGGGAGGTTGGAAGTTAGCGTGTCCTCTCACTTGGTGGCTGTATGGAGAAATGCACACCGGGTACACAATCTGACAAGAGTCGTGTGACGCCTCAGCACATCTGTCCATACGCGTCCGCTCCTACCTTTCACATCCACCAAAGTCCATTCAACCTTCGCGCTTCAGTCCAGCCACCCATCTGTGCGTCAACCCCCGTCCCTCGTTGTGTTGTAGGTGAGTGTGCTTTGTTGATCCCTCTGTCACAGCTTGTCTCAGAAGGCAGGCTCGTTGAGTGATGCAGAGGGGATAGAGGGGTGTTTGGCAGAGCTCCCCCTCCCCCCCCCCACCCCGGAGGGAGGCAATGGAGAATCGACGAGACCAGATCCGAAGCTGCAGGAGCCGACAGGAGCTATCAACTGTCAGGGGTCAGCTGAGTCTCAATGTCCACTCTGCAGATGGGGCATTTCCTGCTGGTGGCCAGCCACTGGTCCACACACGCCTGGTGGAAGAGGTGCATGCAGGGTAATCTCCTAAAGAAACAGAAGAGATGTGGTAAGGGTTTAAAACCAAATACATATCACATTTAAAAGCTTTTATTAGAACAACATGCATCTCCAAAATGTCAGGTGGGAGCTCATTTTTCAGCTTGGTGACAGTGAATTTTTCAGATGATCCTGGAAGTCTTTAAGTGGTTTATTTTTTCTGAAAGAAATTCAGATTACTGAATTTAGAGATTCGTTATTTTCAGTGGAAAGCTATGATTTAACAAAAAAGTGTCAGACAATCTACAGCTTATTTAAGGCAAAAGGCTAATGAGTGGTTGTTGGCTAATACTAATCAGGGTGTGAATTTCATCTTAATGAGCAGATTTCTAAAGTACCTCTTAACTTGTCTGCTTTAGAATTATTCAGTAGACAGACAGAAAATCAGTCACAATGTATTTGGATAATTGAATCATTGTTTCAGACAAAAATACAAAATCTCTGGCTGCAGCCTACTCAATGAGAACCGACTGTTTATATTTGTCACATACTGAGTGAATATAATTTGAATATTCCATCTTTAACTCCGGAGGGCATTGATGATGGGCATTTTGCACAATTTTTTTTAAATGTCAGAGACAAAATTAATGCATGTAATTATGATTCAGTTTTGTACTTTCTTTGTTCCTAAAACTTTGTAATGTCAGACATTAGATGCTTGTCTCTGTCATATTAAAGGTTGGTGGACTGTAAACATCTGGAACAAAGACAGACATAAGTCTAGAACTTTATCATTCTCTCTCTGACATGTTGCATTTTAGAAACATATGTCAATAAACCAAACAGAACTTGGAAAAAAAAAAAAGAAGTTTGAAACAGCTGGATGAAACACCTGTCATTACTCCAACTTCAAATATTCCATGTGCATGTGATCTCTGGGTCCTGTCATAGCCAGTGTCCAGACCGTGTCTACAATAGATCCAGTTGTCTGACCGTGGTTCATATTTGACACCAGAATGCGTCTCAAGTGACCTCTTCAGATCAAATTTCGTTCCACTGCTAACATTTTATTTGATCTGTGGGAGAAACTGTGAAAATAAACATTTGTGCTTTATCAGAAGGATTTCTGTGTGTTTTAGGTGCATAAATGGTATTTAGAGCGGTCCACTTTAATCAAATCACCCAATAAGTATTTTAATTCCAAGTATGAGCAGAACCAAAGGCATGCTCTTTTCACAGTTGTCTTCTTTAACCTTAAACTGAACAAAACAAAGCCTGCGATGTCATAAATGATGAAGAATTTCAATCATAAAGAATTCCATAAGCAACATAATGAAGCTGAGACTTTGTGTGCATAGTCAGTTTAAACATAACCGAACTCTTATCACCATATAAACGCTCCATCTTCTTCTTTTAAACGATTCCAGATGCACTCCGACCCCTGAAAACCTCAAGTTTTCACCTCTTTGCTGTCACTTTGCCAGTAAAACAGATCACAACAGTGGACACACATCATAAGAGTCTGTGAAATGCTAATGTTGCCTTCGGGCAGAATTTTCAAGATGAGGTGCTGGCAGAAATCCTGTGATAGGATTTTCAGACCTGATGCTTTGAACTTCAGCAGCAGAACCAATTTAGGGTTAAAAACTGCCTGTTTATTAATTTTCAGGGAAAGCATTGTGAATATGAATACATTTAGAAATGTGCAGTCGTTTCTCTGAGGTCTAATCAGCAGGGAAAGACCTAAACCAGCATTACCCAAACAAACTTTAGAGGAAATTGAAGTTCACTGGATTGTAGAGGTTAGGTGTAAAAACAAAAATTAGATGAATGACTCGTGTTGCAAGATTTTTAAAGCCAATGTGAAACCTCAGCAGGCACAGCAGTGCTTTAAGATAAATGCCAAAGTCAGTGCATGTACACTGTTTTTGTAAGAGTAACACCAAGTACAGTTAATGCCGAGTCATAAACCAGACTAGGGGATACATTTAGTCAGGAGATGAAAGTAATTACATTTGATCCTGAGGGAGACGTAAATCTCTCTAACGAATTTCATGGCAGCGCATCCAAATGTCAGGACACGTTTCTCGAAAACACACAAATGTCAACCTCGTTTTGTTGCTCAAGAAAAAGTTAGAAACCACCAAAGTCAAACTTCATCTATTCAACAGCTGCTGAGATATTTCAGGCTGAACTAAAGAGGCAGGCTGACTGAAAAACTGACCAACAAACCTACATTGTTATACTTTTATAGTTTAGTGTATCACCTAGTAACAAGCAAAAATGTGAGCAAACACTTGTACCTGACATCCTCTCCATCCTCCAGCATTGACAGACAAATGGTGCACTTTTCATCGGTGTCCAGCTCCTCATCATCCAGACACATCTTCAGGTCCTGCGGTATTCTCTGCAGAGATAACCATACAGCAGCGAACAGGCTTTAATTATTAAAGGGTGTTGAGTTTATGCCATGGGTGTCTCAGTCAGCCCAGATTGGATAAAACAAAACAAAAAAATTCACCTTATCATACTTGGAAAGGAGTCAATTACTTCTCCTCACTCGAAATGCAGCCAATAATCTGACACTCTTTCCAGAGTATTTGGGTCATATTCGACGCAGACGTTTCTTTAAATTCATTTCACGCACACATATCTGCAGACAGCTGGATGAGTCATCCCTCACCTTGAACTGTGCACACTGCAGCCCCATCTCACTAATCTTCCAAAGGATATGAGTTTGACCTTTAAACTACTGTGAGAGTCGGGACCTTCTTTCCGTCGCTCTTTGATCCTTTCGACCCGGCGCTGCCCTCCTCGGTTCCATTCGTTCACATCTCTCTCTCTACTTATTTCTTGCCCAATTTTTCAAAATGTACCAGACTACATCAAAAAGATCTTTAACCCAGGTAGCGAGGGGGAAAAAAAAAAAAAGTCTCCAGGCTTACCTTTTTGTACTTGTGGGGGAAAGTGAATCTCTCGATGGTGGTTTGGACCGCCCCACGGTTTACACTGCCCAGCCTGTCCTCCAGCTGCAGAAGCTCCTATGAAGGGAACCACATGCCTTTTATTCATTTTAGGTAACATTTTGAAAGACAAATAATATAAACAAAATAAACATACACAATTAGAAGACTTAAAAGTGTGGAATATTTTTGATGTAATGAAATAAAATCAGTTCTTCAAGGAACGTTAAAGAGCCTCTGAGAAAACTACTGCATCGCATGCAAATGAAAACAAATGTCAAAAGATTCAAGCCGGATCGACAATTTGAAGCGTCTGGAAAGCAGGGTAATCGAAAATAAGAAAATCAGTTACACACTCAAGCCTGTCCAGAGCATTGGTCACAAAGAAAACAATGATAAATGAGTGTAGAGTGGTGGGTCTGCTGAGGAGAGGGAGGAAGAAGCGGTACAAACCTCGTAGCTCTCTCTAACTGCAGATGCGTGGCGGGAGGGGTTGAGGCTCTGCAGAGCAAGCAAGTGCAACTGAGGATATGGATAGTTTCTGATCTCGTGGACAACCTAGGAGATGACAGATAAAAGAAGCTAGCGTCAGCTCTGCAGCAGAAACCAGCTAGAACAACAGGGACACAGGTCATCCTCAGTAGCTGGGTATCGAGATAAATCCGAGAAACCCAGAGGAGAGGCGCTCGGAGTTCATCGAGATGGACATGATTGATTGTTCGGAGGCAGAGAGGGACTCACCACTTGTGTTGAGGCATTGTTTCTAGGGAAGTGGTGCATCCTAGGAGAGGTCAAGTAGTGCTGATAGTGCTGCGGCAGCGGGTGGATGTGATACTGGTGGGGGGGCAGCCCAGCATCCACACTCAGATCCCTGGACAGAAGGCAAAGAAAATGAGTCAGTCAGTGGCACAGTTCAGTATATCACAAGGTTTCTGGAACATGGTGTTTTAATAACGGAGGGTTTAGGTGCTTCTGCAGATGTTTGGAGGTAAATGGAAAGGTTGTGGAATAGCCAAGCAAACTGGAAAAAGATGATCCGCTATATGAACTAGGAAAACAGCTCAAAGAAAAAGTCAACAGTAAATAGATAGCAAAGAGTCATGGATAAACAGTTGAAGTATTTAAATATAATAAATACATGGTTTAGATATGTGGTAAAAAAAAAAATTAGATTTCTCTGGCAAGACAGATTATTTATCTTTAAACTTAACGTGTCCTGGGGTCTGTTTGCCTCTTTGACTCTGCGTGCTGGATAATCAGAGATGCACTGCTCACCAGTCTGTGCCCTCAGCCAGGTAGCGGGGCTGCTGCACCACAGGCTGAGGAGGGACATGAAGAGAAGGCGCAAACTCATAGCCGGGCCGCAGTCTGTGGGGCTGGTGAGGAACTCGCTCTGGGGTGCGTCTACTAAAACACATAACCAAGCATTTGAAAACACCCCAGGAAAAAGGAGTTTGTACCACATATGGCCTTAAATTTCACGTCACTGCAAAGCCCCAGCAATCGTCCCTGCTTGAACCATGAGGAACATGTCGTCTTTCTTGTAGTGCGAGCCCGTGCGGGTACCTGGAGGGTGGCAGGATGTGTCGGTGCTGGGCCTCGAGGATCTGCTGCTGGAGGAGGTATTGCTGGTGTAATGCCTGAGGTAGGAAAGGAGGGGCGGGGATGTCCTGGAACTGGGGAGCGGGCAGGGGGTTGAGGGGCGGGTGGAGTGGAGGGCCGTGCTGGTGGCCGGGAGGGGCCAGGTGGGCGTTAATGCCCGACTGTGGCTGCCCTGGGTGGGGCATGGGGAAGTCCATGGGCAGCTGGGCCTGAGGACCTAACTGGAAGTGCCGGCAAGAGGTAGCATGGCTGTGCTGCTGCTGCTGCTGTTGCTGTTGCCGGTTGAAATGGGATCCTGTGGAGGATAAGGAGAAGTTGTCAAGCACCTGAAGGGAGAGATTAGCTGGAATTAATTGTGGGTGAAATGTGGTGTCACTGTGTGTGTGTGATATAGCATGTCAATGAAGCCCTACCTCTTACCTAGGGTGACAAATACTTCTGTGGGGGTGGGAAAATGATGGTTACCACAAGTACCATGAAAATGAAACCCCATTTTTGTGCTGCACACAAAACGCGCGCGTTCGTTTCTTTAACTGTATTTCCGACCCCTGGATCGACTCCTGGTCTTCTGATTCATAGACAAAGGATTTGGATCAGAACAGATGAACTCTACCAGTACACAGGTATGGTCTTCATTGCAGTTCAATTCTTGTAAATTCCGCAGCTGACAGCAGGTCAGTGCACTCAAGAGGTAAACCTTTGATACTTTCCTGTCTGTAAGAAATACATTAAATTGTGTCAGTGCCAAGTTTCGATCTATACAACTTTAAAGAAACTATTCCTTCCTTCGAAAAGAATGAAACCAAACGCTAGATTAAAATTGTATATCTGTGGCTCACAGAAACCTACTGTGTCTTTGTGTCTTACACATCCAGTATAGCTCTACTATTCTTCTCCCATATGAACATTCAACAGTAGAGAGGAAATAGCTCGAATGCTTTTTTTTTTTTAACTCTCCGACCACAGCTAGTTGGCAACTGCAGTGAACAGACTGCTGTCGAGACTCAACGGGGAGAAAAAGAAGGGCTAGCTTGAGCTGTGGTGAAATGTGTTTTTTTTGTGTGTTTTTTTTAATGCCGCGCTTAAGCTTAAAAAGACCTTTTGGATTATGTAAGGGGTGAGAAATTGCAATGGTAAATTTAGCTTCGATTAGAATTTTTGAGCAAATCTTGGCTACGGGGGCCATAGTGGGCCTGCAGCGGGGCAGACATTTTACAGAGGTTTAACAGTTTTATCAGGTTAAAATCATGCAGTTCTTATCGAAATCCCCACTTCAACAGCGTAAAAGACGACAACTTCTGATTTTTTTTTTTTTTTTTTAAATCATGAGAAAATAGGCAAAGTCTACATTGCATTTACTGGGAGTACGCTTGAAAAACGCAGTACGATTTTAAAAAAAACAAATAAAAAAAAAAAACAGCCGGGAAAATTAGGCAGTTACGACTTTCAGGAAATATTTCCAACTTAACAGTTTGTCAGCGTGGATGAGCAGACAAGACATGACCTTGTTGCCCTGGGTCAAAGGCTCAAAGTCTAGACTGTAAGAAGCACACTGCGTTTTCAAGCGTCTCAGTGAGAACGATCACCATGAATGACAGCAGATAGACTCATTCGGGCCCTGTGATGGAGGAAGCGTGGAAATCGTCTATCTTTGTCACAGCAGGAGAGGAGGTGGGGGTGGGGAGGCTAGGGAAGGTGGCGGAAGGGGGGGGTGGGGGTGGGGGGGCAGGTAGGGACAAGGGAGAGGGAGGACAATAAATGGAAATCAGCAAGAAGCACACTGAAGGTTAGGAAAAACACTATATTCTTTATTGAAAAAATATTAGTATATGTGGAATTTGTTTTCTTTCTCGTTTGTTTGTAATAATAGTATAAATCCATGCAACAAAAATAAACAACATAGACTGAAGGCAAGGCCCACCATGCTCCATATAGGGTTAAAAAAGAACAAAAGCGGCATCCAATGAGCAGACGTGTTGGCTACAGCACATGATTTCAGTACAGCAGGGTACATCTTTACTACAGAAAGATTACATTGGATTTTCACTAGTCAATGTAGAAAAACATAAACAAAAATTATGAATCATAAATGTGACCATGCATTGAAAGTACTATTACCAGAACAAAAGGTAAAGAGAGACCACAACCAAACAATAAAGACGTTATTACTAATAGAGGATCTCTTTAGCAGTGCAGGAAAATAGGCATCCCTGTGAAATGGATAGCATTTTGGTCTTATGTTAGTGGGGTAAATTGGGGAAGTGATGAACCACCAGTGAGCATGTTTTCCTACTTAAATATTTAGAGTTTAATTTGCCCGTAGAGGGGCAAGCAGCCCTGACAATTCAGTGTGATTCAAAGCTTGAATTTTGCAAAGGGAACAAAAGGATTACACAAAAAATGGAGACAGTTATGGCAGGTTGCTGTGCGCAGGTGCAGTGTACCTTCAGTAACTTCCAAGGTGATCACGTGATTTGCCGAAATGTTGAATTTCAAAATACAAGTAGCATGCGGGCGCTTCCAATTATGCATGCTTTCTGTCTTTTCGGTTTAACAATCAGAGGTCACATTAACCATGTACATTGCACCTAGTGTGAAGAGAAGGGAGATGAGCCGAATTCTGGTGTTCAACGATGCGGTGCAGTATTTGAGATCATGCAAAATGTATCCACTTTACAGGAATTTACAGCATGTTGTCTATCAAGACTGGATGGGAGGTACACAATGACATTCAACTGATCATCTAGAAAAGGAGCTAGAAAATGTTTACTCAGTGCTACAGCAATTTGACAGAAAAAAAGAAAAAAAAAAAAAGGTTGCTTTGTTCTAGGTGTTAGCTATCGTTTTTTGTTTTTTTTTTTAGTCTGCTTAACATGGAAAGTCTATGGCTGAATACATCTCGGGAGGGGGGGAGGGGAAGGGGGGTGGTGCTTTTTTTTTTTTTTTTTTAATACCAATGTCGTCTTCTGATGGAAAGAGGAAATGAAGAAGGGATTCACAATACAGCTAAATGCAGAGAACAGGCAGAGGCCACGCCACACCACACAGCAGCAGATGATCATTAGCTACACAATGGGGGGGGGGGGACGACAAAGATCTGATAAATGCAGAATGTAGAGCC
This sequence comes from Brachyistius frenatus, assembly GCF_029030835.1. NCBI lineage: Eukaryota > Metazoa > Chordata > Actinopteri > Embiotocidae > Brachyistius > Brachyistius frenatus. The sequence continues at coordinate 4,241,723 of NW_027210629.1, forward strand.
AGCCTCCATACTATGAAACAGGGAAATAAGAACAGAAATAAAAGCACAATGAAATCACTGATGCCACTGTTTGTGAAATTAATGTTACACTGTAGCTTGATCATTGTTTAACTGTGACCGCATACTCGGCAAGCTTCAAACGAACAGCTGCTGAATTGACAATTGGCAAATTAAAACCAAAAAAAGAAAGAAAGAAAGAAAGAAAGAAAGACACCGATGTCTCGGAAGAAGAAAAATAATAATAATAATAATAATAACCCCCCCCCTCCCCGCGGTCTCCGGCCATCTATCGATTAGTGCACCGGCCAATTGACGCGGATAATAATCAGTGAAATCGCGGTTGGTTTGAGGAGGAAAGAAAAGCAGATGATCTTCAAATGACATCACCGAGCAGATAAGATGACTGGCTGGACAGGCTACGTCTATTTTGCGGTATTTTTTTTTTTTTTTTTACACGACAGCCTTGTAAGGAGACAACAATGCATCGAGATGTTACCGATTATATAAACGGAACAATTAAAAAAAACAACATGTCCCGACACGTTTGCTTTTTTCCTTTTGTTGTTGCAGACGTGTGTTTGTGGACATTGTTTGGACCGCACGTCGCGGACACGTGAAGCCCTTTTTTTTTTTTTTTTTGGTGAGACATGTTTCCGCTCCGGGAAATAGCCGGAGCCCACGAGCCAGTTAGCTTTATCTGAAGCGGAGGTTGTTGGTTGTTTTTTGTTGTTTTGTTTATTTATTACCGAGTCAACTATCGGGCGGGTTGTATTATAATATCCGACGGACACGAATGAAAAGCGATCTCGGCGTTTGCGGACGGGTTTTTTTTTTCGCGGATAATTTCACCGTTCAAATTTTTTGGGGGGGCTAAGCTCGAGCTAGCTTAGCCAACAGCTGCAGTGAATATTAAGATAAAAAACAGGGCACATGTTTTTTTTTGAGGGGGGTGGGGGGGACCGATGCGGATATTAATACCGTACCTCTGTTTCTTACTGAGCCGAATACGGGAAGAACCAGGTATCCGACATGCACTAACACCATCCTGGGATCCGTGTGTTATGATTCCGCCGGGTTGTTCGGAGAGATCGGGTCGGAGCAGCCCATGCGGATCTACATTCAGGCGGCTGGTTGCTGCTGGCTGTCTCGGTACAACCACAGGACCGTCTGACTCGCCCGGTTGTCGTTCACGAAAAGCAGACGTGTCATTTGTTGTCCGGAGCAAAAGAGGGCGATGTTGCGTCGCTGCTGCATACCGGAGACGTGCGTGCGTGTGTGTGTGCGTGTGCGTGTGTGTGTGTGTGTGTGTGTGCGTGTGTGTGTAAGGTTAACCTACCGGGCCTTCTTGTCAAGGAATGATTTTAACACAAGGGCTGCTGGGTTTTAATGTTTAACAATAAAGTCTAACATCGTGTGTATATATATATATATAAAATAAAATAAATTACAAAAAAGAATCGGTCGTCCTGAATTTAAGTAATATTCATCATACTTAAAGGAGCACTCCGGTGATTTATTATTATTAGTTTAAAAATTAAATTAAAAAAAACAACAACAGTGGTCAAAATCAAGGCAGCAGAGGCTGAACTATTCAGACTTTTATCGGGGTCACACTATGTAACATACCGAAAGCAGAATCCAACATTTCGCAAGATGCAACTCAATAGCTTTTTTTTTTTTTTTTTTTTTTTTTTTCCCCACTATGATGAATTAATAACGCTAAGCCGAAGAGTTATATAGATATATACTGTACTGTATATACTGTGCATTTTATATTTATATTTTATAGTTTTTACTGCTATTTTATTGCTTTTCTATTATTCTATTATTATCTTATTGCTTCCTGTATGCTGCTGTAGCGAAAAATTTTCCCCTCGGGGATTAATAAAGTAACTACCTAACCTAACCTAAGAGTTGCTGTGTAGTTAGTTGCCCCAACAATAGAGTAACATTTGCTGCTGCTTCATTTATTTCCCGATATGTCCGAAAAAAAAAAGATCCTGTAAAATATTTCACTGGTAATTTGCTGTCGGCGGAGGACACTGAGTGAGGCCAGCCAGGAGACTGAAAGGACTGTTGAAGGGTCACAAATAAAGTTTTCATTATATCTAGTGTGTTTTATGGCAGGCAGAGTGGACATAGCCTATATTTACTTGCGAGGGCGTCTTTGGATCATTTAGCCTATAAATTAGGCCTGATTTAACTTTGGTGGTTTCCTAATAGTTTGGTTTTGTACTGCTATTACAATTAATTATATGGGAAAGGTTGTTGTTTTCCTCCAAAAGTTCCCGGATGTATCAATCTGATGACGCATGGGCCGAGTAAAAAACTCCCTTTGGCAATGCCCCCAAATTATCAGCCAAATTATACATTGTTTGAAAGGACAAAGTCTCAGAATTCAAACCCTTTTTAAGATAGGCCTACAACTACAATCGAGTGCATTTACACCAAAATGGTATTTTCTCTACCATTTTTGTCATCATTAGAAAATAAGTAAGGCAGCAGTAGTAAAAGATTACAGTGGCACTTTCACAGAGCAAAGTAACACTGTTTCAGAATAAAATGGCATAATAACAGTAAATAACTATAGGAGTACATACTTGTTAAATCGTGCGCTGCATGCACACGATAGTTTGTACTATAGAACTCAGAGGAACAAAATGCATCCAAGCTTTTAGTCTTTTTAGGAAACATTATTTTGGGGTTTAAATGTCACTATGGAGCAAAAAATGCACACTTCGAAGGTATCGGGAGTTTGTGACATCCACCATATCTCAGACTTGGTGAAAAGAACTTGAAATGTCATCAAATACCCTGCTGGCAGTTACACTAATTTAAAATAGGATATTTGAACTAAAACAATTAATTCAGCTTGGAGCTAGGACTAACTATACCTGTCCATGTTGCTCATACTGTAACCTGTTTGTTGCTGTTCATTTGTGTGTTGTCTCAAATAAAAGTGTCTGCCCAATGAAAACATTTGAATGTATAATATTTAAAGATATACGTGTCCCATTCAAATAGCTTCCATAATCCATGTGACTATCGGAAAATGTTTTCTTCCTTCATCAAAGAATTGCAGACTTCAGGTCTTGTGTTTTTTCCATGAAAAAGTAACTTTGTACCGTACTGTACATGCTAGAAGAACATATATTGCCTCAGACACAACCGGATCACAAACATGATGCATTACATGACAAAGCTTAATCTTGATATTAGTTCATTTTATAAATCTCTTTACTGCTGCATTTGTTTTTTGTATGTTTAAAAAGGAGTTAACATTGTTAATACAGTATACGAGGATTGTTCATTCTATTACTCTAATCTGCTATATTGTTTTCAGAATTTACACAAATCTAAAGACAAAGAAAAAATATACTACGAATTAAGTAGTATTAAGTAATTTGAGGAATTTATGTCAACGCTCTTGAATCCTCAGATTAAAATCTGTCTTTACCATTTTTATTTTATTCAGGGTTGTTGTTTTTTCTACTTCTTAATTACTCTTTGAATGATTGCCATGCACTATTTTATCTTTGTTTATATACACTCGCGGGCCACTTTATCAGGCACACCAGACCAATACAACATCCCCGCACTGATTTCAACTTTTACAAAGCTCTTGAATTTTCAGCTGTTTGCTGTTGTACTTTACAATATAACTATTGTATCGGTGTTTGTAATATTTTTGTCCATCCGCGTGTACGCATTTATACTGTGAAATAAAGACAAGTTTTGTCCAAAATAATATTTTTGAATGGAAACACTGCGGTCAGTATTATCCCCGAGACGACAGGGGGCAGAGCTGAGTATTACAGCAGGATTCTTCTTTTTTTTTTCCCCTCACAGATAGAAGAAGAGTCCGTTCTGCCATTACGTTCACTTACAGGCAGGTCGGAACCGCTAGTGGTGGAGGACAGGTCATCAGCAACCCGAGAAAATGCTATCCGTTAGAGTTGCAGCAGCTTTGGCCAGAAGCCTGCCCAGGAGGGCTGGTTTTGTAAGTATTCAAAGGAAAAGCGCCTTCAGTCCCGGTGCGGATGATGCTGCAAAGTTTATTTAATATCGGCTCGAAAAGCGTGAAGGGTAACGTTAACGCCGCAGGCCGCTGGCTCACCAGCCTGTCACCGGGAGGGGGGGGTCGTGAATGCGTCTTCTGCGCGTTACTAATCCAACCCCCCCCCCTTTGTTGGGTGAATCTGTTGAAATCGATTGATTAAACGTGTTTTATCGAAGTTGCCCTTGTGGAAAACGACGGTCCTCCCCGTCCGGCAGCGCTAAAGTTAGCACGCGAGCTAACGGGCCGTTCAACCAACCACGCTCTGAAGGTCAGGAAGCCCGACGGCGCACGTCGTCTGAGCTTTCAACGCCTGCACCCTTAAATCGTCGCTGCGATACCTGTTTTGAACTTCAGTTTGTAATGAATGTGTAATTAAATCCTCCTGTCGTTGAATCCAGGTGTCCAAGACTTTGCCGGTCGCCTGCATTGGGGTCAACCGTCTCCACACACACAGACCATGGCTGCAGAAGACAGGTGAGACGGTCAAAAACAGCACGACAGACACTTTGACCTTTTTTTGGTTTGTTTTTTTTTGTCTTTCTTGTAGGTCATCTCGCAAAGGCGACCGATGAAGGTCATTGATCTTATGTTTCCAAAGGTTGACAGGTGTCTGTGAAGATACATCACAGTATTAAACCCCTATAATACTGGGTGTGATTTAGTTTTATATTAGGATCACACTTTTCTTAGTTTGACTTTGACTCTTTTTTTTTTTTTTTTATGTTGGAGGAATTAGAGACACGGTGTTCTGCCTCATTTTTGAAATAAACACCAATAGATGAAGTGTTTGTTTTTTTTCCTTTTCGTTATTCAAGCCTCTGCAATGTCTCCTCTTTACCAGGCACAGCCGAAGTGTCTTCAATCCTGGAGGAGAAAATCTTGGGCGCTGACACCTCTGCGGACCTGGAAGAGACAGGACGCGTGCTGTCCATTGGTGACGGTATTGCCAGAGTGTATGGGCTGAGGAACGTCCAGGCAGAAGAGATGGTGGAATTCTCTTCTGGTCTCAAGGTTTGTCTGAAAGGACATTTTAAAGTGCGGGAGATTTCTGTCCAGGGTTATGATGAAACACCGATTTAACACTACAATAAAGACAAACTTATCATGATTGTAGAGATTTATTTTACTCGCAGTGAACTCGGGATTTTCTTCTTCAATTTAGCTTTATTTATACCATGCCTGTGCCCCCCCACCCTCCTCCAAAAAAAATAAGATATTAATCAATCTTCTAACAAGCAATCATTTTTGTTGTCCAGGGCATGTCTCTGAATTTGGAGCCTGACAACGTTGGTGTTGTAGTGTTCGGTAATGACAAGCTGATCAAGGAGGGTGACATCGTGAAGAGAACTGGTGCCATTGTGGACGTTCCTGTGGGTGTGGAGCTGCTCGGCCGTGTGGTGGACGCTCTGGGAAACGCCATCGATGGAAAGGTTATTAGAAACATTGTCATTTCTGTAGTTACGATCAGTAAGCTTGGATTAAACTAAGATTTGTTCTTTAAAATACAAGTCATGCCTTGGAGCCATTAAATTAGTTCTAGCTCTTGTTTATCACCATATTAATTAACTTTGGAATTTGTATCTGTCCATTTGTTCCAAACCAGAGTTTCTGTTAATCGACATAAGAATAGTTCACAATATAAGCACAAATCACAGTGTGCCCTGTCTCCAAATAGTAAGTATAAAGTTGTGTCATGGAGAAGAAGCTTGAGTATGACCAAATCTCACACTTCTATCTCATGGACCTGTCAGGTCAACACTGAATAGCTGTTATGTGAATATTTATCAAATAAAACATGACTATCTTTTTTGAAGAAAAAAAAAAAATCAAAATTGCATGATATAGTTGTTTACATTAAATTGAATAATTTGTTGACCCTTTAATACTTTTCAACATCTTAATGTGACCGTCAATCTTACCAATGCATATTCCCTGTCTTAGGGTCCCCTGGGCTCCAGCATCCGTAGGCGTGTGGGTCTGAAGGCCCCTGGTATCATCCCCCGTATCTCCGTGAGGGAGCCCATGCAGACTGGAATCAAAGCTGTGGACAGTCTGGTGCCCATTGGCCGAGGCCAGCGTGAGCTGATCATTGGTGACAGGCAGACCGGGTAGTTATTCTAACTCAGATTAAAAAAAAAATTTAAAAAAATGTTTTAAAGTGGTTGTTAATCAAGAGAAGTCGTTGCTTTGGGGGTCACATTTTTTAAGTTATATTCTTGCATTTCACTGCAGCAAAACTGCCATTGCCATCGACACAATCATCAACCAGAAGCGCTTCAACGAAGGAACTGATGAGAAGAAGAAGCTGTACTGCATCTACGTCGCCATCGGTCAGAAGAGGTCTACCGTGGCTCAGCTGGTGAAGAGGCTGACTGATGCCGATGCCATGAAGTACACCATCGTGGTCTCTGCCACCGCCTCCGACGCTGCGCCCCTGCAGTACCTGGCCCCGTACTCTGGCTGCTCCATGGGAGAGTACTTCAGAGACAACGGCAAGCACGCCCTCATCATTTATGACGATCTGTCAAAGCAGGTGAGAGCTTCAGATCACTATTGAAATTAAAACAAACAGGAGTGCTGCACTCATATGGCATCCTTGGTAAATTGTATGTTCTCTCTCCCGTCAGGCTGTTGCCTACCGTCAGATGTCCCTGCTGCTGCGTCGTCCTCCCGGTCGCGAGGCCTACCCCGGTGATGTGTTCTACCTGCACTCCCGTCTGCTGGAGAGAGCTGCCAAGATGAACGACAACTTTGGCGGTGGCTCCCTCACTGCCCTGCCCGTCATCGAGACTCAGGCCGGCGACGTGTCTGCCTACATCCCCACCAACGTCATCTCCATCACAGACGGACAGGTTTGTCTCACAGTTGTCCTCAGCTGTTGTTGGATGTGATCTGCGCATATTTTACATGAAACTCTTACATGGAGTCTCTCCATCTGTCTGCTGCAGATCTTCTTGGAGACTGAGCTGTTCTACAAGGGTATCCGCCCAGCTATCAATGTGGGTCTGTCTGTGTCCAGAGTCGGCTCTGCTGCTCAGACCAAAGCCATGAAGCAGGTAACATTCAGCTCTGAGATTTGTTTTTTTTTACTTTACTTTTTTTTTCTGCTTTTAATTTGGCTTTTTAATATTTTATTTATCTGTAATTTTTTTTTTTTTTTTTTTTGTACCTCCGTAGGTTGCCGGTACCATGAAGCTGGAGCTGGCTCAGTACCGTGAGGTCGCTGCCTTTGCCCAGTTCGGTTCTGATCTGGATGCTGCCACCCAGCAGCTCCTGAACAGGGGTGTCAGGCTCACTGAGCTGCTGAAGCAGGGACAATACTGTATGTCAACTTCTGTTTTAAAAAAAATATATATTTCTGTTTCTCCAGAAGTTGAATAGAAACGCAAAGCTGGTTCTGTATGTCCTGAATTACATTCAAACTGTCTCTCACTTGTCCTCCAGGTCCCATGGCCATTGAGGAGCAGGTAACAGTCATCTACGCTGGTGTCAGAGGTCACCTGGACAAGATGGAGCCCAGCAAGATCACAAAGTTCGAGAAGGCTTTCCTGCAGCACGTCCTCAGCCAGCACCAGGATCTGCTCTCCGCAATCAGGTAAGAAAGTTTTAATGTTTGAACTAGTTAACATCAGGTTTAAAAGGCTCAATTTGACCTGACCTGCTTTCTGTTTCAGGGCTGATGGCCAGATCTCAGAGGCATCAGATGCTAAACTGAAGCAGATTGTCCTGACCTTCCTGTCCAGTTTTGAGTAATGGATAGCACTCGTGTTCATCTTCAGTGAGCTTCCTGTCTGTGTCCCCATTAAGCTTATATATGTGAACACACTGAAGATCAAAACCTCCATGTACAGATTTCTCCAAATAAAATTTTACAACCCAGCTGTGCTGTAAAACTCTTCTGATTGTGCGCTCGACTACAGGGAGTTCAGTGTTTGGGTTGGTTCGCTCTGAGCATAATTCACCAGTGACAGAAGAGTTTTAACCTACATGAGAACAAAAACAATACTTTGAACACACCACGTTTTTTTTTTTCAAGTATTTCAGTGTACCAATATCTTAAGATGTGACATTGCATATACTACATTCATGAACTCTGCTGTTTACTGTAATTAGTTGTTCATAGGAGCATTATATTTAATGGGGCAGATGAAAAGGCAAACAACAAACATCTGTTGCTCTTCAATGGTTTCAAAGTATGTAAAAAGTAATGTGGAAGCCCAGTTTCTCAACTGTGGGTGAAATTGGATGAAATGTTTGATACTACAGTAATAAACTCGGTGACACCGTCACGACTCAAATCCAATTTGTCCTGTCTTATGTCTGCTGATCAGTGAGAATATTTATAATGTTTTGATTGTCCTCAATATTACATTCCATAACTAATGTGCCTTTTACATTTGAGAAATAATATGAGCTCTGATGGTGTGTAGGGATTCATTTGATCACTTCCATTAGCAATTATTCATAATTTTGTAAAGTAAAAGATGCTCATCAGATTTTCTTCAAGGTGAAAGTCAATGTCTTCCAAATGGCTTATTTTGTTCTGAACCAAAAGATGTTACAAAAATAGAAAAGCTACCAAATTGGAAATGGAAAAGATTCAGAAGTTTTGAAACTAAAACTAAAAAAGACAAAGGTTAATCAATCACCAAGAAAGTTTCTGGTTATTTCTGTCCTAATCACCTCATCTTGCTCTTTACTTATATAAATGTTCATTTGCATGCAGAGTGGGGACATGAGATCCGATCGCAGGTGGTCACTTGAGGCGCATTAAGAGATTCATGTTGGTGCCAGGTGGGAACACACAGCTTAAAGCTGGCTGCTTGTGATCCAATCACGCAGGGCGGCTCAGGACAGACTGATAATTCCAGGTGAAAACAGCCTCATTGTTTCAGCACCAATTTTACACTTGAAAAGGGTTCTGTAGTTTAGGGACCATTTTGTGCAGGGTCAGTATCATTCATGTCCAATAGGTGGCCATAGATACTTTAAAGTAGACTGAGCTCCTGAGGCTCAGTGAAGTGTTTTTTTTAATCAGTTATTTTGTTTAACAATGTTATTACTTTTTTTCAACTTTTATTTATGCTATGTGAGCAGGAGATTTATAAGCCATTCTCTCTCTGTCTTTACTCTTTATTTGCAATTTTACTGCTTTTATTCCGTCTTATTAATCAAATTATTTACATTTTATGAGGAAGGAAAAGAAAAAAGCAAACATTTTCAATTTACGCAATTACAGACACAAATACACCCTAAATATATTACATAATTGATTTTTTTTTTTACATGAATATTGTATTGTTTCTTTTTTTTTCTTCTTTTTTTTCTATAATATTATTATTAATTCTGTCGCCAATAAGACAAGGAAACTTGACATTTTGTCAAAGTTCTCATCAACATAAACAATGGCTGCTAATGTGCACAATAACAACATTTCTACTGCCTCATTACTCCACCACATTCCTCATCCAGGAGGGATGAGATTCAGAGCTCTTATCCGCCGTATCACTCAGAGTCCGACCCTGCTTCAGTTACACCTCATTTGCAAACGCTGATATAGTTTTCTCTTCCTGTTCTGTTTTTTTGCTCTCTTCTACTTCCGTGTTTTTGTTTTTCCCTCTCGAACAAGAACAAGAGAGGACAGGTGGAGCAGTTGTTGCAGCAAAACATTTTGTTCTCTTTGGGTATTTCCATCTGAAACTTAATTATTTAAAAAATTATTTATTGCTCTTCGTGTCTTTGTTTTACAATGGATTTTCTTCCTTTTGTCATGAGCTTCTCATCACAGTTTTCTTATTGTCTCACAGAAGTCAGAAAGATCTCAGTATGAGGTTGTCATTATTTTAATGACTAGTTTCGAAACATTGTCATTGCACACTGCTTTCTTAGTTGCTTGTTTCTCCAGCAGCATCACTGCCTGGCAAGATAAAGTCAGACATGTGACAGAGATTGAATGGAGCTGCTGTCAATAAGGACTATTGTTTAAGGTCAGCGTGATGACAATAGAGAGCTCTGTGAAGAAACATACATGATAGGTCAGCAGTGATGAGCAGTTTTTCAGTAGCCAAATAGACTTGGAATCATGAATACTTTGTGATTATTTTCCTGTGAAAACAGTAGCAATACAAGTCGTCTGTTGGGTTGACGTTTTTCATAGTTTGCTGCAATCAGATCATATTCAGAACATTTCAGTATTGTGAATGAACTATTTGTAAACCCTGTCCTGCATCACATGCACATGTGTATAGTTTCAATTGTAAGTGTTTGGAAAGAAATGTATAAAACACCTATTCATATTCTCTCTCGCAAAGCCTGTGTCTTAACAGTGAACAAAGAAAGCACTGTTGTGCCTCTAAATTAAATTTGTTGGGTTAATAGAGTTTAATCAAAAGAAAGACAGTTGTAAGTTTCTCTGAAAGAATTTCTCAAATTGATCACATCAGCACATTCCTATCAATGACAGTCTGGAGTTTAGCTTCAGGTAGACATTTCAGACTGATCTGGGATCAGTTTAGCATGAGGGCTACACTTACAAATGAATGTTGATAAAGTGTTTGATCACCGCTCCTCCATCGGTAGCTGAACCTTCTGTTGCTTAGTCTGAGACCAAACAAATAGGGGCAGATATCTCTTCACAGATGTCTTTGTTGAACTGATGATATCTGTAGATAATATATTTACTATAGCTTTTTGATATTGTCAATTTGTGATTATAGAATCTGGTTTTCTTACACAGCTGTCTGAGGCCACCAAAGAGAACAAGACCTGGTTCTTCAAGATTGTAACTTCAAGATTGAATTGAAGAAATTGACAATGTAACTTATCCCCTGAATTTGGGATTTAATTTCTTAGAATTATAGTCTTTGGCAAGAGGATGTGTTTATGTATTCAAGCACTTTTGTATTGTAAAGTGCCAAATAGGACGTATCATAGCTGTTAAAAGAATCTGGTTTTCCCAGACTTAACTAGGGCTGTTTTCGACTCAGGTTTTTGTCAGTAAATCCCTCCATATCCATGATACCACTGGGAAAACAGATGAACATGTTTATCCAGTGAGGAAGTCTGCATACTTTTACATACTTGTGGTTTCTATGGTCGATGTACACAGACATTGGAGTCAGCAGTGTTGTATTTGGGGAAGCCTTTGATTCAGTACTGCATGTCTGAGACTTTGGGGTTTCTGAGTCATAGTCTGATGCCTACAAACCTCACTGTGCAGCCTTTTTATTCAGGCCACTGAAAAAAGACAAATCAGCCACTACTGCAGCAAAGAGACTGGACTTTTCACCATTTACCATTCAATTGCATCATTTTGGACTTGTATTTTCTACAGACAAAACACACAGGAAACATTTTCTTTCTTTGTATCAAAGTTTTATTTGTCTCATTTTTTCTCAGTACTGCCCTGCAGAACAATACTGTTTAAAGCTTCTTTGTGGACAAAAAAATTAAGAATCGTTGTACAAATGATAAAAAAACAAAACAAGAATCAAATTATAGAATTTTTTTATGCATAAAATGAAATCAGGGAAGTGATTTAACCGCAGGTAGCAGCAAATATCTAAGGCAAAAATGAGCATAAAATATATTACTTCTGAGTTCAGTCTCCATTTTAAGGACAGTCTCGGTTCTCTTATTCACAGGTACCGGGCCCCTACAAGCCTGCTTGCAGTGCGCACATAGACGCTCATTATATTCTGGGTAAAAGGAATTTCATTCATTCATGGTGGCAACATCAGACCAATATACACTTGAAACCACATTTCCAACAAGTTCACACTTTAAAAAAAAGCAACTTTTTCGAAGGGGAACCCAACATGCGGTATTTTGTTTTGTCACTCCATAATAAACTGTTTGGATTTAACCAAAACTCTGCAGAAAATTCTGCTTCTTTATATCTCAGAAAAAAAAATGCAAATACTGTCTTCTGTGGTGCACTTTTCTTCCTGTAATCAAAGTTAACCAACCACACCAAAGGTAGCAGCTAAAGCCTGCAGGATGCAGTGGCGGCGACCATGTTCAACGCATGCCTACAAACAGCCAGCTGTTAATATCAAAGAGTGGCAGTCCACTGATGTGTTTCAAGCCTGTTTGAAGGAATGGAGGGCCCGCTCTGTTTTGCCTTTGAGGCCTCAGGTTCAGCTAGTGCTGCCATAGTGGTTCCCATTGGAAGGGTTTTCCTGTAAACTGGCGTGTGAGGCTTCTTCCTCCTGTGACACCACCGGTTCCACGGGCTGTTCAAAGAAGTTGGAGACACAGAACACCTGCAGAAAACAGCAACACAATTAAAACACACTCAACTGAATTATTGTAACTGTACTGTGATGGTGAATAAAAGTATTTTGACATCATTAAAGTAGACCAGACCTCCACTTATATCTCTTAATGCCAAGGGCCTTGACCATTTTTTACTGGTGAGTCAATCATTAAAAAAGTTTTCCAAATGCCAAATATGCCTGGCTGATTTTTAGCAGAGAGCCTTAAAAAACACAGTCTTGGTTTGAATATTTCACTGTGTAAACATCAGATAACTTCACTGAATAGCTGGAACAAGCTGATGCAGAAGACAGTCATGGTATGAGATTTTTTTTTTTCGTCGTAAAAATACATAGGAGGAAAAGTAGAAAACATCTTCAGGGATTTAACCTGTTTTTAGAAATTAACTTTATGTATGATTTGGCATTTTCAAATGCATATTGTAAAAATACTACAACAAAAATACCAGGTGTCTTGCCATTATCCTATCCTCCTCTTTAGATGAAACTTACTGTGAAAAAAGCAACTAAACCCCCCTGCAGGAGGCCAGCGAGCACATCAGTCCAGTGGTGTTTGTAGTCAGACACCCGGGACAGACCCACATACAGTGCAGTGGATATCAGGAAGAACTGGATGGTGGGACGCAGAAGCCTCGCCCATTCTGACTTCAGTCTGGCTTGAATGTACAGCTACAGCAGTCAGAGAGAGGACATGAGTAAAAACTAGGATCAAAAAAGATGTGAGGTCACACCAGGCACACAGATTATATTATCCAGATGAATGGCCTATTAACAGTACAGGAGGTGCTGACAGGAGTTACGTTATTTATAGGCCTAATAACTAACATAAAAAGTTTAAAGCAATTTGTAATGCATTAGCCTATGTATGCAAAGTAAAGCAGATAAAGCAGAGCTGTATTAAGAGTTAACCCTATTGTTAGCATCACTACCCCCCCCCCCACAGGAAAAACAGATTAAGGCTTTAAATAGTTTTGAAGAGGAGAACATGTACTTACTACAAGGAACAGCATGCAGTACATAGAGAAGGATGAATGACCAGAGAAGAAGGACAGTCTGTGAAACATAAACAACAGTGATAATGAAATTCAGCATAATCAGCTAAATCAAGAGACTTTTCCTCACAAATTCACATTTTAAATTCATAACAAGGAATAGTTGAAATCCAGTGCTTAAAGTAGGCCGGTTCCTACTGCCACGCAGTACTGGCCCATCTACATTTTACGTTTTTGGTTTTTTTGGCACCAGCACTTCTCACAAGCGTTTCTGCCCTCTCCATAACAGATTATCAGGGCGATTACTAATGGCTCAAAAATAAACTGCATTACCCAGGGGGCACAGCAGTACACCTGTTTCTGTTCAGGCCCGCCTACTTATCTCCGCCGGAGGCTCATCTTAAGCTTACAACAATGTCGGCCGGGCTCCAAAAAGTCACAAAGATCCCACGAAAAGAGTCAGACGAGGACACAACAAGAGCTTCAGGAGTCAAATCCTACACAATCAGGATTAAATGCAGGCTGAACGCAGCAAGCTAACGTTATCATACCAGTCATTAGCCTGGTATGATAACGTTAACGTCAGTAAAAAACACCTGCGGCGACACTTCACTTTAGCGCGCATTGGTACCACTTCTGTAAGTATTTGAACATCTTATTCTTTATGAATGGCGGCGCCGTTTGTCCTCCCACAAATGTATAGTGCTAATTTGTGCTACCGTCAAATAGATAATAAATAAAGATAATACTGCCAGGTGTTAACGGTTTCTAGCACAGACGGCAAACTAGGTCGACTAATCTAACCAAGTCCGGCTATTTAAATTTATTTCCACCTTCTTTGTCGACGGAGGGACTAGACCTGCATCAAACATCAAAACGCTGCTACGGCGAGTGATGTCAAAACTACTTCTCGGAGCTCTCAAAAACTTTACACATTGTACTTCAAAGGATTGCCAGCTTGAAAATACAAGATACATTTTCCAATTCGGATGTCAGTTTCTAATAGTGAATAACCTTGTCTTCAGAAGTTCTACGTACTGCAAAGCCACTGCGACTATTACACAATTTTTATAACATCAAGATTTCGCCAAAGGACATGAAAGTCAAAAGTGACGTCTGTGTTTTCATTTAGTTCATATTTGGGACCGTTACCTGGCTTCATCTACCAGAAACTTGTCTCCCGTGCAGGTGAAGTTCTCGATGTATCCACCTGCTTTGCAGTTGATGCGATCCCACGCTGGTTTGCATACAGCCAGGAAATGTGGCCGCAGACGACCTATGGAGTACTTAGCAATGTCAGTCAGAGACTGGCTGGCAGCAGCTCCGAACACATAGCTCCCCACAGCTTTGTAGATGCAAGAAACATACTTCGTCCCCAAAGATTGGTTCTTGATGCGGGACAGGTAAACAGAAAGGCACTCGCCACAGACGATCTGTGACAGAAGACATCAAACAATAAGTAAGCAAATAGTGAAACACGAACACCAAATGCGAGATGACAAACAGAGCAGTCAAACTTCTTTTTGCGGTGACATTTAAAGGTCATAGATTTTAAGAGGACTGTTGACTTACCACGATCAGAGTGAAGGGGATCATGACTCCTCCCAGCAGCTGGTAGGATATGGTGTCCTCTTTGAGGGGATATCTAATTGACTCATCGTTGCAGAAGAAACCCCGTTTGAAAGGGTTGTGTTGAGGAGTAAGAATAAAAAACGGAAGTCCAACTGTGAAAATGAGGAGAGGCAGATAAAGGGAACCTTCTTGACAGATTTCATCTTGTCTCATCAAAATTACATCCCAGTAAGAAGCAGCTCAGACTGATGAGCCACTGCTACTATTACATAATGCTTATGATCTTAAGATTTAGTCACAAGAAACGTGATCTGTTGTCACACAGGAATTTTCCCTTTGAGGAAATAAACTTTCAACAAGGGGGTTACAAAATAACACACGCAATAAGTGATTTAGATGCTTGTGGCCTGTACTTACTGCAGAAGAATATTGCAAAAACAAGCATGAGAACTCATACAGTATTAAAACAAGACAATCTAAACATCTTATTTTAGCTTTAGGTACTGGAACAGTGAAGGTATTGACAGACTGAAAATACTCTGGTATGTTCCTGCTCAGGAAACATCAACATAAAACATATAACATGCCCTGACTGGCTTTGGTGACACATTCTTTGTTCCCATCCCACTTTGTTTCATCCGGTTATTACATAACCGAACCAAGCTGAAACAAGGCTCTTGGCTAAACTGAAGACTGTATTGCAATACCAGGCATTCTTCCAAGTATGATCACTGGCATCAATGCTTTTACGCTGAAAGAGTTATCATGCAGTCACTGCCGGGAAAATTAAACAGACTGCTGCCTTTTGAAATTCTGGAACAATTTTAAGTGGCTGTTCATGACATACGTGGATTATTCTGATCTTTCCATGTAATTAATCTTTCACAACATGAGAAACTTTAAGTAGCATGAGTCTGCCTTACCCCTACAAAGGAGATTAACAAGAAAGGAGGAGAGTGAATTTTTTTTTTCATTCTTCACTGCAGTATTTTTGTTAATAATGTCCAACAATCCAATTTTTTTTTAAAAAGAAAAATTAATAATAGCGTGCACATTTTGTTTTTGATTAGATTGTATGCTTTAATTATTGAAGGCACATTCTCTCTATTGGTGGAATTAAAAGTTTGTAAAATTTGCCTCTGTTGAAAAATGAAATTAAAAATGTATCACAAAAAAGTTAAACGGTGATTTAAATATCACTACAACAATTAACAGACATCAAATGTGACACCTTGGTTTCGGACACTGAAGAAAACATTGGAGGTAACTTTATTTAACCAGCAGGTTTTGGCTTGGTTCAGTCAGTCATGTATCAGACTTTGTCCTGGATTTATAAACATCGTGTACATGATGTTTCACACCACCTTTATCAACAGTGGGGCGTCCATTGACATTTCCATCTGTTTGAGAATGAGATCTAGAAAATGTAATCATATAAACAAATAACTAATAATATTCACAGATAGCAAACACGATTCAAATATCAGTGAATGAATACGTAAAGAAAAGAAAAGAATTAGTGATGTGAAGACATATTAATGGGGTATTTATATCAGGTTTTTACAATGTAGAAAGGGCCTGACATTAATATGTACATTTACTCAACTAGTCTACTTATGTTTCCATACTTGTACCTTACTTGAGTGCTGTTATATGCTCCTTTGTCTTCATACTTTACATTTTTGAGAGAAATATTATACTTTTACTGCCTTCATTTATTTGAGAACTGCCATTAATTACTTGCCATATTAATATGAATGTAAACATTCATTATATTGTAGATTAAACAACCTACAGGTTAAACAAAGTTGTTAAAACCAGGTCCACTTCAACCAATTACAAAGGTAAAATGTTGCTGTTAATGCCCCAGTAACAATGAGCCAATAGTAAGAGATATAATAATAAAGCTCTTCTGCATGCATACTTTTTATAATTGTGATATTTTTGTGATTTTATTAGGTACAGTTTAAATGCAGGGTTTTAATTGTGTTTTGACAGTTTCACTGACAAAAAGGATTTGGATATTTCTTTCGCCATTGAATTGACAGGAGTGCACTGGTGCACATACTGTACAACATACAGTTTATAATAACTTATCATAAACTAGACTCATGTCAGACTGTGGACTGATGAAACAGGACAGGAAAACGATGCCAGCTCAGTTCCAAAATGAGAGGACTGGTGTACAGTCAGCAGCACAGCCGACCACAAGACACTAACTAAGCAGAGAGATGGGAGTACAGATGAATTCATCACAAAAGATTTCTGGAGCTCTGTGTCTAAACCTATTTACTCTGATCAAACATGGCAGCTAACTGAGCTGAGTATCCCAGACAGTGAAAAGTTTAGGTTTATTTCAGCTCTGATTAATAGCTCATTTTAATGTCTTGTATTGTAGGATCACTGAGGCATAACATTCACCAGCCCTGCATGCCTCTGCTATGATCACAGACCAAACAGTGAGCTAAAAAAAATACAGCTTTCCTTGGGGAAAAGAAAACACACAGGGTGGGACTTTGTTGCTCCTTTTCCATCTTCCTGCCAGGTTCCCTGAACCCCAAGCCTCCCTAAGAGTATTTATATGGCATTTATGCAAATCATTTGAAACGATCAGCTTGAACAAAACCATTATATAACAGTTTTTTAATTTCTGTTTGATGGGAAAAAAAACTTAAAGTAGCTTCAATTCTAGGTAAATACACGGATTCAGAGGTACGCTAAAAGGCAGAGGGAGTTAGATTTGCATACCGAGGATAAGACAGGTAATGTCCAGCAGTATGAGCGGAATCCCCGAAGCTTCAAACATGTTGCGTCTCCTTCTTCTTCCTCTTCTGGTGTCTGTCTTTGTAAAAAATGTCCCGCACCGGCTGCTCAGGCTGCTTTTAGAAGAGACGAGACGCAGCCTATATGTCTCGCTATTCCGGCACAAAATCAAAACACACCAGTGTCATTGTCCTGGGACTGTGCGAGCAGCTACATTTACCAAGGAGTTAAAAAAAAGAAGAAAAAAAAAAAGAAAAGAAGAAGTAAAGTCAAATATAGCCTACTCTAACTCCAACTAAAAGGCTAAATCTAATCTAAAAACACCACCACAAACGTGAAGAGCTTCTCACCCGTTCAACTGCTCACAAACCATCATAACACTGCGAGATTTCTTCAGCTCATAATACCGTCCTGTCCTCAGATGAGACATTACAGGGAGACTCGGACACAAGCGCTCCTCCCTGGGTGATTAATGCTGCCTTCACGGACACCCGGAAAAAAAGACGAAACGCTGACAGGGTCACAATAAAATTCCATCCTTTTACCTTTTTCTTTTACGTTTAAACTTCATTCATTTACCAATTACCACTGAAGAAGTTAAAACCATTTTAAGGTGATGGATTAAGTTTAAAGGTTGGGTTTCTTAAAGTGTTTCAGTTTGACCTTGATAGGTTCATTTGATGATTATTGTTTTTAGTGGGTTACCGGTTCAGTGTCTTTTATTTGAATGTTAAAAAGAAGCAAAGATTAAAATGCACATGCAAAATAAAAATTTTAAAAAAGTCAGATGCAATCAGGAAACACTTAAAACGTGGCAGATTTTTTATTGTTAAAATGGACTAAAATGATTGTAACTACAAATGACTGCAATGAAATGTAAAATACAAAGGTCTGTTGTCAAATTCAAAAATATTAACAGGAAATGTCTTTCAAATATCAAAAGTAGGCTACTGAAAGGTGAAAGGTGCAATAGTGTTATCTTATTGGATTATAAGTAATAATGCATTAAGGTGCACTTTAATGTTTGTTTTTTTTAAAGCTAGTTGAATTGTTTAATCTGCATCAATAATTTTGTATGTCCTGATCAAAAGGTAGTTGTGGGATTATTCAGATTCTTTGCGAAATAAAAATATTATTACAACATAAAAAAAGCCAAAGTAATGCAAAATTGTGACTAAAGTAAAAGCGTAGGCCTACATAATCAGGCAAATAAAAGGTATTAAAAGTAAAAAAATACTCTGTGTTAATACATTTATTTATCAACCATTATTATTTTATTTATGGATAATGCGCTGGGCAATTTCTTTATTTGAGAAGCTGGAATCATGAAGCATTTGTGTGTTTGCATTTCAAATGACATAAACAGTTAACCAGTGACTAATTATCTTTCTGTCAACTGACTAACTGATTCGCTGACTAATCGTTTCAGCTGTAGTATATTTCTTCAGCTTTTCATGTGTTTTGTATGAAGAAATAACTTCTGAAATATAAAGTCAAAAGTCATGCTGCTGTTGATTTAATTTTCTCTCAATGGACAGTAATCGATTATTTAAAAACTGAGTGTTTCAACTGTGGTATGCTATATCTTCAATTTATTTGAATAAAATGTATAGACTGCAGATTTATTTAAAATAAAAAATACAGCCCAATAAAAAAATGACTAATTGGATTGTGGTCGTTTTCGTTTATTGGCCCACTTGTGTGTATGTGTTGTTGATTACTGTCGTCTGGTACCTTCGTGGAAATGACTGTAAAGTCCTGTTTGTCAAGAGTGTATGACATTTTTCTAACAGAAGCACACTTTTTTATTGAATTTCCGAGGTGCACTTGAAGGCAGCACGTGACAGGGAAGTGGTAATAGGAGTTTCGGGCCTATCGCGTGCCTGCGTTGACCTACGACAGACGTCGGCCGATGTAGAGCTGCACCTCCCTCCTGTGTGCATCCACAGAGGTAATGAGGTGAAGCAGCATCACTATTAATAGAAGTAACTGAAGAGAGTCTCCTGTTTTATCATGGGGCATATTGCTCATATATAGCTGTGCAGGATTAACACTCGTGTTTTTCACGGTGTTCAAATGATATAAATCAATCTTTAACCTTTAGCCTGTGCGCTTTTTTAAAGTTTGATGTGACATACTGGAAGGTGTTGATGTTACTTTTTTATCACTGTACGATGGTGTTTTTCATTGTTGGACTCTGGTGGAAGTACTGAGTACTGAGTACACAGCTGTTATAAATACTAATAAATAGCAATAAGCCCTCCATTGAAAATGTTACCTTGGTAAAAGTAGAGGTAGGCCATAGCTTATGATTATACAAGTAGGCTACTCGTACATAATTGTCCCTTCAATTGTTCTGTTATTAATATGAAAGTTAGCAGGATTTGAATGGAAGCTTTCACAAATACAGTGTGTTGCAATAAAACTTCACATAATGTCTGCGATTATAATGTTCGATATTATAATTTAATGGTGTGCTATCTTGGCCAGGTTTCCCTTAAAAAAAGAGATTTTAATCTCAGGAGGACTTCCTCTGATACAGAGAGAAGAACTGAAGGTGTGATTCCTCTCTTGTACTCTTGTGTTTGTGTCCATAAAACACCTTTGAAAAATAGAGAATAGGGGGAAGGAAAAGACAGACTAGGTAGGTAGGTAGGTAGGTATATACTTTATTAATCCCCGAGGGGAAATTTTTTCGCCACAACAGCATACATACAGGAGCAATAATAGAAACAATAGAATAAAATAATAATAGAATAGAATAATATAATAGAAAAGCAATAAAATAAAAAATATAAAATATAAAATGCACAGTACATACAGTATATATACAGTACATTAAATATCTATATATATTATATACAACAAACCAATAAACACAGTCAACATATATATATATATATATACATACGTTACAGTATATATCTATATATATAATATACATATAATATACATATAATATACAAGCAAGAAACCAAGAAACACAGAAACACAGAAACACAGTCAACAGTAAAAAACTAGAGTAAAAATGTATATTCTAAGAGGTTGTGGGTAGTTTTTTTGTTTATTGTGTGTTCCTATACTTAAGAGGTTGTAGCAAACTGGATAAAATGGTTAGGGTATGTAAGGTTTTGGATTGTGAGAGATGACAGTTCATTAACTAGCACTAAGTGCTAGCCCTAATTAATGAGAAACATGCCAGGTTGAAATAAACCAGAATATATCCACTGACTCCTAGAAGAATCCAAAGTGCAGAAATTTTGACTTGACAAACAGGTGTAACTAAAAACATCCTAAGATGCTGCACTGCATTACATTGCATACAGATCCTTATCATGTAAACAAAAAGCCCATGTTTCTCTTGGGTGAATATAAAGGTGAAGTTTGTGCCTTTTATGTCTAAAAACTAGCATTTTGGGAAAAGTTCAAAATGTGCCTCATGTTCTTGATAATGCTATTTCAGTTAAATCCTCCTCAGTTTCTTTTATTATGGATTTACTAAGGAAACTTAAGGAAGCCACAATAAACCGCACAGACTGTTAGGTAAATTGATGTGTTTAAAAAAACAAAACAAAAAACAAGAGACAAATACATCATGTCCTTCATAGTTTTATTAACACAGAAATAAAATAAAACACAATTTGTTTTGATGTCAGTTCCTTTGTAAGTTTTTGTGCCCATAGACTAAAGTTTTTGTCTTTTCTGCCAACATACCCTGAAAACCATAATATAAGTAACCATAAATTATCATGAAAACCAGAACAGTATCATCCATAACAGCAATTTAGAATATCACGTTACAATCTCTTTCTCCATTTTCCTCATCCGGTTCTTCTGTCGGTCTGTGTCTGCAAGTTCAAGTGAACCTCGATGTCTCGTTTGAAGAAGAGCTCCCCCAGCTGGCCGTGTGAGGCTTCACTCATGGCTTTGGTCTGCATACACATCTTGTACTTGTCTGGAGGAAGCTCATCTGCACAGCTCTTCTCATGCCACAGGTGGAAGAGGCCGCGAGACGGAGAGCGAATCACCATCAGCTTACTGTGAAGGTACTTCCTGTACAGGTGCACGTCCTCCAACCCCCAGCCTTTGATGTTACGGTCAAATCCACCTGTCAGGACATAGAGGACTCACAGCTGGATTAAATCTAGAATTTGATGTTAATTTGGTTCCTGTTGACTTTTATCATAAAGGTGTCAGTATTTCCCCAGAAACCAACCTGCAGGCTTCTCCAGAGCTTAAATGATTAGCTCATCAATCAACTGGTGTAGAGACAGAAAATGCATTGGCTCCAGCTTTGATAACTGATAAATTATTATTATTTTCAGAAACGTATAAAATATATTAAAAACATGAATGAATATCTGAATAATCACCAGTTTGTCAAGTTTTCTGTGACATAAACTCAACGTTGACAACAAAAACAAATCTTCAATTTGGCGCCAGATAATAACTTAGCAAATTTGTACTATTTTGTGACATTTTATTCACTTTAAAATAAATAGCTTATTAAAAAAAACATTGATAATGGAAATAATTGTGTGTTGTGACATTACAGTTGTTCTGACTGGATATATAAAACCCAGGTTTTCGGTGTAATTGGGTTCAATTACTTGAAACACCAAAAAATGAAAGCAATTTAATAAAAAATAAAAATAAAAATTTAAATGCTTTTTTTTTTTTTTTTTTTTTTTTTTACAAAGGAGCTCAATATAAACAAAATCAAGTTTTACCCCCATGAAGGCAAGGCTGCAACATGTAACAAGTCCATTTTAAATGTTAAAAACGTCATTTGAAGAGAATTTTTATTGTATTCAACACGCGGAGCAGAGAGGGATCATTCAAAGGTGTAAGACAACAGGCAGTGAGTGGATGATGGTGGTTAAAAATGCTCATGAAATAGGCAGTTAAAAGTGATTATCTTATCATGATGTTCAACACATAAAATTATTTGTACCAACACAAGCTTTGTCATTACCTATGTTGATGAAGTCAGACCTGTACTGGCACGTCATGCCGAACCCAAAGTCTCGCCAGAATCCACTTTCCTTCCTTATCACCTGAGACAAAAGGCGCAGCCGGAAATCAGTCTCTTACACCATGATGATATTTGCACTTATCGAGCTGTTTATAGATCATCGTTTACCTACCAGTTGCTGTTGAAGAGAGGGTAGGAGTGTCTGATTACTGTAGATGATGGATGGATTGTACTGGCTGAAGAGCACTGGATAGTACACTTTCTTACCTACAAGAACAGTTAAGAACAGAAAGAAGCGTTAAGTACAGCCAAAAAAACACAGGCTGTGTAAAACATTAAGAAACTGATTTTAAAATCTTAAAACAACAGTGATTCAAACTGCAATATGCATATTCTCTTTTTTTTTTTTTTTTAAACAGGCGGGTTTCTCTGTTTTCACTGACAAATATACTTTGGCAGCCAGGAAGAGATGTATTTTTTATAACTGGCAGCAACAGCAGGTTTGATTGGAATGAAAAGAATAGTAGCTGTGTAGTTAGTATGGGCAGTGCAACCACCACGCCTGAACAAAGGTAAATGATCATCTTCTCCAGACACTCACTTTTCAGTGCCGGACGTAGGGAACGATCGCTAACGACCTCCGAGGAGTGCAGAAAAACCACAGCAATGATGACTTACAGATGAAGGCAAGGAGGGAATCAAGAAAGTCTAATAGATTAGTCCTCAAACTTCAGATGTCTTCTGCGAAAAAGATTACGATTGACTGACATGTCCAAAGCACGTTTTCTTGTTCTTTGTCAGTCAATTTACATCTTCAGCATTCTTATCCGGATTATTTCTGGGTCCATTATACTTTGAGTGACTCATGGGCATGACTTCCAATTGTTTCTTATAACTGTGTTCATGGGCGTGAGAGTTAACTGTATGACAGATTTATTCTTTTCCATCTGCCTTCTATCATTAAGGGATGATAGGATGATGTGAAGTGACCTCAGATAATGTGCAGTAGCAGAACTTGCTGCTTTGTTGATTTTGTTGCTTCTGACTAAACAATCTGCAAAGCCTAATCAGTCTTATCAGTATTTATAGAGTAGAAGTGGTAGATTAATTGACAAATTACAAGTAAATGTGAGACGGAGTCATCCAGTCATGGTATGTCTACATGTTATGCGAAGACAACTGGACTTGCTTGATATTCTTGAAGACAGTTCTCCTCTCAGTTTGATGTGGCTTTGATGGCTTCTTTCACTCCTCCTTCAAACCATCAATTTCCTCTGGACAAAATGTGTCCTTTATTGGTCTCAAATGAGTGTCCCTTGTCCTTCAGATGAACTGCTGAGTCCTGACTTGAGGAGTTGCCTCTCCTTTGTTGTGCCATGTGAAGCAGTGTTTTGTTTCCCTAATCTGCAAGTCTGAGCATTCCTCGCTGCATTGGGCTGCATTCACCACATTGTTTTGCTTACACCTGGGTGGTTTGTGCTTGGGGTGGACAAGCTTTTCCCTCAAATTGCTCCTGGGCTTCAGGAGTACACCTATGCAGTGTTTGTTAAAAAAAAAAAAAAAAAAACTGAATTTTTCAGATATTCTGCAGCCTGAGGTTTAACAATGTTGTTCTGTTCAATGTTCTTATAAAGACCCCAAATCCCTCCTCAGGCAGCCTAACAGCTCTCTAAGACTATAAATCACATTATTCTAAGGACTTACATGATGCCCAGGTAGATCAATGACTAACATGTGACCTTAATGACACCCAAGGTGGTAACAACCTCACAAGAGGTTAAAAGCCTGCAACTCCCCACCAGTCAGTTTAGAACTGAAGAAGCCTTTTGGAGGTGAAACGACTTCAAGAACCTCAAGTAAGTCCGGTTGCCTTCAACACTTAGAAATTCCTCAAACTGGATGGCGAAGAATCTTTACTGACAGGTTAAAGTAAAATCTCTGGAAGAGTTGGTAAAAATGGTGTTGAAAAATGTCTAAAATGCCGAACACAGCCTAAAGTGAAGAAAGTCATGTCTCTCACCAGGCTCTGCGTTGAGACGACAGGAAGTTAAGAAATCGGAGGTGAAGTGGATGTCAACATCACAGAAGAAGAGCAGGACGTTCTGGCTTCGTCTCCAAGCCCTGGCGCCCACGTCTAAGCCCCGCCCACGAGAAAACTCCTCATTCATCTGAATCAACGTGAAGCTCCTGAATCGAGTCTCTCTGATGGAAATATGAAGACTGTGCTTAATTAAGCAGGTACTCTGTTTTAATTTGAAATGTTCAGAGTGAATAATCATCCAAAATCTGCAGACATTAAGTCTCATCAGACTGTTGCATAATTTCAGCATTACATTTTTAACAAAAGCTCAAAGAGGATATTCCATTATTTTTCTCACTATTATTATATTTTACAGCACAGACACATCTGTGAGAGTAAAGAGCTGAAGAGAAGAAACAGATTTCATCTTTATCGTCTGATTACATGTTATTATGAGGTATTGATTTGAGTCACATGACTTTAATTAGGGTCAGATTCATGAATCCGGTGACTTTGACAGCATTTAAAAGTTTGCACCCTCTAACAGGAATGGCTCATGATTTCACTCTGACTTCTGCTGACTGACTTAAAATGAAAGATTATTTAAAACGTAAATCAGATTTACTTTGAATCTTTTTTGTCAAGCAGCCAGTGTTGTGTTAACGGGAAGGAAATTTGTGCTGACAGACACATTCAAATGGGAACAATGGCAAACCATTTAACCCCAAAATTATAAATGACTGTACTGTGGCACAGGAATAACATGCAGGAGCAAATCTGTCCTTTAACTGCACTGTTTGAAATGGCATTTCATTTGGTAATGACTTAACTTGAACGACTCAGGACTTAAAAGCTAAGACTCGAGTCTTTTAAAAGAGTGTCTATATTTTAAGTCTGCATACTGCACAATTTACTCATTATTGATTGTTAAACAGTCCAGATTCTATTTTAACAGGTCAATAACATAATATACATCATCAAATAGTGCCAGAATTTATCAGACCTTTTTTTTTTAAGATCAACGTGACCTTAAAACTAATACCAATAAAAAATAAATAAGAAGGGAACGGCAGGCCGGCTAAATTTAACAAAAGGAGGAAAATCTAACCAGGACCACGAATGGCTTTAAATCTACTCTGGCTGAACAATTAATTAGGAACACCTGTACATTGTAATGCAATCCAATACAGCTGCTCTGCTATAAATACAAATTTTATATAACTTGTATTGTATTGTATTTTCAGTTTTTATTGACACTGACAAAAACGTAACAATTTTAACTTTATATTTATTATTGCAGTCATAGTGTGAGGTGGTGGTGTACAGGACAGCATTATATTGACAATTGTTCCGAATAAAACCACTTAGTGAACTGTGAAGTGGATAAGTTACCTGGTGGTCTGGTCTAGCACAGCCTTCACTTGGTCTATCTGATCACGACCAAAGTAAACCACGGTGAGATGAACTCTGCCGTCCTGCTGGACGCACACCTGTCTGAAACCAAAAACACAGACAAACAAAAAAATGTAAATGTGTTTGGACTACTTCTATATTCTCTTCATGCACACATGGCCACCGACTGCACGTTGTCAGATAAGGATATTTAAATTGGTGGAACTAGAACTGGAATTTTTCTCATTTGTGAGTAGGATTCACTACGCTCTTCCAGATGTAAGCTATTATTTAAGTCTAAGTTCAATATTTTCATAGTACAATCAGTGTGTGAACTGATGTGATACCTGAAGTTGTTGATGAACTGCCTGAATGCGTCCACCCTCTTGGAGAGAGGTACGATGATGTTGATGATCATTCTGCGTGTGTTCACATTCTCGCTCTTCACCTTCATCACAGAGCCAAATGGCCTGAAGAGCACGAGCTGTGTGAAATCCTGCGGGCCGTCGCCTCTAAACATCAGCTCGTAAACACTGCCTCTGCCTCGCTCTGTGCGAGTCAACCCTGTGATACACAGTAAAATGTGTTGATAACACTATTTAATTGGTTATTTTTCTGAATTTCATAGAAAACAACTGATATATGACGGTGAGTTCAGAGGGAAACTAGAAAGAGTGTTTGATGGCTACATTCCCTGTTAAATCTAATGAACTGAAAGCACCCAGGAAGTGGTGTGTTGTTGTTTTTTTGTAAAACTGAATTTACAATCATTAATATGTTCTAAGAAATATCCTGCATTATTACATTCTTCATTATTATTAAATTCCACAGCTATTTCCTAGAAATAAAAGGAATCTATGGGAAAAAAAAAGGGTTACAAATACGATGAATACTTTCCCGATGCACTGTATGTGATATCGTACTGGATGTAGTGCCAACCCCAAAGTATTATTTGCAAAAACTACTGTGTGCTTTCACTCCAATATGAGACATCCACTTTTAGAAAACAGATAATGGCTGCCACTAAAGTTCTTCATAAACATTAAGACATGACTCATTAAAAATGCACAAAAAGGATTATTTGATGATATAAACATCCAAACTTGACTCAATGATAAATCTATTTACCAATCGACCTCTAGTTTTCTATCGGGCTCCAGACCTCTTTAAACTCAAATGTACAGTTCAAGGCCATCATTTATTTATTGTAACCTTAATTTTAATGTTTAAGAGCAAATTAGTACTCTGCATCTGCGGCATGAGTTGAGTGCTTGTTGAATACAAAAAAAACCATCATGAACTCATCAACTAAATAATGACGTGTAAGATCATGAGGTTCAGGCATCATTGTTGAGGCTACTGTATGTGTGATCTTGTGTTATTTTAGCTCTGGTTTGACAAACTATTCCTCAAAGGGTTCCCAGCCGTCCACTTTAAGTTTGGATCTTGTGATGAAGGAATGAATGAACTGAACTCTTTCTTACCCTGTATGAAGTCAGAAGGGGAGTATGTGTGCTTCCGCCCGGTGTTGTCAGTATGCTGCTGTGGTCCGTTCAGGACGTGCAGAGCTGTTTCCACAGTGCTTATCAGCTCATCTCTGCGGTCTTTCCTCACAGGCTTCTCCGCCGGGTGCCTTGTCAGCCCCGTCTCCAGCTGGTACACCCTGGGTGACACGACAAACACCACCACTCTATGAGGAGGCGGCATTGCATGAGGTAAGATTTAAACACCAGAAGCAGGTTTCACGGCTGTCTTGGATGCCCCGGCAGCTCTACTGTCCCACTCACCTCTGCAGGTTGAAAGTGTCAAAAGGAATCAGTGCATATTCGCTGGGCAGCTTCACGCCTGAGGTCACCTCCGCCTGGTTCAGCTGGGAGCGGAAGAACTCCTGAAGGACATGATGTAGCATTTACTACTACATTTATAATGTCAAACTTGATTTATTTCTGCTCCTACATCGTGTTTTCCTACCTTCAGGTCAGACTGTGTAGGGGTTTTGTGCAGACTCTCCAGACCCTGAGGCAGAATCCCTTTAGTTTTAGCTTTATCCAGGGACTCCTGAAGCTGCTGCGTCCTCTCCTGCAGAGCCTCCTTCAGCTGGGCTATCTGCTTTGTCAGGCTGTTGATGTAATGTCTGTGAGAGTCCTCCCTCTCCTGCAACAAGGCCATGTATCCCTCCTTACTCGTGGTACCTCCAGACCACACCAGAGACTGCTGGCCATTGCGAGTGGCAGGTTTACAGGCCAGGAGGTAGAACAGCGACAGACAGCAGCAGAGCCCCAGCACAATGAGGCCGGCACGGGCCACCAGGGCCAGCAGCCACCGTTTAAACATGCTGGATGGGCTTTTAAATAACTCCTAAACACTTGAGGCTCCTACTGTATCTGTCATGTGGAGATGCACCCAGTAATCCATCGCTCCTAAACTCTAAAGTAAAAAATACATCTTTTTAAGTCCTCCTGTTTTCTCATGGTGTCCCCGTCTGTTATATCCACAGACAGCATCCTCACCGACTGTCTGAACATCCAGTTGTTTTGGACAGATGTATTTGTGTTGGGATTATCACCGGAGTGGTGAAACTCCCTGCAATGACAAAATTATACATTTGAAAGCGGTCGTCGCTCCCACCCTTTTTAGCTACTTAAGTCTACTCATGAGTCTTAATTACAGTTTATAAACATAAAGAGAGACTCTTTTTTAACTGATTGTTTCATTTTAAGGAATTTTGGAGTCTTGCAGAGGCCAGTGTCCAGTATTTCACACGTCTACAGCTATGATAGCAGTTCTGTGAGGCTGTGTAGCCATGCTTTGAGTTAAATGCTGACGTCAGAATACTAACATACTGATTTTTTACCAGAAAAATCACCAAACACAAAGCTATGGCTGATGGGAATGTGATTAGTTTTAAAGTTAATTGGTCATAAAGTGTTAAACATTGAAATTTTGGCCTCATGATGGCACTAAATAAAAAGTTAGAGTATCATAAAAGTTATTACAAGTAATCCTGATGGGAGCATGAATGCCTGCACCAAACTGAATGAACAATAGACCCACAGAATCTGTTATTTTTTTGTAAACCACCATGTGACCGCTCAGATCTATGGGCCTCTAAAATTGGGAACCACTGTTTTAAAAGATTTTTAAAGAGTCAAATGTAAAACCATCAGTACAAAGGTCGATCTAAGCAGGTCGATTTTACACTTGTTGTAACAGCAACAGCACAAACTCAGGTCAATCTCAGGAGACTTTACAGAGAAACAAACAGAAGAGGGCAAATCAGCGACATAAAACCTGAATGTAAATCAAATTTTTTAAAAAGCAAACCAACCTATTTAATCGTGTCCTGATGTGCCTCTGTTTTTTTGTGAGCAGTTTATTCCATAACCACGACACGGGATGTTGCTGCAAAGCTGGTCAGGTTTAGTTCAGCTGCTACAAAATACACAGTAAGAGAAATAATCTGACCTTGCATTCACTCTGAGTGCCACGACGCTGAAGGTGGGAAGTGACAGAAACAAACAGGTCTCTGTGTGTCTCTCCACCGTGTGTGTGTGTGTGTGTGTGTGTGTGTGTGTGTGTGTGTGTGTGTGTGTGTGTGTGTGTGTGTGTGTGTGTGTGTGTGTGTGTGTGTGTGTGTGTGTGTGTGTGTGTGTGTGTGTGTGCGTGTTGTGTGTTGCCATCATCAGTTTATACACAGCACAGTTGACTCTTTATAGCCCAGGTAGAGGCTGATTTCATGAAAGACTTGCTTATGTTTCCACGTTCACCCAACCAGCATGTGTGTGTGTGTGTGTGTGTGTGTGTGTGTGTGTGTGTGTGTGTGTGTGTGTGTGTGTGTGTGTGTGTGTGTGTGTGTGTGTGTGTGTGTGTGTGTGTGTGTGTGTGTGTGTGTGTGTGTGAAGATGCATGTATGTATGTGTTCATACCAAGCTGACCTTTAAAACAGAGCACAATTAATTTCACAGATTTTAATGATACAAATCAGCAATTCTTGGACCTCCATAGCATCAGTAATTTTTCAACCTTACTATTATTTTGTTGTAATTTTCCCTCCCTTGTGGCCTTTCATTTGTTTAAAATGATTGCAAAGCTCTCATTAAACTGTCATCTCTGTTGAGCACGTTACAGACAGTAAATCACATAAATCATCATTTCAGTATCATTTATGCGCTCTCTTACATCCTGACATGACTAAAACGTGTAAATATAAACACAGAATTCATAGCTTTCTCTCGATTGAGCTGTAATTAAGGACAGAAAGATTAAAAATCATACTCACCAACTGCTGTGAATCTCAAAGGGAAGTTACAATTGGATGTCCATCGTCGTTAACTGCTCGTTTGCCAGTCTGTCAGTTAAAAAGGTGAGAAAATGACTGATGGAAAAACGAACAGCTCTCTACCTTGTCAAAATTGAGGGCTGAAGCGGCTTCACAGGAGTAAAGTGATCTACAGAGGACCTCCTCTCTCTTCTCTGTCTCCACCTTTTCCCTGCACCTCCCTCTCCTCTCCCTTTTTCCATCTCTCACTTCCACCATGCCTATAAGATCTCACACCATCTGCCTTCATCTTTAATTTGCTTTCAGGCCCTCCGAGGCTCCACTCTGCCCTTAAGTCTAATGAGAAGGCAACTGGAGTAAGGAATGCCCTTCAGACTCCGATGCACTGCCACCTGCAATCTGTTGTGGGGAAATAGCTAGATACCCGTCGGAGCCCTCCATTAGGAGGGGGTCTTGCACATTTAATGAGGCCCCGTACAGATGGTCCTTGTTTTCATTTGGATGTCGACTCCCAAGCTCTGACTCCTTTAAGGCTTGAAGTTTCCCAATTTGCTTTCTTATTCAATTATATAAAATGGATTTTCTTAAAATCAAAGATTCAGTGGCCCATATGCGTAAAAAACTAGCATTTTGTTTTTTTCTTTTATATTTTCTCCCCAGAAAGCAACTTAAAAAAAAAACAACAACAAAAAAATCATATAATATTTAATTATTCGGGTTTTAATATTAATATTTCAAACTTTCAAATTTGCGTTAACATAACTTATTGCAGAAAGTCTCAGAGACAGACATGTCAGAGCAAATAAAATTTAAAAAAATGCATCTGCATCTACAAGCAAGTACGAAATATTGTTCTTGTTTGGGCTATCTGACCCTTTAAGGCCACATCCTGTCTCTGCCAGTCAATGTATAACCAATACTTACCACAGTATTTTGTGATGCACAAAGCTTAACAAAGCAAAACATAATTAGCAGGTTTATCAATAATACATAATAATCAAAGTTGTAGCCCCTCTTACAAGTCAGGGAATAATGAGACAAAATGTGAAAGTGTTCCCTCTAAAAGTCTTTCTTTTTCTTCTAAAATATATATCATATCTCAACTTGTCATTATCAAACAGGCTGAGAACAGGATATTCATTTTTGGTTAAATTTTCCCTCACAGGTCTGTGACAACGGCTGCAAGTCAGTATTTTTTGGCTTTAAAGGGTCACAAGACCAAAATTGTTGAGAATCAGTGATACAGTTGTAATCAAAATGAACCACTTAACCTGGAAGACATGACGAAAAATATTGTTCCCTCAAGCCAAAGAATTTTTATTATTAAATGTTGATTTTAAGGGTTGAGTAGCTTGGCTTATGAAGAAACTTTGAGTGTTTAAGGATTTATTTTACATGTTTGCATTAAATTTCACTCACATCACTAAACAGTAACAAACAATCATTTTGATGGCACCCGGAGAACTAATTTCATACATCTTGATACATTATTTCACCTAACGGTGGCGCCATATACACAACTGTGAAGAAATAAACAGGAGACTGAGCAAACAGACAACTGTATTTATTGTTGTTTCAAGTTATTTACATCTGTTGGATTACAAAATGTGGAATGTGGCCAGAATCATAGGGAACGTTTCTCTTGCTCATGTGCTGAAAATGCAACAGAATCGACTCGTTTTTTCTTCTTCTTAATTTTCTTGGCACACGGACATTTTAATTACAGTGCAGGTGCCGGATGTATCTGGGCGATGTGCTTTGTGAGTTTTGTGCTCAATTTCGGCAGTGTTTTGCTTTCAGAATCGCTGTAAATCACATGAAAAAAAAACTACGACTGAGTAATGTAAAACAGAATCACCAAGAATAATACCACAAAAATGCTGTGTAGAAAAGTGAGATTTAGTTGCTTTCCTGGTTAAATCACAGAACAACTCTGGGGCTGCTTCCTTTATCTCTCAGCTCTGATATCTCATAGTCTTTTATAAAAGATTTACCACACCTGAAAACAATGGACCTGCTGTGCTGCACCCGAGCCATAGCTTCACATTTTAGGCTTTAATACAGAGGCATTATTTTGTGAATTAAAAGTGCAATATCTAAAAAAAAAAAAAAAAAATCACCATATTTCAACAAAACTGTTAGAGAGATGTGTCAGTTCCTTCCATCTATATTAACACAAAAACATGTCTGAACAACAAAACATCCCCATGGAAAAACAACTGGAGCATGAACAGTATGCAGAACATGATGATAACACTGTTTAGGTGGGCCCCGGTATGGATTTTACACATCATATGAGGAATAAATCATCTGTCGTCAACACTCATTGGTCCACATAGCTGTGAAAAAACGGTCTCCTCCACTTCAGTGGTGCCATTAACCTCACTCGAGGCAACAAGAGAAGATGTGAAGGAGTGGGGGATCTTGAAAGAAGAGTGGTGGAGTGATGTGTGGGTGGTTGAAGATGATCTCTCTGACACCACAAGGTGTCGTGTTGCCATCGCGGAGATTGTTGCTAGGCAACAGCATCCTTCAGAGTCTTCCTCCCGGTGGTAACTAGGTTACCTCAACTTAGCATCATCATGTCGGTGCTTTGCTGCACCATAGCTTTTGACGGCAAAACCGTGTCCCTCTTCCTGTTGGTCACTAACTCACACCAGCTAGTTTGGCCGGGGGCCGGCGTCCCACCCAGGCTGGCAGGGGGTTGAGAGTTACACCAGTTCATCCAGCAGGGTGCCTATGCTGTGGTGCTGCTCAGGAGGGCCGGCTATGGGTTTGTTACACATGGGACAGACGCAGCGCACCTCCAGCCACTTAACCAGACACCTGTGGAGGAAGACAAACAGGAGAGGAGTGAGAAGAAAAGCCAAAATGAACATATTTCATCTGAATCAGAGCTCATGATGCAACCTGCTCATTTTGTCACAGAATGACACACTTGTGACCCATATGTGAGAGTGTTAGAGCGCTGCAGGAGTCACAAATGTATCTGCAATTTACAAGCAACAGTCTTTCCCAAAATGTGATGCTGTCATCATTGGCTATTTGTGTGTGAAGCAGTGTTTTTCACAGAAACTATTTCTTGGCTGAGTGCAGTTACTTCCTGGAGTCTGAGCTGGCTGCCTCACAGCGATGACAAAGATTAAAGGAAGTTACTGTGTCCTTAACAAGAAATAGATTTTCCAGTTTTCCAGCTAAAAAGCAGCAGGCTTTAGTTTTTTGAAGACGTTTCGTCTCACTGAACTTGTTCAGTTCTGTAAGAACGTGTTCAAGGACTGAAAGCAAGTCCAGCCTTTAACTTAGCCCGTCTAGATATCCTCTGATCAGCAGAGTCTTTACCACTTTGTGCAAAGGTAACTGGCTGTTAGCTTATTTCCCAAAATGTCAAACTAGCCTTTAAACAGGCCTCCTGGTTTTCAACCACCTTCCAGGCTTAATACTTGACATTTTCAGGAAACACAGTACACCTAAAAAATATCACGATGCTGACGTGCTTCCCCTGCAGGATCTCAGGACTAGTTCTGCGTGCTGTGCATGCTGGGACAGCCCTGACCCCTCCGCTCTGATCCTGAACAGGAATACACAGCAAGAAGTTATGAATGAATGATGAACGAGGGCTCCTGTGGCGCCGCGCTGCTGTCAGTGCTCAACCCAGAGGTCCATCTAACATTTCATCTTCGGATCCAATGGGACCATTTTCATTTGAACAAGCCGTGGCAGGTGCAAAGTAGCAAACATGCACGAAGAAAGACTCCACTGTGCTCTACTCACTTCCTGTGGAAAGCATGTTGGCATGGCAACACTCCCAGCTCGTCTTTCACTTTGAAGTCCTCCAGACAAACAGCGCACGTCTGCTGCATGAGTGACAGACAGCACAAAAGCGAGAGAGGAAAGTCATTTAATTAAATTATCACAAGTCTGCAGTTTAAAGTCCAAATAGTAGGAATACAAATCAGTAAAATGTTCATGCAAATGTCATTCTTACCCCATGAAGACTCAACTTTTTTGGATCTCCTTTTAAAACTACCTGTAGGAGGAACAAAATGTTTTTGTTTTTTTTAAAAAGATACTTTTTGAAATGAATATCTTAAATATGCTGCTGAATATTAACCCCTGTCTTACCTCTCTGTATCCGAACCGCTCACTCTGGGCTTGGTGTCGTAGTTTGCTGTGGATTCAGAGAGAAACAAATTAGTGAATAACTTTTGCAATATGTATAACCTTCACTCAACCATGCTGTGAATTTACTTTTTGTTTAAGGAGACAGCTGAAATACTCACACTGAGAAAGAGTAGAAATACTACAATGTAAAAATGTTCCATTAAAAGTAAAAGGTTTGCATTTCAAGTTTTACCTGAGAGAAAGTCAGGGGTAGAAAGTACTCAAGTACTCAAGCGCTGCGCTGACGTTACTTTAGCTGAGTATTTCCAGCTTACTTTCTGTCTGATAGTTTATACTTTATACATGTACCTTTTACAACTGGCAGTTATCATTACTGGTTCATGTTCAGATGATAAACTTACATTTTCCTTGGTCAAAGGTACCCAATATTACTAAAGGTTAGCTCCACTTTGACCAAGTACAGCAATAAAATTATATTTACACAAAAAAGCCTCATCACTGATTTTACAATAATAATAATAATAATGGTCATTTTTCTGCATAATGAGTACTTGAATTGTAAATTTCAGTATATGGCGCTGTGAGTACTCATCCCTCATGTAACTGAAATTATATCTGCTTGACTGCTGGTAAACAATTAGTAAACGCAACACTGATGCTTTTCCAAACTTCAAACTTTTCCAAGCAAATATTTACATATCGAGCAAAGACATATCAACACTAGAATTCATTTGGAGTCATTTGTTTCTGGACACCCAACAAATTGTAGCCCTGGCTTTTTTACTTTTTGTTTTGGTCTCTACAAATTCCCGAGGGAAACATCTGCTTCTGTCGCAGGTCAATGCTGAATCTTTCGTTTAGTGCTGGGCAGGTAGATAAAGTGAGTTTTTAGGACTTCTTCACTAAAATGAAAACAACTTATTTTGTTCATAAAATCAAAACAATGAGCTGAAAGATGCTAAAATTTCCCATACAGCAGTTAGAGCTGCAGAGTTGGTTGATAATTCTCTGTATGTTCTACATGAAACACCGCTCACAAAACACAATCTATTTTTATCAAGTAACACTGCCACAACACCCACAATACCTCGACCTGATCACAGATAAGCAGTGGAAAATGAATGGATAGATACAGAACTTGAATCATTACAAGCAGAACTACTCCTTATGCAGAATCTAGTCACATTCAGAGTATTATATTTGTATGTTTTATATTATCAGATCATTATTATCAATTTGTAAGTTCACATTGAGGT
This sequence comes from Brachyistius frenatus, assembly GCF_029030835.1. NCBI lineage: Eukaryota > Metazoa > Chordata > Actinopteri > Embiotocidae > Brachyistius > Brachyistius frenatus. Next base: position 4,277,430 of record NW_027210629.1, read on the forward strand.
GAAAATTAGTATTTTAAGTGATATTTTAGGGGGAGCTGAATCTAACTTCATGAATACATTTGCAGTTTCATCTACAAATGTATGTTATTATATGAAGCTTCAAAGTCACTTGTAAACATAGCTGACAGAAAAATATAGTGCGCTAAAAACGACAACATTTACCTTTAAAATCGAGTGGAATAAGTATAGAGTATTTGTGTTGGTGTACTTTCCTCTTGATTATTCAGAGATCAAGATGTCTGTATTTATTCTGATATGACTCTAGCAGCAGGTTGTTAGTCTCAGGCTAAGACTTAAGTTTGTGTGGTTAAATCAAGGAACTGTGTGTGTCTGAAGCTGTAAAAATTGCAGGTTTTACTTTAATAATAAACTGTCTTTCCAAACAGCAACGTTGGCCACACATCTGTAGACAAATACATGTTCCTCTGAGTGTGCACACACACATTGTTCTCACACTGAAGCAATCATGTAACTACATGTAAAATGTGAACACATACTTGGGCAGACATACACAAACACATTTAATGAGCACGTTGCTGGCCCCACCCCCAAAACCAACAATGGAGAGGAGATCTTTATCACTTGGCACACTGTGTCTGTTCAGGTGGTTATTTTTGGCCTCTTGTTTTTACACGACTAAACTTAGACACAAATGTCTATCACTGTCTGTAATATGGGCCTGGAACTAAATGCAGCAGCAGCATCTGAGATGAAAGATGAATGATTATTTGTGATCAGATCCCCTCCCCACCTAAATTTTTTTTGGAAACAAATTATGTCAGAGATAAAATGGCCATTATTCGTTGTTTTTGTCATTTGGTTTATTGTTTACACTGATTGCTGCTAACAGTTTTCCATGAGAACAATGTGAGGATACACGTTTTACATGTGCTGAGGTTTCCCATGCCTGGAGAATGATGTTGAAGTGGGTGAAAGGGGGGCATGGCAGAGGTTTCAGTTTTTCACTTCAGCTACCATTTGTTTTCTACTTTATGCAAATACAAGATGTTTCTGCGGTTAATGTTATTTGCCAAACCAACACTTTGTTATATTCTAGTATTTACATCTTAGAAAACACAGTTCACAGCATTACTGCTGTTTAAATCTGGCACTAAAAGAGCCTTTTCATTATTGTCATTGTTTGTGTCTGACACAGTTAAGAACAGGGATGCATGATACTGGATTATTAACATCTTTATCAATATATGCACATTTTCTCTGTTCTTCACAAATTCATTGCATTGATCGGGATGAAGGTTCTTTAATTTGTAGTCCTGAAGGAATACGATGGTACTTCAACTTGCATGACTGATGCTGAGCAAACATTGCAAATAGTCACTTTGCCAGAAGCAACTTTGCTAAGGAACCAGAACATAGACTGTTTATAAAAGTGGACGAAGTTTAGGTCTGAAAAATTAGGCCAATGTGGAAGTGCCATTCCACCGAGTGCTTCTAGGGTTTGGCTCCGAAAAGCATCCGGCTCCCCAGACTCCCATTCAACTTGTCTCATGAAATACAAAGTCAATAAAAAAAAAATTCCACGAGTTGTTTTGTTGTTGTTAGCTAAACTCCCTCTTCCTTATTAGTTTTCTTGTGATCCAATTTTAAAATACTGTAATCCCATCATTACAAAATAGGCCTCAAAAAGACGTGTTAGGGGGGGCGGGGGCGGGGCGGGAGGGCTGATTGCCAGGGCTGTGATGCAGTCAGGTTATGGCTCAGATTGAGTCAGATAAAAATTTGCCATTTAATAATTCCATATCTTTATTCTGCATTCATATGTGATAGTTGAAATACATTGTGAAAATTGCTAAATTCACTTTAAAAGGTTTTTAAATGTAACTCTTTGTTGTTTCATTTGCTAATTTACTATTGTGTTGCATGATTCACGTGTTTTGTGCTTTGACATTCATAATTCATAGTGGCACCCAAAATGAAAATTAAATCCAACACACAGAGCTGTAACAGCCTGAGCTCCAGCTTTTCTTTTCTTTTTTATATATATACAGTATATACATCATCCAGTCTATTCACTGATTACAATTAAGCACAGTAAAAGTCTCTAATATTTCCAATGGCACACTTCAGCCTCCAGTTTTGTCCGTTATTAAAAAATATTCTTCATAGTTATATTCACAGTTTTTGAATAAACTGTGTTTTAATGACTTGCATTCAGGGATGCAGAGACAGTTTTTTTTAATTGGAAAACCGCTTTATTGAGACAAACTAATTTAGTTTTTTGTTTTCTTTGATTTAACCAGATTAATAGTCATGTCTCTCCCGATAAACTGCAGGCTGTATTTGTAAGTTCACGTGTTACATGACCTAAAGTCTGCCTTTTTTGCTGCTAAAGTGAATTAACTGTAATTTTGTTTTGCTAAACTCTGTCTGTTCTCCACTTCTCTGGAAGTGAGAGAACATCTGTTTTCACAGTTATTGTGCTGCAGGAGATTTGAGAGGCACAGTTTGTTGTTGTTGTTGTTGTCTAACTGTTGTTAGATTTAAAGGTTTAGATGTAAAGCAGAGCTGCATCTGAGTAAACCGTCATGTTTCCTGTTTCCTAATGAACGACTGTGTTCAACTTTAAAATACTGTCAGCAGTTTTCTCCTTTGAAATTTGAACCCTCTGGAGATTTCCTCAAGGATCACAAACAGTAAATTAGTGAATTTATTTGTGGGAAGGCGCTGCTGTAGCTCCATATCTCTGCTCAGTCTGTCTGTATTGTCTGGCTTAAAAACACCACCAGCTAGCCAAGCACCTTCTGGTTTCTCAAAATATCCCTCCGACTAGCCGCTCTGCTAATTATATAACCCCTTCAATGTTATGGCAGATGGGGGTGTAATTAAAGATGTGATATTTTTGGTGTTGGCACCCTTATGTATTTACCCTCTGGTACATTGCAGGTACTGCTGTGTACATCCCCACTTTGTGCCAGCAGTAGCATCTGTTTGAATGTGAGCCAGCACTGAAAGGCTTAGCAAACATTAACCAGAAGATTTAACAGCTTTTTTTTTTTTTTTTTTATCAGGAATGATTAAAGGAGGTTGAAATAAATACACACAGACTTAGATTTTGAAATCAAGCATCTCACTGTAATGTTAAAACTGAACATCACAAACTCTGTAACACCAAGAGTGAGAGAGAGCCGGTCTAAGAAAAATAATAAAAAACCTGCCCCCTGACAGAAAATGGCATTCATCATTCAGTATTCATCTGATGAATCACCCAGTCTATAAATGAATTCACAATCCCACTCCTACTCAAGACTACCTTCAGCATGTTAATGGAGCGAAAAGGAAGTGACTCACTGGTTATGATTCACAGGCAAGCATTTAAAGAGAAACGGAGACGATCCAAGGTTTTTCTGACTGAGCAGATGGTCAATTTAGTGGCAAGGCCAGGTCAAACAAACCGTTCATCACAGAAATGTGACCTCATCACTACAAAAACTAGAATTACCATTTTGCGTTGTATGCCTCTCCCAACCAGTCAAATTGCAGTTTACATCCATGTCTGTCCAGACTCATACAATATATGTGATGAAGACTTTGAAGGGATTTAATTAAAGGTATTAAGTTTATGGTGGCACAGTGGTGTAGTGGCTTGCCTCACAGCAAGAAGGTGGAGATGGCATGTTTTCTGTGTTCCTGCTTGGGGTTTTCTACGGATACTCTGGCTTCCTCCCGCAGTCCAAAAATATGCATGTTAGGCTAATTGGTGATTCTAAATTAGCCGTTATGTGTGAATATGAGTGTGAGGTTGTCTGTCTTTCTGTGTTGGCTCTGTGATGGACTGGTGACCCCTCCAGGATCTACACTGCCTTTGCCCAAAATCAGCTGGGATTGTCTCCAGCCCCCATCCATCCTGTTCAGAATGAGGCAAGTATACATAATAAATGGAAGGTATTAGGTATATTTTTAGGGATATATAACTAAAATTGACTTTACTTAGCTTTGTTGTCATTTTTCTGCTGTATGTCTACTGTATTAGTGTGTAAATTTGGAGAAAAACCCACAACAAATTGAGAGTCCATATGTGCTCACATGCTTAGCCAATAAAGCTGATTGACAGTAGACGAAGGTTCAAAGATGGACATTGCTGCACAGAATCTAGATTCTAAAACATGGATGCTTCAGATCCTGACCTTTGACCTTTTGGATATAGATGTCACCAAATTCATCAGTTTAGTCGACTTGAGTTGATAGAGACTCCATTTATTTGACTAGAATTGAATTACATCCAGTCACAGAAAAAATAAAGATCTTCACATGGGGAAAATGCACAAAAGTGAGAAAGTTCACACAACAGCTGACACTGTTACTGAAAAATGTGTATTCTGACATTCTTTATATTTTCCAGACAGCACACTGGCCCTGCACATGTGCAGCCAACAGATGCACATTTCATAAACCATTTGGCATTTAGAAAACAGGACAGGAAATAAAATTCATACAAAAGTCCAAAAATAGCACGACCCATTACAAAATGTCAGATAATTTGCCAAATACAAATGCTGAGTCATCCAAAGAGAGGTCAAGATTGAAAACAAACCCTACTGCAGGTGTTGACGTTTCCTGATGAGGTTTTGTACGCAGCAGATGATTTTGTGTGCTCCCACTGCATGTTATTCAGACCGTGTTTATTCTGAGCAGAGTTGCTCTGCAGTTTTCCTCACTGCTGTCCTCACACATTGTGATGGGCGGCTTCCTGTTGCCTCATATCCCGTCCTTCAGGAAAACGTCCCCTCAGCTCATCAGGGAGTTCACAGTCAACGGCAGGAGAGGTCACACTGTTCCTCTTTTTTTTTGTCTACCTCCTTTCCTTTCCTCACTGTGTTTCTCACCTGCTCACAAACTCAATGTCCCTGCTGTGCAGATTTTGAAGGATTGCAATGTCAGTGTCGGCCCATCATTTTGTTCCAGGCTGAAATTTGATCCAAACGCTCATGGACCCTGCAGGATTATGAGACAAATATCTCAACAACTTTTGGGTGGATTGCCATGAAATTTTTTCCAGATATTTATGGTCCTCGTAGAAAGAGCCCTGCTGACTTTGGTGATCTGACTTTTCCTCGAGTGTCATCATGAAATTTTACTTTGTCCAAGACATAACCAAATAGCTGCAAACCTAAACGGCGTGTACTTTTGTGTTTTATGCTATAACTAGCAAAAGTTAGCCCACAACACTTGATGACGTACATCGTAACTGTTAATCAGCATATTAAGATTTTAATTGCAGAAGGGGTGCAAATATATAGACAAAGATGATCAGGCCACAATGGAAAGAGAGTAACGCCCGTGCACTTACACCAAAACAGTATTTAAATTAAGTCAAACCTGGATCTTCAGGTCAAAATGTTTGGAAATACGCTTCACACAGATGATATGCTGATGTGTCATGATTGTATTTCTAGCAGTCTGAGCGCAGAGAAGTGAAGAAGGCATGAACAGACGAGCGCGGCTCGAGACGGAGAAATTCTTCAGCTAAACACAGTCTCTCTTTTGAGAGAGTTTCTGTGAAGAGACGCAAGTTGTCCAAGCACCGCTGTGCCAGGAGTTCACCTCGTTTGGCAGCGTCCCGGTGAGTTCAGCGAAGTTGAACTACAGCGACTCGCGTTGTCCGTCGGCTCGAGGCAGCTCCGAAAGCTCGCGTTCTCCTTGATAATATGTGAACTTGGCGTTGTGTTTACGATTGGGTTAGTCAGAGCATTGAGCTGCAGTTAATTGAGCACCATTCTGCATTGATAAACCCGGTAGTAAAAAAAAGTTTGATTCGTCGCTTAATTGTCGTTAGGTATTATAAGTTTGTGTTTAAATTCGTGTTGCACTCTTTATATTGCAGCCATACTGTCCTGTCATGCGCTCCTCGTGCTAATGACAAAATACAACGTCTGTTTAAAACTGCTGAACGTGTGCATTTAAACTATGATCTTAAATGAAAGGATGTGAGCGTGCGATATGCTTATTCACGTACAGCAGATGGTTTTAAAAATGAAACATTAATTTCATAGTAAATGTTTAAAAAGAAAATCATAATTCATAATGAAAAAAAGAAATGTTATTACGTAAGAAATATTGCACAGTGAAACCAATTAATTCTTTTAATTACTGTTGTGTCACTAGTACAATGAGAATTTGGATGTGATTTTCAGTAAGGCCTTAGAGAACTGAATTTTGTGATGCCACAGAGTAACAGCCTTGTTTTTATACAGGCTAGGTTTTTGAGTTACCTGGAGAACCCTGCAGATTTTGGATTTGGATTCTCCTTGACGAAGGAGATGGCGAACCACCTTTAACCCAGAGGAGTTGGACCACGATCACCTGTTGTTCCACGGAGGAGACCGATTGTTTAACCCTTTATGACCCCGTAATGCTCCTCTATTAACATTGTTATTGGGAGCACGTCAGCATATTGAAGTAAGTCTGTCCAGCTTGACAGAGATGCTGTGGCTGTCCGTACAGTTAAATTTGAATGTGGCTCATTTTCTTCCTTGTTACATTTTGTTTAGAAATGCCTGAACACAGCAGTCATTCTGGGGTGCAAACCAAAACAACCACACTCTGACCTTTTAGAAGAACATGGTCACAGACGAACTGCGAATTTGAGAATTGGTTTGTTTGTGGTGGGAACATGAGGCAACCTCTGGCTGACCCAGCTGCGAGCTGTTCTCTGCAGGTGTGAGCTTATATGTTGTCAGGCACACTTCACTCACAGAGATAAGGCTGAGCGAAACTAACAGATGTTAGCCGCTAGCTACAATATTAATTACAACCTGCATATCAACAAAGTATGTTACCTTTTTTTTTTATAGCAGATATGTCATTCTCCACCAGACACATTTAACCAGCAAGTTGAACAAATGTTCTAACCAAGTGGCTACCCACCATGACATCACCCATTGGTGTGTGAACTGATGTTTTGAAGCCTCATGCTCTATTTCAGCCATCTTGTTTTTTTGTGGGGGGCCAACCACCCGCCCACCTCTACCGGAAACCTGACTGCACCACAAGAAAATCAATCAAACCAGCAATGCCCCCAAATGAAATGAGGCCTGATATCTGATTAATTATGGAATTATTTTCAGATGGACCACCGGAGCACTGAAAAGAAGGAGCAAATTCAGCAAATGATACCATAATGACTTGCGGGAAAAAAAATTATGGACTTTGTATTTCATGCGAGAAGTTAAGGAGTCTACGAAGCCAGAGGATTTTTGGAGCCAACTCCTAGTGGCCCTCAGTGGTATTGCACTTTTACCATCTTTGTTTCGTTTGCCCCTCACCTGATGAAATAACAGCAGAAGATGAGGCTCAGGATGAAGACAAAGATGCCTGTCCCAAAGATGACCATGTAGATATTGAGAGGCAGGTCGTGGAAGGTGATGGGCGGCATGGTGCACGACTTGTTGGAGTAAACCAGTCCCAGACCACAGAAGCACCCTAAAGACACAAAGAGGATTTAAAGACAGGAAGAGTATAGCAGACATATACAGCTGGACAGGCTAAAAAGAGAGAAAGCCTGACATATGCCTCAAAACACAAGTAAATGCAACTGTACACACATTTCTTTTAAAGTACTCCACTATTCATGGGAGGCTGAGGGTCAGACCTGCAGCTGTGTCCGCCTCTAATGGGAACCAAAAACCGAGGCTTTAAACACAACATGCACAGACACAAAAGGTTGAGGGAAAAGGGTTGGAACAAGACGGTCACCGCACTTCAACGTGATGGTAAATGAGTCCTTTCTAACGTACTTAAACATGTAAAACAGTCTTTATGCTGTATCCAAGCAACATGTTTGAATTTCTTAACACGTCTTTGTCTGATAACAATGTCAGCGTAGTTCAAAGGCACTGAAGTGGACAGACAAGAAAAGTAACAGCCACAGATGAAAAGATTATATTTGCTTAGATGTGTTTTTGGAATTGATTTTAAATATTTTTAAGACTTATGGTATTCACACTGTGAATCACTGAGTACAATTTGATGAAAATGGCAACATAAAGCCTCACCGAATTTGTCAAGAATAGCATATTAGCACAACGCAGTGGCTGCATTCAAGCAGATGATATTCTTATTAAAAGTGCCTTCCTTTGTCCTCCTTGCTTTGACACTTTACTCCTCTGTGTGTGTTTTACCATGAAATAGATCATCAGTGTAGCGTTGCTTGTCTGCAGTCAAAGCCAGGGGTGAACGTGGAAGAACAAATGTGGCATGACATTAGACAGGTTGCAGCAAGTGTGCAGTTCACAGAGTTTATGTGGGGTGTGTATATTATTGTTTACACTACAGCCACCGACAACTCTGGACCCTGATTGGGTGGAGTGTGTGGATTCATTTGTCGTAACCCGACAGTTTGTTTGCTGTTCTAAATGAGTGTGTCAGTATTAAACAGCAGGTAAGGAGCCTTTGCTAAAAAGCTTGGAGCGTCACCAACACACCATTCGTGTATCATATATTAGTCCAAATCCATGAATAAATGAGGACATACAGTATCGAACATTAGCAACTGGGCTGCATGGAAAGGTCAGGAATAGTCTCAGGTCAAAAAGACCTCCAACCCTTTACAACTATGTAGATAATTCGTTCCTACCCTCAAAGACGACCCTCAGGAGTGTTTCCTGAATCAGCGCCCCTGTTTAGTGTAAGCACAAGAACCACTTGGCGCCTTCCTTAAAGTTATGCAACCTTTGTCGACATGACAACAGTTAACGCAGTTTTACCGACTCCGTCCTGGAAACAAACAGTCATGTCCTGCACCCAAGTCTGTATTTGTATCGAACCCAACAAAACCTCCTAACGAGGAAAAAACTCACATTACGTAGATTTCATTTGAACTGCGTCACTTCTCCAAGACACCAGATTGTCATTATTTAAACAGTCTCTAGAGGTCACTTAACTTTAACTTTAAAATGTAACTTTTGGTCGTAGTAAACTGCTTGCGCTAAAGAGTAATATGAGAAGTCAGTATCTGCAAGTGAGAGGATGCTTTGTGAGATCAGGGTCATGCTAACGCAGGACCGACTGCAGTTTAGATTAGAACAGGAACAAGGCAGAGGGCTGAGAGAGTCTGCAGGTTTTCATTTCCATTAAACACTACAGCAGCTGATTTCACTGACTATCAGGCCATCATTCAGGCAAAAGGCAGCAGTAAGCGTGTGTGTTGTTTATTAGAGAGACTCTTGGCCTTTGGAGCCACAAAGCAGCAAGCTTATTGTCGAAACAAATTGTACTATATGAAATTGTACGGTGAAGAGCGGCACCTGAATCAAATTCCCCACCCCCTCCTTCTCATCTAAACAGCCTGTAGGTTAGAATGAATTGTCTGTCTGTGTTTACTAGTCCTGACATGCACAGGCAATCTGTCCACTGTGTGGAGAACGGACGGACGGATGAGACATACAGACGGATAGGTGGTGGAAAGAGAATACATTGAGATGTCGGGATGGAATGAGAAACACTTGTATTAATGATCATACAGACAAATCAGTAGATGGGCAGACAGGTGAGTGAATAGAGGAATGGAATCAATGAATGAACAGACTGATAGAAGGATAGAGAAATGGATGGATGCATTTGATGGCTGATTAAGTGGTTGGACAGATGGACAGAGTGAATAATGAATGACAGATTGATGCACTGTCAGATGGACAGACAGACAGATGAGAAGACGGATGGATTAAAGTTTGAATAGGTGGATGTATGGATCAATAAATAGATGGATGAATTAATAAAAAGCTAGACAAACAGACTAATGGATGGATGGATAGATAGATGGCTGGATAAACAGATGGATGTATGGATTAATAAAGAGATAGATGAACAGACAGATGGATAAAGACCTTTACCAGTTTTATCTCCCTCAGATGAGTATTGTTTTCCACCAGAACGTTTTTTTTTATAAATTGATCTTGGTATTTCCCGTCACTCCTGCAGCCATGTTGACATTTCTATTTGACACTTCCCCCTCCTTACAGCGGAAACTGCAGTATGAGAGGATCAATGCTTCTCGCCTCTCGGTTCCACTCGCGCTGAACGAGCAGAGATTCTTTATTAATCGAGGCTCGTTGATGGCCGCACGGTCAAGTTCCTCCACTTCACTCAGTAAGAGGAGATCATCCTCAATCCTCTCCATCAATATGAGTGTGTGAATGAAACACTGATAAAAACTCATCCGCAGGGCTGCAGCCAGGACTTTACAAACACTGAATGAAATGTATTACTTTCTTAGGAAATGTTTTGGCCAATCGCCAACCAAAATCTGTAAATATTTAGGGGGAAAAAAAAAATCACAGATCTTTCACTTATGGTCACAATATGGTCTAAATATTGTGTCAAAGCCTTTGCTATATTGCTACTTTTTTATTATTTTGGTCAAACTATAGCAGGGTAACAACATTTCCAAACATACCTTTGGCATTTCGTAATTAAAGTTTCTTGTGACTTATCAGCTGCATATTTACTGATACAATAAGCTATGAGCTTATATTGGCCAACTGAACAACAACTGTACTCAAGGATCCTTCTCACCTCCTCCACCAGCTCTTCTATCCAGGCCATCGCTGTAAAGTAACACTTTAAATAGTATGTCCTTTATCCCTTCAGTTTTAATTTCTCTAAATAAATTACAGTTATATAGCATACAGACATTGATAATTATGAACTTGTCTCTTAGCAGTAGAGATGTTCACATTTCTGCTTTTTTTTCTGTTCCACCTGTTACTGTCTCATTCCTCAACCTTTGCTCTTTGATCTTGATTGAGTCGTCTCAAAGACAAATTTCTGTTACATTCTGACAGACGAAAACTTTTCTCAAATCTTGAAATTGAGCAATAATGTTGTAGTATGTTAGTCATGAAGGCCAATTGTCTTCCCCTTTTGATTCTTAAAGAGAAGTTTCCGGATAATAGTTATGCACTTCTATCTAAGGGGATTTTTGACTGAAGGACTTTTCCTTTAACAATTAAGTTTTATTTTTGTTGCTGGAGTTTTGGTTTCTTCAGACTGTCTCCGGTCCCTACAAGCAGTAGGTGATACTGTGCCAGATAATCCAGTCTTGCCTGAAACAGTCTAATGTTTGGGCAGGAACCCAACACGTGCCTCATTGTCAGATGTAAACTCCTTTTTGCGGCATCCTCTATATTTCCAGGATACCACTGAGGATATGACCTCAGTGTCCACACTCGTAGCTGGGCACACGTGAGGACGTGAACATGCAAACAACAAGCATATTAATCTAATTTTAACCGTCATCTCTACATATGTCAAACAATCCTGCTTGACAAAGATGATCAGCCGACAGAGACACGTAGAGCGAGAGGCGGGGAGGTGGGGGGTGCACATGTCTGTTCCTGTGTTCATGTCACTGGACAGATGATGGCACAAATCACCTGTGAAGCTGCTGCAGATTTACAACCCAAATCTGGGTCACCCGTGTTCAAGTCTTTGTGCGTGTTCGTCGTGTCATGAGTGTCTGTATGGATGCACATTCACATTTTCCTCCGCCGCCTTTGTATGCATGGAAAACAGACAGCTATATGTGATATTTTGCTTTGGGTGGAGCCTTGCATGACCACTGACCTATATATTGGCACTCTCACGACGGGCCCGTTGCCATGGCGTCAAGAGCAGCAGATACATAAAAAGGATGAAGTCTTGGCAGCCAAAGTTCTTATTTTGAGGACAGAGAAAATCTGAGTCAGACAGATTCTCGTTGTGTTGTTCAAAAAGGCAGGGAAGTCCCTGCATGATTTGATAGAGCTGTAAAATACCTCGACTATGCCAGTTTCGCTGACAGCTCCTATGAGATGCCTGGTGGGGTTTTGTCCTATATACGCTGCGTTCACACAAAGCTGCCTCCGCTGCTGCTACTCGCACTAAAGACAGAACTTGCCATCAAATATTCAGCAGTTCACATGGGGGGGAAACACTGAGGCCTGCCTGCATGGGCTGCTGCTGTTTTCAACAAGAAAGTAGGTTGGGCCCAGAACTCCCCATCACAGGCATGCAAGTGTTATGTGTGTCACGCATAAACATGGCAACAAATAGGCCTGGTCACAGATGCACAGATACACAGAGAGCAGACGCTGAGCTGCAGCTGCCTGATACTGCTTCATTTTTCCAGCAGAATGTCACTCTTTGATACCATGTGTGTATCTGTGTGTGTGTGTGTGTGTGTGTGTGTGTGTGTGTGTGTGTGTGTGTGTGTGTGTGTGTGTGTGTGTGTGTGTGTGTGTACTGTTTCCCCTATGAATAGCAGGGGAGTTGAGCAGCACAAAGGGAGTAATTGTTCTTGTTTGAACGGCACCAACAGTCCACCGAAAAGGCTGCTGCATTCAAACAGGCGAAGTCAGAGGAAAAAGACCACCGATCCGTCATCTTCACCGCGTCTCACCGTGACAATGAGGCACTGAAACACCGTTTCTCTACCGTGAAGGGACTCGTTTTGTTATTAGTGTGACAGATGCACAGGCAGCAGTTTCAAACAAGACAGAGAAGTTGTTCAGACTTCTCGCCTTTTGAAGATAATTAGTCGAAGCCGAGAAGAGTGTAAGTAAATCAGAGTAAACAAGATTATCCACAGAGGCAAATATTATCCACAGAGCCCAATGACCGTCTTTGTGTGGCTCTCGAATTACTTCAGATGAAAATGAAGGATTCTATTGATTAAGCAGTCTCTCATTCTACCAATCAATATAAAGATTGACTAACATTCAGATAATCACTCTTTTCACAATAAATTCAGATAACAAGGGGGTAATATTTCAAGTGGCCCCATTTAACATGTCAGCATACAAAACATATAATACATGGATTATAACACACTGTAGTCTGCAGCTAATCATTATTTTCATGATCGATTATGCTCGTGATTGAATGTTGTGTCTGAAAAATGTTAGAGAATTGTGACAATGGCAGGACAGCCATATGTCATATAATCAAATAGCTTGTCTTATTTCACCAACAATCCAAAGATATTCAGTTTACTACAAGTAAAATATTCAGATCTTCACATCTGAGCAGCTACAATCAGGAATTTGCGGCATTTTGGCTTGAAAACTGATTGATTGTTTATCAAAACTGTTGCTGATTATGCCTCTGTCAGCAGGCTAATTAATCACTGACTAACAACTGCAGCTTTAATAATGTGATTATAAACAGATATAAGGTCATATTAAAGTATTTATTACCATACGTGTTTGTCAGCAGTTATAAAATCTTATATGAAGACATATTTTAATCCAGGCTGTCTGTGTTTTTGTATTTTAACCTGTGCACTTTCATTTATGGGTCTCCATAGGAGGAAATATATGTTGACAAATACGTGAATAGGCCTATATACATACACATATATACAGTTATCTATATACATTACCCTCCACATCTAGCTACATTGTTGCGTTACAAACCATTTATTAAATGTTTATGCTGCTTATAATTCATATGAGGGGTCAAAATAAAGTCATATTGATAATTGATGTTACAGCAGGACACTTTAAACTAACTGCTAAGCAGAAATAAAGCACCACACACACACACATTTGAACAGGAGTAATTTCCCATCACTCTGCTGAACTAACAGGCTGCACTGCACATTATCTCACAGAGGCCTAACAAACACTTCTCTTATGATATAAAATGACTGCTCACCGTTACACCATTGAAACGGGTGCATCAATGCACCAGAGGGAGTCCTTCCTCGCCGTCGGGTTCCGATTCGTGTTTACCAACAAGCCGCAGCCGCCCGCGCAGATGGATGACCGTAATAAAGTGCACGAGTGGAGCCAGTGAGTGTCTGCCAGCTGCGAGGAAGATGAGCGAGACAATAGCACCTGGAGAGAGGTCGTAAAAGACGACTGAAAAGGTGTATAAAGGGCGGGTTTTTGTTGTTGTTTTTTTTAATCGGAAATTGCAGCAGGGTTATGTCACATTATGTGCGCGCTGGTTCATCTCTGCAGACTCAAAAAGCAGAAATGGAGATGTGAATTTCCCCCCGCTTCTCCTCGCTCTGGCTGTTTTGACTGTTATTATTAATAGACGGCATGACACTGACCCAGCAGCAGCAGCAGCAGCATCCGTGTGAGGGGAAAACTGGAGCACTGGCTCGATTTTCCTGATCCCGCCCCAGCAGACGCTGACGTACGGCGAGACCAATCCAGAGCCCGCCTGTCTGTGTGTGTTGTGACGGGATGGCTGGACTACGTGTGTTTCCTTCATCCCTTTATTAATGCGTGTATGTTTTACAGGCTAATTACTTAAAGGATGAAAGCCTGGGTTACATAAATACTGAGGTAAAGAGTCTGAGTCCTCATTCCTACACCGCCGGTTTACTCCTCTAGACGGGTGCAGGGGCAAAAAAAAAAAAAAAAAAAAAAAGAGGGGGGGCGGGGGGGTTAGTTGGACAGTGCAAGATATCTTGCTTTTCTACTATTTTTCGACCAAACAATGAGATTAAAATAACATTTTGTAAATTAACCAAATATGTAAACATTCTTTAGGTGTATTTAGGTTTAGGAATTTTGTTTATGCAATAATTCACTTTGGTTTATGGAGTCAACTCTCATGCTTTTTCTGGGACTTTCCCGTATCATTGTCTTCCTCAGGATGAAGAGTGGATTGCATTTATTGTTTGCTGAAGATCTTTAAAACCAAATCTGTTCATTTTAATCCGAGCAGATGTCACCTTCACATACTCATTGTTGCACTTCATGTTGTGCTTTTGTGTAACATACACTATTAACTAGACAAATTAGCAGATTAGCACTACCAGATTAACAGCCCCATGGAGGTCTTTTGAGCCCCTGATGCTCTGGGACCTCATATGGTTATATGGTGGATGGTAAATTTGTATTTCTCTACACAACGGCTCCTCTCAGTCAGGGAAAAAACTCTGGTAGGAAAATAATGAATAAATGAATACATTAAAGTATATAAGCAAATCTTTTATTTTGGTTAAACCATAAGCACTGTTGCAGAAACTTCTTCGGTTTTTATAAAAGTGGACTCTGGATCAGCACACAGCTGAAGTAACCCTTTTGTTCAGAGGCCTATCTGCAATTAAAACCAGCAGACATTGTTAGCGCACCACAGGCTGCACATAAAGTGTTGAGTTGTATAGAAACACACATCTATTCACTGGAGGATTTCAGAAGAAGTAGAGCTGCTCATATCCTGTGAAGTTTCCAGCATAGACAGGCGTGTAGTTGTAAATCAGTGACGAGGCCTCTTCCTCGGGATTGTCAAACTGATGTAAACTTCTCCTTCCTGAACAAAGCAGAAGTTAGATGCATGTGATTAACATAGAGTACAATAGGATATCTTAATCACCTCCATGGGGAAATGGGTAGATCCGGATACAGTATTAAATGTAATGTTTGTATTATTTTAATCATAAATGATTTTAATGTAATTACAACTTCCTTAATAATATCTTGTAATTGTTGGTCTGTTTTTCCTTGTGTCTGGTTTATTCAAGATACCTGTGTACATTTCAGATGAATGTTTAATCCTCTGTTAAAGTAGGCTAAATGTAATTTTATAGTACAGCATATTATGATATAGTATATATTCTGACATTTGTCTTTTTTTGGTTAATTTCAGAGAAATATATACCAGGTAGCCTACTGCATCACAATGATGCAATAATTCTATACATATATAATACATTGATATTAAAATAGTGCTTGACAGGTTGCAGCATTGCCCTAATATCACCAGAAATGTGTATTAAAAAATAAAGTGGCAGCAGAAAATCTCTGATAGCAGACAAAACATCTCACTATATACACTGTATATCATCAGCCTGCAACAATGCCATCTTTGCAGTGCATGACAGACAAAAACTGTATAAAGTAACCAATAAAACCCAATAGAATTTCTTTATTTCTTATTTGTAGACCAGTACCTGTGTTGTGTATTCTATGTCGTAGGATTGACTCAATACTTCTAAATAATGTGACTTAATCAAATTGTATTACTGCTTTACACATAAAAATCTGCTGATATGCTGGAGTCCAAGATGTGCACCCATGGAGCTCTGATAGTGTGTTGTTTTAGGTTAATTCAAATATGTACACATCAGTCATTATCTATCAGAAATCATCAACATGATAAACAGCTCTTTTTTCAACAACTGTCAATATGGTCAAACTGGATAAAATCTTCAGTTGGGTATCCTTTATTACAATATGAATTATCAATATAGACTGTGATGTAGGAACATGTCTGAAAATTCAATTGAGAAACTATTGAAAAATAACATAAGAATGTTGGAATGTCAATTCCTGGTTAATACAATGATTTAAATATCTGGAAAAAGTCCACTCATAAAGTTCAATAAATCCAAATATAAATAAATTAAATATATTATCATTGATAATGAGTGTTTGTCACCTTCATTGACAAAAAACTGTGCCAGCAGCGATGACAGCTGAACAGCGTGAGGGGAGTGAGGGAAGTTCAGCTTTCTGTTCCACTGGAAACGATTCACCTCCGGGTGCCACTGCACTCCGTAGAAAGGATATCTTTTACCTGACATGAGAGAAGAAGCAAAACAACACCCAGGTATACTACTGTTCTTATAACTGTATCACAGCGCAATGACTCAGTTGGTCAAGATAACATAAAAATGTTCTTGTAACCTTCTAGGGTCGAGACAAAGTGGGTTCCGTTCTCAGCAACGTTCGTCGACAGCAGGGAGAAGAAACTCTGCAGCTTGTCGTTTTCCTGGAAGGCCTGTAAGAACATTCGTCACATCAATCAGCAGTCATCATTTGTGAGATATCTCTTATTATATTTCGATTCTCCATTAATGCTATTCCAGATTATTAAAACTATTTACAAGGATGAGCTCTTGGGCTTGATTTCTTTTGATGCTTTGTTTTCTCTGTGTGGCATCAGATAAGTTTATCTGCACTATCTTATCTTAACCCTCGTGTTGTCCTCGGGTCAAAATGACCCGCAGCTGTGTTCAACCAAGTTCTATTTTATTTCTATATTTTTATATTTTTTTGGGATCATTGGTCATCATTCTTTAAAGAAACCCTCACAGCCTCCTTGTCACCAATGATCCCAAAAAATATGAAAATAAAATAGAACTTGGTTGAACACAGCTGTGGGTCATTTTGACCCAAGGACAACACGAGGGTTAAATAGGTGGACAGGTTAATGAGCCGGAGAGCTTGGACAAAAATACTGAGTCTTCCTGTGCTTGGATATCGAATGGCCCCAGGTTTCAAAGCTGATTTGATTAAATACAAATTAATTTAGGAATATGCACTGTATAAGATTAACATCACCTGAAACGTAAAGGATCTAGTTAATCAAATTACCACGAACCAACCGCCACACTGTGAACCTGGGTTTTGGGGGCCTGGAGAAGTTACCGAGCTCTGACACAGTTTACAAAGAAAACTTTGCAACGCAGTCAAAGTGAATGAATGCAGATTTTTCACATATCAATATAGTTTTATCTGTTAAAATCCTGTGGAGTCAGAATTTTCCAAACAGACAACCTGGGAATCACGTTTCCTGATGTTGAACTGATCAGATGATTGACTGTGATTTTACCTCTCAGCAACAATAACAAGGAAAAACCCCAGCAGAAGTGAAACATGTATAAATTCACTGCGGTGTACCTTTACTGTAACTCCATAGTGGTGGAAATTGCCAGTCAGAGGTTCTTGAGTCAAAGCCTTCATGAGCTCGTCAGGGAAACCTTCGAACATCTTACTGGTGTGGGCCTCTGCAGGGCAAAGGGACAGACATGTAATTAAGTGTTCCTGAAACCTAACTTAAAAGTTACAAGGTTCCGTCAAACAGTGTCATGATGGTAAGATCAATATATACAGAAATGGTTTGGTGACTGACTTTGAGCTCAAACACACCCTCTGATTTACAGCTTTCCTCTACTGACACCAAGTGTTGTGATTTAGTTCATGCAGTTTCCAAAAAAATGTAACCAAACAATGAAATAGTTCACCTTATATCTATTAAAAACACATTTATAAAATTCTAATTGTAAATCGAGGCTGTACTACTACTAGACATGAAAAATTATTCACATAAAGACACCAGTGAGGCAGAGAGCTTTAACCTGAGGTTAAGTTAAGGGGCATCGCTACGTTCTCAGCCATGGTGCTTGTCAGAAGATTTTCACCGGCCACCAGCACAGTGAGCAGCTGCATGCCCATGCATGTGCCCCATATGGGGAAGAAGTCCCCGGCATCGTTGGCCTGAAACACATGCGGTCCAAAATCAAACTTTCTTTTTCTCTTTGCCTGAAACAGTAAAGTAACACCAAAACACCTCCTAACAATATTAGAACAGAATCTGACTCCGTCTATATTCGGCATTCAGAGTTGTATGTAGTTAAAAGTACTTCAATGTTAACAATAAACAGCATTTTAATATCAAATAAAGTCCTCGGTGCAAAGATTGATCCCTTTCAGAGTATTAATGATGGACTCTAATGTTGGACCTCATTAACAGTTTCACATTGAAAACTTCAGCAGGTTATATGAGCTTGTTGTATATATCAGTACAATCATTTAATAAGTTTGATTATTATGCTGAAATTCTGTAAAGTTAAAATAATGAAAATACTTAAGATTGCTGCAAGAATAGTCCTTTAAAATTGTGTATAAGCACAATATACAGTGAGTAAATTAATTAAAAGACAGATAAACAGACAAAGGACAATACTTTTTTTTTTAAAGAACTGATAGTTAGACAGGGCAGGTCTTATTACGGAAAACAATAAAAATAAAAGAATGTTGTACAAACCACGAGGGCGAGCTTGTAAAAAATCTTTGCCACCCGGGCAAAGTCTGAAATTTCCAAATCCACAGCTCCCCCGATGAGAAGCAGGCTGAACAGAGACAGCAGGAAATATATTTACTGTATTTATTTAAGATAGAAATGCCATGTTTCCAGCCCATTTATTTTCATATATGTAGCTCACCCATTTATCTTCTTGAAGATGTTTTCATATTCAACAGTGGAAAGAGTCAATCTGCGCAAGGAAACAAAACAATCACTGAAATCAACAGATCATGCTTGGAAAAGCTCCTGTCAAATGTATGATGGTCTATCTTTACTGTTATGAATAACACCAGAGGACTCATCCCACCTGATAGGCATCACTCTGCTGCCCCCAGACTCCATGTATTTCACATAGGAGGCAGGTATGTAAGTCCTCCCAAAAGGTTTCATGGCTTCATCTGAAACTAACTGAGTTAAAACACCTGTGGGACAAAAAACACAGCAGCTGTGGAAACAATTTGACACTGACAAAGCCATAGAGAAACTGTCCTTTTCTCTATTTTCTAAATATTCGTAGCAAATAAACGTATCTTTCAGTGAAACACACATCAAGTCACTCACTTACCGATCACAGGTCGGTCATTCACCAGCTCCTGGCTGAGCACAGTCGGCATACTTTCACTGCAACAGAAGCAGCAGGCCAAAACCAAACACAGATGTGTTAAAAA
Organism: Brachyistius frenatus; assembly: GCF_029030835.1. Classification (NCBI taxonomy): domain Eukaryota; kingdom Metazoa; phylum Chordata; class Actinopteri; family Embiotocidae; genus Brachyistius; species Brachyistius frenatus. The sequence continues at coordinate 4,296,920 of NW_027210629.1, forward strand.
TCCTGTGTTGGACATGTTTTCGCAAGGATATAATTCAACAAACCAGTCTGATAAGGCTGCTGCTGATATGGATTGATGAAAGCAGCTGCAGCAGACTTTTATATGGTGTGTTAGAAGAGGATATGGTCACCACAGGGAAGTAAGGAATGCCCTGATTTACATGTGACACCTCCTGTACTGGACTTGCTGGTTAGACGAGTTGACTGCTGAGGTAAACAAATATTCTGCTGACAGTGCGGACTTTTCGGTAAAGTTCGGACTTTTCGGTAAAGTTCGGATCACAGAGTGTGGGAAAGGATGCCGCTTTGTGGGTCTTCGTGGATTTTGCAATAAGGGTGACATAGATTACATGAGAGCATTAAAGAAGGCAGCTGTAGGATCATACTGCTCACAGGGATTCACAGTGCTGTCAGAGGTTTCTGTCCCTTTGCAAAAGCGTCCACACTCTTCTGTCTGTTTCCATTTCCTGTAAAATAGGGGCCATTTCTCCTGCCTTTTTCCAATAATACTGTGAGAACATGTTTGATAATCTGCTGTATTTTTGGAAAGCATCATGTGAATGTCCTCAAAACCACATCTCAGTTATGCAATACTTTCTTGAAACATTGTGAAAGCAGCAGATTCTGCAAAAAGTTTCTACACGGATTACGTAAAAGGAGACAAATGTCTAATAACTGAGCAACTTTATTTCCTGATGAAGACACTGGTCCTTGATTTAAGATTATTTTGTCAAAGGTTTCATAGAGAGAGGCTAAAATTACCAATTCATACATTTTAATACAGCCAGATAAAGTTCTTGCAGCCCAGTGTATACAATGACTCAAAGGTTGTCTGGATAAATAAAAAGAATTAAGGATTATCTTTAGACCAAATGAGTCTCACAAAATATATTCTGTAACACATAAGGTTTTATGGTGACAGGAGACAGAAGCTTACAGTAGTAAAATGCAGCTGAGTGTTCTGCTTCTGTTTCCAAGTGAAGCTCAAGGGAGTAAATTAAATCACCAGGAATGCTTTCAGTCACTGGTGACTGTGCAACATTTGAGTGGAATTCAACAATTCCCAAATGAGTAACAGCTGGAAGGAAAAACAGGAAAAAAAAAAAACTCCAACAGAACCAGGCTCAGAGGTGGCTGCCTTGATCGGTCGGGGTGAGGGGAGAGCAGAGAGAGAAAAGAACAGAAAGAGAGATACAACTAACAATAAACACTGGGTAGATTTGTGGTACCAGTAACTGCAGATTAGATATCCCCAGAAAAAGCAGAAACTACAGGAGAGAGAAGAAAAAAGGTTAATGATATGAAATGGTGGCACATGAATGTATGGAGGGTGAAACAGGGAGGAGAGGAGCTCAGTGCATTATGGGAGGTCCCCCAGCAGCCTAGTGCTATAAAGAGCATAACAAAGGTCACCTGATTAACCCTGAGTATAAACTTTATCAAAAAGGAAAGTTTGAAGCCTAATCTTGAATGTGGAGCGGGTGTCTGTCTCCTGAACTGGAGAGGGCCTGAAAGTTAAATGTCTGCCTTCCATCCTACTTTTAGAAACTTCAGCAACCACAAGCAGGCAAACACTGAGAGCAAAGCGATGTATTAGGATGATATGATCTCTGTTGCTCAATCCTGTCACTCTCACTGCAGCATGTTGGATCAACTCAGCTTTTTCAAGAGTAAATGGGACATCTTGATAATAAGGAATTACAATAGTCCAGCCTTGAGGTAAGAAATGCATGGACTATTTTTTTCACTCTGAGGCAGGATGTTCCTAAAGATAGGATATCCTAAGCCTTTCATTCTTCTATTGTTTTTATTTATGGCCCTTCATGGGTTCCTTTATTTAAGTAATAAAAACACATTTAAAATTCATCCCTCCATTGGATGGAGGGGTAGAAGAGTGACTGATTACTGTAAGATGGAAGACTGCATGACAGTTTTGGTCATTTGTTTAATGATGTGAGAGGAATGTGCACCTCCAAAGATCAGTCAAAGTGGTGCATTATTAACTGATGTTTTAGCCCCTTCTAGTGATCACATGGTGCATGTTTCTATCAAAACACTGCTACTAACTCAGGATGGGTCAATAGAGGCTCAAATAGAAGCATACTGAGCAAAGTCTTTTAAAGATCACATCGTAAAAATACAGAAAGCTCACCAAATGACAGGATATAATGATCATGGTTTAATTTTTGTAACATCCAGATATTAGAGAGAAATTATTTTAATCTGATCTTTAGCAATTATGCACACTTGTATTTGGTTATGTAGAGTTATATCCCAAGTTACAGTTTTACTTTTATATATGTATGAGTATGATTATTGCATCCATTGCGTCAATTGTAAAGTCTGTATTTAGCACCAACCTCAGAAAGTCACAGATACTTCCTATATTTTTCCAAAGTGTTTTTTAACTTCAAAATACTGGTCATTAATGTCGGGGATATTTGGTCCAGTCTCCAACAACTGGACAACTTTGACAACTTCAAATACTACAACATCATTTTATTCTCATCTATCTTCTTTGTTTTTTAGTCTTTTCAGAAATATTAACTCTTGTAGATGTTATTTAAGACATCAACATATTAATACAGCAGTAAAGAAAAACTTCATTTGATCCTTTCGGTCACACTTCAGTCTGAAATAAGAGTTTTTCTGACATCCATGAGAGCAGCAGCTTCCATCTTCAGATGGTTAATAAATCAGAGTCCATTCATTTTCTGTCTTTCTCTGCAAAGAAAAAACACAAAATAAAGTATTTACTTCAAAATTGTAAACATTAAGCAGTCTTGAACTTGCACAATAAATCCAGGTTTTAGCCTTCCCCCTGATGGTCACTTTCAACACTCATATAACAAGGCGCACATAGAGAGAAAGAATAGAAAACGTAAATTTAGTGGAATGCTTTTAATTTAAAAAAATTCATGTAATTTGTTAATTTATTGTTGAACACTGTTTAAACCTGTCTGGCTTCATTTCCACCACATTTAGGACTTCTTGTCCTTGTTGTCTTGTGAGTTAAACACTGAAGTCATTTTTAAATTTTAGAAACAGTAGTTTGAAATTGAAAATATGTACCTAAATATTTTTTTTTCAGAGTTTAAAACCTTAATATTCCCACAGTCAGGCATTAACATTCATACTCAACATGTTTTATATGTTGTAAAGATTGAGAATGCTTTTCTGAAACAGAATTTAAAAAATCTCATTATGTACAGTATAATTACAAAGGCCAAAGTTTCAAATGAGCAGTTTATTGAAATTATACCAAATAAAAAATTAAACACAAGACGCTTTATCATAAAGCAACCTCACCTTTGAGTCTTTGTATCTCCTGACTAACATCCTCATACACAGCAGCCAGCAGCTCTTCTTTTGATTTCAGACCATCCAGAAATACTGAAAAAAAAACAGATTTAACATTTAAATGTCATTTATTTTATTTTTCAATAATAACACAGCTACTAAGGTAAGAGTTTAAGCATTTGTCAAAGTTTTTTTGTATGATCTCTGTGACTAAAATACTAAAACTGCTCCAATAATCACACATTAACCCATCAATAGCCAATGTCACTATCACACAGCATCTTTGACTGGGCTCTCACCCATTGCCAACACGTTGCTTTCCATGTCTTTGCGGTTTTTCAGGTACATTGGCCATACGTGCCCATCGAAGTATCCCGGAGGATCAGGAGGCGTGTACACCCTCGAACTGTCAATCAAAAACAGGAACACAGGTAAAAACACAACATTTTACTTTTACTTTTAGTCTCAAACAAATTAAGCTGTAAAAGTGAAAATATAATGTAAAAACAATGCCCCCAACCCCCCTCTCAATAAAAGAGAAAAGAGTACCTCCGTCTCGCCTTACAGACATCAAAAGGTATTTCCATGAAATATCTTTTGTCAAACAGCTCATTCAGTGGCCTGGGCATGAAAGAAACATCAGGGGGTTACAGAATTATGACCAAGAATATCATATTACTGAGAGATTATTAAATAAATTCTGGGACTCTTATGGTAAAAAATAAATAAAACACAGCTCAATAGCAACTTTCACTACAAATTTGAATGGAAAATCTTGATCTGAAGAACAAATATTGATGTTTTTTAAATAGAACCGGCAGTGTCAATTTACATCTGACATAGCTTTTTTTCAACTAGTAATTTGTTATCTATTATGTTGACCTGTTTTCTTGTCAGTGGACAAACTTCATGATTTTGCATGTTCAGCTGTTAAGTAACTACCTGGAATTATTTCATTGGAAGCTCAATTTCATACCAGCTGCAGCTTTACAAAGTCACAACTTCTTAGCAACTCCCTATGAAAATACAGTCCTGTAAACTTTGGAATCAAACGTTAAAGATTTTATTCATTGAATTTATAACCTCAATAAAAACAATGTGACTTTGTTAATCCTCCCTCTTGTACCTGTGGTTGAAAATGAGGAATCCTTCCACTATCAGTACGTACACCTCGGTATCGACTGATGGTGTTATATAGCTGGGTTTCAGGCCCTGCTGCCTCAGGAACATGTGAGGATCTATTCGCCATGAGTCCACCTCTCTCATCATCGTGTCCATGTGGAGAGCATCAAGCACTAAAACAGAAAAGGGCATTTTGATCAAAACATTGTAGTTATTCATTAGCAAAATATTTTCTGGTTCAAGCTTCTTTAGTTTCTGTCTTTATAACCTCTTAGTTTAAACATCTGTCAGATGAGGGATTTGAAGATTCACCTGAGAAACATTTTCCACTGTTTTATGATATTTCATAATGATGAATGAAAAAATTTGCAATCAATACTCTCAATGCTGTTTTAAAGACCTTTCCAAATTGCCAGGAGTAATTCTAGTAGAAAAACCTTCCACTAAAATTTGTATTTTAAATATATTGTATATAATCTATTAAATACCCAGCATTTGCACATACACCCTCTCCAGGTTGCTAAAACTCGTGAATTCTTGTAACTAAATGTCACAGAAATGACCTCAGTGTTCTCGGTCATAGCTAATCCGCTGAATCCATCCGCCATTTTCAGATGGAAGGATGACAGCTGCACCAAACTGTGACGTGATGTGATTGAACTGCGTGCATTTAGCTACTTATAAAAACAGAAAAATAGAACTAAAACTCAGTAGAGTGTGTCCAAGTTAAATTGTATTACTGTGAATAAGGATTCACTTACTTCTGTTACTGAATCCAATCGTTATAGAAGGTCACGGGGCAGAATGAAAAAATTCAAGAGAAATTTTAATCCAGTGTTGAATATCAAACAAATGAAGTGTCCTTACTGTCATATTGCTTGAAGCCGTTGCTGTCCAATGGTACCACAGAATCATCCTGAAGAAAAGAGCATCTGTGATCACCCAAACTCTCAAATCTCCAGAGTGACAGCAGAAAAAGTGTAAAAGTATCTGTATGATGTGAAGACAACCTCACGGTCTACCTTAAAATATGAGTCCTGTGCAATGATGCAGCTGTTGGGGATCTGATGGTGTAGACTCTTGGAGAGAGTAGATTTTCCTCCATTCGTCATCCTGAAAAAACAAACAGTCCATATCGCTAAAAGCAATCGTTACTTCTTTTGCTGCTGTGCTATCGTGTGTGTCAGGACCAGAGCCTGAATGAGAAGCAACCGGGCTGATTTATCAACTCATATCAGTGCAACAGAAAAACATCAGTGTTGGTGCAAATTTACAAGCCAAAAAAGAAACTTAAGTACACAAATGTGTATTTTTCAACAGTAAAATGTCCCGCTCAAAATCTATCTTAGTTACAATAATTTAAAAATATAACCAGGTTAAAGGAGCAGTCTGTAGGATTTAGTGGCATCTAGTGGCGACTTTGCAGAGTGCAACAAACTGAACACTGCTCACCTCACCCTCCCCTTCCAAGATTGTAAAAAAAAAAATAAAAAAAAATAAAAAACATGAAAGACCCTCTCTGAAGTCAATGTTTGGGTTATCCTTTCTGGGCTACTGTTGAACCCCCCCCCCGATCCCCCTGAATCCTACACACTGAACCTTTAAGGGATCTTCATTGAAAATGTTCATGATATTTGTTTATGTAAAAGGCAAAAGGAAATCCACTGATACCTAGGTTTTAAGAAAAAGCCAGCATTAGTTTGTTTTTCAGCTGCAAACTGTCATGCGCAGTAGATATAGCAATTACAACTCTACCCTAAAAACAAAACTAAAAAATCAATGGATTCTGATTCAAACATGTTAGAAAAAAAGCACTGGCTGATATATATCGCTATCAAACCCTAAAGTATCAAAACCAGTAAATGTCATCACTGTGTAATTAGAGGCATAAGCACGCCAACATTTTCTGAATGCTACTACATCCATCACTGGAGCTGGGTGTGGCCAAGTTAACACATTTTAAAACTTTTACAAGAACTCCTGTCCACTGTTAGCACTGGATTTACAACCTCTTCAGGTTGTTAAACCTCATGCCATCTGTGCCATTAATGGCTATTCTTCTGCCATCCATAGATCCTTCCATCAGTTTTAGATGAATGGAAATATTACAGCTGCACCAAAAATGTCTTGCAAGTTAGAAAATAAAAACAACAGAACTATACCACAGCGCGGATCCAGATATTTACAGCATATTGCTGTTTTTAAGCGTTTATTTTCTAAACCTATATTCGTGAAATTGCAATGTTTCAACTACTGACATGGACATAAAGGTTTGCATCAGCCAACATTTCATTTTACATTATTGGAAAACTGTTTGATCAGTGAATAATATCAGAAACAAACAAAAAAAATAAGGCTGGGTGATTTAATTTGGACTTTTAGGACTCTGTTACAGAAAAAGGTGGGGGTTTTTTTTTCCAGAGAAAACAACGCTTATCAGTCTTATCTTAGGTGTCACATGTGGTATTTGACCTGGTGCCCCTGCTGCTCCCGCCACACTACATGCATGTTAGCCAGTATTAATATGTCATTTAATATCATCAGACTAATATATTGTTTGCTGCCTCTGTGATCCGTCGTCTTCTTTGCCTGTGTTTCCCACTCAAACAATAAACCATCAAGAAGCGTTTTAGAAGCTGACACTGGCTTACCTGGTTAAATGAGAGATGAAAAGTGATTATAAAAAGCAAAAAGGTTACACGTCTTTGCGCGTTGTTAAGTTTGAGATGCAAAATGCTATCTGCGGTCCGACAGGCCACCCAGAGCCAAAATGACCAAAGGAGTTTTTGCAAGGAGGTCACCACATTAATGTTTACAATCTTCCTGACTTACTTACCCCCCAACTCCAACAACTAATGTCTTCATTTCAGCTCGCTGCGGCTGCAGACTTCACTGATGTGAACAACTGGTAATAACGAATTCATTAACAACCCATGAGCAGACTTTACTGGGTCGCTGCCCCAGCAGCCCTGCTGCGCTCCCTCATGCCTTTCCGCTAGTGGACACTCGTGATTCGCTGATAGTGCTGTGACGTCATTCACGACCTGCCCATTGAGTTCAAAAGAAGACAAACGCAATAACAGTAATATAGTTACATTAATTTAAAAAATAAAATACAAATAATTACAGTATTACAAATGAGTGGGACAATCACGAATAAATCAATAAATGAATTATATGAATAAAAATAAAATACATTTTGTTTAAAGCTCAGTCTGCATACAGAGGCATTTAAAAAAAAAAAAAGTAAGGTATATTATGTAAAAAGAAATATAAATTAATAATTGAAAAAAGTACAACGCCGTATATTAGATGGAAATCTAAATATAATACATACTATACAGTTTTAAATAGTAATGTTAAGTCAAATATCAAACAAACACAAGACAGGGCAGAACTACTTCACGCGCATGCGCAGACTAACTTTTCCGCGTAACTGAACTTCCTCATTGGTCGTGTAGCAGCAGCAGAAGCAAAAGTGCTTTCACAGTTTAGCGACGTTTCAGGCTGAGATAACCCACTGCGTGTTTTTTTTTTTTTTTTTTCATTTTTATCTTTGAGCATCACAAATGTCGAAGCCTCCTCCCAAGCCGGCCAAACCAGGTAAAACCACCGCTACGAGGGTTTGATGTTTACGGGGGTTTTATTACCAGAAACCTGTACTCTTGTTTTCACGAAGGCAGCACACCTTATTGGCGAAGGGGCGGGCGGTGAGCACTTGAGAGGATTGATCGGCGGCTTCCTTTCGTTTGTTTGAGAAACTTCTTTTATCAGCCAGTGCGAGGAAGGACCTAAGACTCAGACGGATGACCGTAGTTGTGATCCCTGACTGGGACGGGACTACAACGGAGCTGTTAAAAGAGCCTCCGCTGCTGAGTGACAGGGACTTCCAGCTCACAGCTGCAGGCCTCTGTCACTTCCCTATTTCCATCACTCGTGCTAGGAGAGTGCTGCAGTCAGTGGATTTAGGTGATGCTGAGTCGATACATTCAATGACGATACTGACTTCCTACAAGCTCAGTCTGTTCTGGTGAAACACTTTTACCAAATGTTGGTGAACGTGTCTGTCACTCACGAAAAAAAGTAATGAGGTCAGATCGTGTTGTTGATTAAATAACATCTATTTGGTGGAAATTATATTCTTATGAATTGTGTCAGTGCAAAGGGTGTAAATTAATCAAGTTAAAGCTTATGTATGTCATTTAAAAACAAAAACAAAAACAAAAAAAAACCATCATTATCGTTCATAGTCTTCGTGGTTATTAATGAGTGGGCTCCATGACTCCTCACCCGGCTGGGACAACAGGTTAGATTGCCTGTCCTGACAGATGGTTGTAATAAGAGGCTTCAGTCTCATTTGGTGAAGTCGGTGCCTCGTGTAGTCACGACTGATTCATTTAACGCAGTAATTCATGCGGAGACACAAAAGAATGAGAATGAAAGGCGTCCCTGTCAGGGGCCTCAGAACAAGGTCACCTGCAGAGATTTGAAGGCAACTCTCCATGTTGAATGGTTTTGGTCCTTTTTAAAAGTCCTTTAGAGTTAATGTGTCCCTGCAGCTTCAGGACTCCTGCTCTGTAACTGTCCCTTTAATGATGTGTTAAGAAGGAAAAGTCAAAAATAGAATTTCCCCACACAGACAAACATAAAACTTTGGCATCACGCATAACACGAGCAAAGAATTCAAATTTACGAGATCAGGCATGCAAGTGTTTTCTTTTAACCCTCCAAGTCAGAATTTAACAAGAGGATTTGTGACTGGATGATGGAGAATTTGCAGCACAAATTGCGTTCTGTTGTCTCAAAGGCTAGAAGCTGAGATGGTTGTTGGTTTGGGCTTTGAAAAGCACTTTGGAATCAAAAAGCCACCGAGATGAGAGATGTGTGGGGGAGCGTGCATCCATCGGTTATCGTTGATCTCATCACAAAACCACAAGCAAATACAATGTACTGACAGTGTTTTGCTCACTCTGAGGCTCACATTTTTGTTTGTTTTTCTCCCTTTATCGTTATAAATTTTGGTCTCGAGTTTGTTGTCTGTATGTGAGCCTGAGGGTTTGAGACGCAGCGAGAACCGGGCCGAGTCAGCACAGGTTTTTTTTTTGTGTGTGTTTTGAGCTGCATGACCGGGCCTGCAGAGCAGTCGTGCTTTCTGGTGCTGAACAGAGCCGGACTTGTGCAGCGGCTCAGCCCCTCTCATTCTGAGACACTGGAGGCAGTGTGTTAACCAAACACAAACCCTGAGCAGCGGCAGAGGGGGCGTCGCAACTCTAAACATGTGGGCCTGTTTGCCGAAGCTACTTTAAACATATCACAGTAAATTCATCAGTGTCAGCTCTTTTTTGTTTGTTTAACATTGAGAACACGGATAAACATCGTAATGCAACGGATGCGATAATAAACGTCTTTATTTTCAAAGTTACAACTGAAAGCAATGATACTAAAACAACCAAGCTAAAGCATAAATTGTGCTTGAATAAAGAATCAGATCAGCACCAATAAAAACACAAAATGATTACTGTGTTTTAAAGAATATTGTTGTCTTATTTAACATGGGTGTATCAAACCTCTGAAAAGGAAGTTAGCAGAATGAAGCACTGAGTGATGTTTATCTATAAATGAGATGCAAATAAGAAGAATAACGTTAGCTTTGCAGGAAGATCACATTTTATCGCCAACCGAAAACAAATTCAGTACTTTGGCTTTGAGTGTGACGAGCTTATTGGTCAGCATGGTATTCCTGAAGTTTGTGGAAGACTTATCACCTATGTCGTGCGGGTTTTGAGGTTCTTCCCCAAGCAAATTTTCAATTTTTTGACGTTAGTTAGTTTATTCATCCATTCACATGGCCAATAAATCTAGGTTTAAAAAAAAACATTACAATTGAATAAACAGCAAATAAAAGTCAAAGTCAGTGGTGATAGTGAGTTAAAAACAGGGCCAAAATCCAGCCCTCATTAAATAAACAGATGAATAGAATTTTAAATATAGTTTAAAAAAAAAAATTAGTATCACCACATCATTTTAAAAATGTTCCACAAAGTTGGAAAAGCTACAGCAGATGATAAACAAACAACAACCAAAAAGCCTCGAGACAAAACTTGCCGCAGAAGGGAAAAGTTAATTTCGTTAATTCAATGCTCTCCACGATGAATCGGCTGAGGTGAGGCTGCACCTGCACCGTACGATAACATGGAAAACTCCCAGTCAGTTTAGAGAACGTAACGTTTATGTACAACACGCTGAACATAACTTGTGGTTTTGTTTGGTCCCAGAAATAAACCACTGGTCAGAATATTTTCTGACCAGAGCGCAGTTTTTTTACACGCTTCATGCAGGTGGCTGTTCACTGAGGCGATGGATGACGTTACACCTCTCTGATTTATTCTTGTATGTGGGGAATTTACCACATTAAAGCTGCCCCTGAGTGAAACTCGGCTCTGCAGGGCGGTGAAGTAGCAGCGTGTGCGGTTTCACCTCACTTTTGATATCCAGCACAGCTCGCTCTGTTCACCGCTCCTCTGCTAATAAATGGTCTAATAACACTTCAGCTAACGTGCAGTCTGTTTTCTTCTCCACTAGGCCAAGTCAAGGTGTTCAGGGCATTGTTCACCTTCGACCCCAGAACAGTAAGAGCTCTGCGCTGGTTTTCTAATATTTGATGATTCCTGATGACCTGATGTTTTTGTCTTTTATTGAATTATTCTCACTATCAATTAATCTGACCGTCGTTAGCGGCTGCCGACAGCGTAGAATATTTAAATCACATTCATTCTGGTCTTGTTTAAAAAGTACAGCTGTTGAAATATCCTCAGTTATTGAGAGCTCATGTGGATGTCTTCCAAGTGTTTTGTCCACTTAACAGTCTGAAACAAAAAGACATTTGGTTAACAATCAAATATGATACCAGAAAAAGGCCTCTTGCATTTTTGAAACTATATAAACAAAAGACAAATAATTGCAGATTAATTTTCCATAGATTTACAAATGGATTAATCAACTAAACATTTCTGCTACCACTGAAATGCACAATAAAATAAGAAGTCCTTACCAGAAAAATCCCTCGTTCATGTCCTGCACCAACAATTATAGGTTAAAGCACATTAATATGTGGGTTTCATGATTGTTTTAATTGTCAGTGGAGAAAAAGGGGAAGAGATGGGCATGAACTGTAACACAGAAGTCAGTCCTGAGTTCAGAACAGCGTGTCTGATTATCCTGGAGCAACTTTGTCTCATCTTTTTTTTTTTTTTTATCCAGCCCGACGAGCTGTACTTTGAAGAGGGAGACATCTTGTACATCTCTGACACGGTAAGTAAAAAAATCTCTGAGATTTCAGCTGCCGTCTTGCTCTTCAGATCTTCACGTCCCACCGAGTTTGAATCTGTAGTTCTTCTTCCTCTCTTCTTTGGGTCCTTTTTTGCGGTATCATTTTTGCATTTTCCACCTTCGGTCAGACGTTTCTCTTCCTCTTCATTTCACTGCTGTTCCTCTTCATTCCTCTCAGTCTGCGGTCTGCTTCTTCTCCTCAGACTGACACTAACTGGTGGAAAGGGACATGCAGAGGAAGGACGGGACTAATTCCAAGTAACTATGGTGAGTAGAAGACATCAAACATCCTGTATGTGATCAAATATATTCAGTAACATGAAGTGTAACTAACGGGGGCATAATACAGTAAACTGCTCTTTTGTCTTAGTGGATCTTGATGTATTGATGCTATTGTTCTGTTTTTTTTTAGTGGCTGAGCAGGCAGAGTCTATTGACAACCCAATGCATGAAGCAGCCAAACGAGGTATGACTATGTAAAAATGTGCATATTTCTCTGTTTTTATTTATTTGTCTTAAGATCATTCTTTCCCTTTCTTGACCTTTATAATGTCTCTTCTGTTGCTGCTAAAGAGCTGTTACACTGTTTACAATATTAGCAATCTTCTCCAGCCGACTGTGTGTGCACACCTGTGTGTGTTTAAACAGGCAATCTGAGCTGGCTGCGGGAGTGTGTGGAGAACAAGGTTGGGATCAATGGGCTGGATAAGGCTGGAAACACTGCCCTCTACTGGGGATGCCACGGAGGACATAAAGGTAACAGGATTGTAGTTGATGTGGACTTTACAGGATCAGACAGGCGGCCATGAGGTTTGGGTTTATCAAAGAGTTTGGTTTGACTGCAGAGTCGGTGACTGGATATCGTTTTATAAATCCTAAATTGTGACACTGGGGCAGATTTTTTTTTTTTTTTTTGCACGACAAGTGAAGTACATTAATACAGGAACTTGGTCTTGTCCCTGAATTGTTTCAATATCATTGTTATATGATCCATATCTCTAAATCTGTTCCCTTTTTTTGTGTGTCAGATGTGGTGGAGGTGTTGCTAAGCCAGCCCAACGTAGAGCTCAACCAGCAGGTGAGATGATATTAAAACCGCATCAACGTCACTAAAAGGGTGAAACACATCTGAGATTTTCCAGCCAATCTCATGTTGCGTGAACAGCTGCACAATAAGGTTGTGGGAGTGGAAAACGTCTACAGCCACAGGATCAAGGCCTGGTGATGGCAAACCCTGCTGGATCTTTTATTGTATCATTCTTGAATCCTTCAGCTGAGCTGCAGTCTGACTGGATGAAGTAGAGTTCATGGAAGTAGAGTTTCTCCTGCAGGACAGATCAGCAGGTTATCTGTTTATTTATATAGAGGGAGGAACGACATCAAGGCCTGCAGATTGACATCTTGATGCTGTGGTCCACTGATTATTGATACTGATGCTGATAACAAAGTAAGAGAACATTTTTGAATAAACGGGTGGCGAGCCGGAACAAAAGCGGATACTTCCATACAGGACACAATGGGGTCACTCAATGATTTGAAGAGTATACATAAAATATGACTCATGCTATGGACAGTGGACCCAAAACACCAAATGAAAGGAAGTTTTAGAAAATGATTTTTTTTTTTTTTAAAGTTTCAGTGACTTAAATCTTTGCCAACATGTACTGAAGCTGCTCTGGAGGGTGTTTACTAAGACACCTTATTTAATTCGCCTTTCACTTGTATTTCTGCCATCCTTTCTACCTTCAATTAGTTAAATTGGGTCAGATGATAGAAAATTAGGTGTTAATGCATTTCCGAGCAAACTGCAGTGAGGCTGGGAAGGAATGATAACAGCTTAGTGTGTGTGTGCGGACACTGACAGTATTAGACAGTTTTTCATCTGTTTTTGTCTTTTATTGAATTATTCTCACTATCAATTAATCTGACCGTCGTTAGCGGCTGCCGACAGCGTAGAATATTTAAATCACATTCATTCTGGTCTTGTTTAAAAAGTACAGCCGTTGAAATATCCTCAGTTATTGAGAGCTCATGTGGATGTCTTCCAAGTGTTTTGTCCACTTAACAGTCTGAAACAAAAAGAGATTTGGTTAACAATCAAATATGATACCAGAAAAAGGCCTCTTCCATTTTTGAAACTATATAAACAAAAGACAAATAATTGCAGATTAATTTTCCATAGATTTACAAATGGATTAATCAACTAAACATTTCTGCTACCACTGAAATGCACAATAAAATAAGAAGTCCTTACCAGAAAAATCCCTCGTTCATGTCCTGCACCAACAGTTATAGGTTAAAGCACATTAATATGTGGGTTTCATGATTGTTTTAATTGTCAGTGGAGAAAAAGGGGAAGAGATGGGCATGAACTGTAACACAGAAGTCAGTCCTGAGTTCAGAACAGCGTGTCTGATTATCCTGGAGCAACTTTGTCTCATCTTTTTTTTTTTTTATTATTTATGACAGGGAAACTAAGCAGAATAAACAAAAGGCACAAACTGTGTTCTGAACTAACGTTCAACTACTTCAGGAAGCTGAAGGGACAGGGACCAGAATCAGATTAGCTGCTGCTAGAGTGGATAAGAAGGAAGGGATGCTCTGCCTGTGATTGGGTGTTACTGTTGGATAGGGACCAGTTAATTGGCATTAACTGCCAATCAGAGCAGTGTAAAGTTTAGAGGGTGTGTCCCTCCAGCTGAGCCAATCCAGCAGCAACCAATTAGATTTTCTTTTCCAACCTCGATGGATGCCATGCTACTGAAACTGTCCAGCAGACACTATTCAGCTGTAATTTAGGTTACAGCTTGGAGTGGGGTCTTAGTTGAATGATGACCAAGTGAATGCGTCTCAGAATCACAATCACAATCAGCTTTATTGGCCAGGTACGTTAACACATACAAGGACTTTGACTCCGGTTATAACTTCTCTCTCAATGTGCAAAAACAAAAACAGACATAAATAGACATATATACAGCTAAGAAACATGTCTGCATGTATACACCTAAACAATGGCGCAAATGGTGCTGATGCGGTTGGTTGTAGTGCAAAACGTCCGGTGATGTTGAAGATGTTATGTGTTGAGCAGAGTGACGGCCTGTGGATTAAAACGGTTCTTGTTTCTGGTGGTCTTGGCGCACAGTGCTCTGTAGCGCCTCCCAGAGTGGAGGAGCTGACACAGCGGGTGTCCAGGGTGGGATGGATCTGCAGAGATGCTACCGGCACGTTTCCTGATTTTGGATGTGTATAAGTCCTGAATGGAGGGCAAGTCGGCAGATGATTTTCTCTGCAGTCCTGACTGTCCTTTGTAGTCTGTTCCGGTCCTGTTCGGTGGCCGATCCAAACCGGACGGTGATGGAGGTGCAGAGAACAGTATGGTGCTGTAGAACTGGATCAGCAGCTCCTGGGGCAGGTTGAGCTTCCCGAGTTGCCGCAGGAAGTACATTCATTCGCTGCTGGGCCTTCTTGATTTGGACTCCCACTTAAGTTCCTGGAAGATTGTGGATCCCAGAAACCTGAAGGTTTCCACAGCAGATACGGTGTTGTTGAGGATGGTGATGGGGGGGCGGGGGGCTCCTCCTGAAGTCCACTGTCATCTCCACAGTCTTGAGCGGGTTCAGCTCCAGGTGGTTCTGACTGCACCAGAGGACCAGCTGTTCAATGAGGCCGATGACCGTTGTGTCGTCTGCAAATTTCAGGAGTTTGACAGAGGAGTCTCCTACAGTGCAGTCGTTGGTGTAGAGAGAGAAGAGCAGTGGGGGGGGGGGGGGCTGATTGTCCGGGTGCCGTATGTGATGTTTCCCAGCCTCACCTGCTGCGTCCTGTCAGTCAGGAAGTTTGTCAGTAAAGCGTGTGCAAGTAAAAACGATGATGTTTTGTGTTTTAGAATAAGCTTGGAGACACCGTGCTGCACGCTGCTGCCTGGAAGGGTTATTCTGACATCGTGGAAATGCTGCTTAACAAGAGTGAGTATCAGGTCATCAGCAGGTCACCATCATTATTTGGGTACATATGGAAACTGAGCAGGGAGGAAGCTCGAGGAAAAAAAATGATCAAACCCAAATATGACTGCACATTTTGTGTGTCCTCACATACACAATGGTTTTATCTTTGTGTCTGTTTTTGTTGTTGTTGTGTGGCTTTCTGCAGTTTTTCTAGTGTGACTATGTTTGTTTCAGATGCGAGGACGGACATCAGGAACAATGAGAATAAGCTGGCTCTAGAGATGGCCACCAATGCCCAGAGTGCTACTCTCATCAAACGGAAGCAGGGAGGCAGTAAGTACCGCTGCCACTAGGGGGCAGCCTTACAGCACTCACACATACACAGTGCCACAAAGATAAATATGGCTTCAACTGAGCTCCCGACTGCCAGTGGAGGGCAACTATGAGGTGACAAGCTCAGGCAACTGAATTAATTTGCAGTAGTGCACCACGGGGCTGCGGTCATTACATGCAAAATGTTAACCTTCGTTGACATCATGAATAAGCCTCACGCAGGGTATCGAGCATTACATTAAGACTACACTCAGGAACTTAATTTGCAAAAGATGCAGCAGACATTTCAAGGTAAATATAAGCTGTAAAATATCGCAGTATTTGTATCATTAACTGTTCATTTCTCCTGTTTCAGACATCACCCGCACACAAAGCAACGCAGAGGAGTATTTGGACGACGAGGACTCGGACTGACCCGGCCCCGTCCCAACATCGTCACTGTCTTCCATTGGGTTTTGGGGGGTCGTGAACCTTAAAGAGTTTTATCACAGACCTGAAATGGATTTGGTGTCACCGTAACTCCGTTTTAGCTCAGTTATTTTGTTGAAACACCCTAGCTCTTGGTCATCTGCGTTACATCAGTGTGAATTTCACAGCATTGGATTAATGCGTTTTACAGTGGGCCTGCTTTGCCAAGTACATTTCCACGTGTGGGGAGTTTGTCTTCGAGCATCAGTTGCGGGCTGAGGGGCAGAATATATATCGTTGTGGAAAAGAGACCAAAAGCTATAAGAAACACATTCCCCACCTACAGATTATGTCTAACCTATTAAACTGAGAATTAAAGTGCCATGTAGATTATATAATTGATCTGATCTGTGTCTAGTTTTCCAGCTCCACTTAAATCACTGGACCACAAACTTGACCAAACAGAATCAGAAACACATTCTCTCCTGCATCTTCGTCACAACTGCACACAAGTGGGACCCGTTTATGTACATTGGGGAGGCAATTAAAACATGTATTTGACTGTAATGTTTCCCTTTAAATTGAAATTTTCCCGCATTTGACTCCTGAATTAAGGGGGTCACTAATGCACATAAATGGGCTTAATAGGGAAAATAATTTGTAAACTGTCTTGTATGGCGGTGATCTCATGAAACTCACCTGTAACTCTCTGTACTGCTCATATTTTGGTATGAGTTTTAACATTTCCACTGCTGTTTAAGACCGGTTTTCAGTTCAATGCAACAAAAATGATCTGCCCTGTGCAAAACACACTTTACATTACTGTGATCTTGCAAGTTTTTGATGGTTTGATTTTCCATCCTGGGAGCAAATTTCTGGTGTTTTATTCCAATAAATTTAAGAAAAAGTGCCTTAAATATATCTAACTGTGTCTTTGGTTGTGTCATTGTGAACATGTTTTTGTTGGTTGTGAATTTCCTTAGATGATTTTGTTCTGAATTTGTGTCTGCTCTGTCTTCAATCTGCAATAAAGATTTTTAACTTAAAATGTCACGTTGAGTTAACACTTTTTGAAAGCCAACATCAATGCATGTGGCATAAAGGAAAATCATCAAAAAATTGTGTCAACAGCATCTTTAATTACAGAAGCAACACTGGAGATTATAGTTAATTACTCAAAGCTTCTCACAAAAAAGACAAATTGCTCTCATTACCGAGTGTAAGTGTGCAAACAAACCTTTACATGTAGAGTAATACGATTCTGAACTGCATAATAATCCGATGAGGAATGTGCAGTAATAAATGTGCAGGAAAAACACTGCAAAAAATATGTCCAAAAGTCAAAGAATTCCTTTATTACAAAGTCAGCATGTTGATGACATTCCAAGAAGGCAGAAAGGGCAGAAAGGGCAGAAAATACATGTGTCGACAGAAAATACAGCGAGTCTTTGATGAGGGCTTCATGCTACATGACTGCCAGACCAGAGAAAAAAGGAGGACTGGTAAAGCAGAGAAGAGGCTCTCAACATTTCCTCCCGACGGATCGACATAAACAGGAACAGCTACTTCAGGAGAAGTAAATTCTTCCTCCTGCTTACATCCACCTGATGCCAAACTCAAAGAACCAAGCACTTCTTGAAACTCAAAATAAATACATATATGAATACATTTACAGCGGAGGAAATGGAAGCAACTGGTATTTATCAAGAGCAGAACTGCTGATGAAACTATTTCTACCTTTCAGGTCATTTTTAATGAGCTCGTTTAAAAAAACAAAAAGGGCACGATTATCCGTCAAAAGTCAGCATCCATGTTGGGAGAGATTGGAGTTACAAAAAAAAATCTTGTGTTAAATCACAAATCTTGTCTCTACGCTGAGCAGGGAGAGAAAGTGACAGGTGGAAGCTACTTAATATTTCTGAAATATGTCCAAAGCTGTGTTAGCCCGATTGTCAATCAGACGATAGCCTGCAGCTACAACTACTCAATAAAATGATGCAGGGGAGGTGAAGCACCTGCCCTCTGGGTTTTTGTAACACTGAGCCAGACCGAGCAGCAAACAGCAGGTAAATAGTGTCTGAGCAGGACTGTATGTTTCCCTGGGGGAGTTCACTGTTAGGACTATCAATATCAAAAGACATGCCTTGACTTTACGGTACAAAAAATTTGTATAAAAACACTACCCTTCAGTAATGATGCTCTCTCAGGCCGCAGAAGATATAAATTAGGTCTCTTGTGGGGGAAGAGATTAAAGTAGCTCTGATTCACTGATACAAGGAAGGTACCAGACACACGCAATCATGTAAATATATGTATGTGTGTGTGTGTGTGTGTGTGTGTGTGTGTGTGTGTGTGTGTGTGTGTGTGTGTGTGTGTGTGTGTGTGTGTGTGTGTGTGTGTGTTTGTTTATGTATGTATGTATGTGTATATAAAAATTAATTTCATACTGTCGCACATCCACACAGACATGGTCAAAGTAAAAAAAACAAAAAACAAAACACTTTGTTCCACTTTTAGCAATTTAATTCTCTATAATTCTGCATTAAGGAGTAATCTAACGTTGAGGAAACCAGACCTCTTATTTGTCCATTAAATACAAAGCAGGTAGCAGCACTTGTAAAGCTTACTAAATAACACGTTAGCATGTTTACGTGTAAAAACTACAATTTGCAATTTTTGGGCATTTGTGCCAGAAAATGCGATGGCGAGGAAAGTTACTAGGCAACCAGTGGAGACAGTTGATAGTGTTTCGTAAGTGGTACGACTAGACGATCTTTGGGTACAACGCATAACGTTGAGCTCTTGTAAAAGGGTCAAATTAGGTTTTCAATTTAAAAAAAAAAAAAAAAAAAAACACAGATTAAAACCATGAGATATAACGTGTGTAATAGTTAAATTTAGAGGTGTACGGAGGCATATTTAGTTTCAGTTAAACTGGAGTTCAACTCCAAATAACAAACATCCGTTACATTCAAGTCCTTTGCCCAAACGAGTTCACACAATGCCGACCGAGCCGCTCACCGTCAGGTAAATCTCTATTTCAAAGGATACAGAATTTTTTTTTTTGAATCTGGTGTTCTGGTGAGACATTCGCTCCCCGGCTGGATGAATGCATACTGGGCACGCTTTATGGGCAGAGCACCAGAGACTTACACCAAAGTTCCAGTTTAGCCCAATGTTAACAGGAACGGAGACGAAATACAAACGGTGTCGATTTTTTTTTTTTTTTTTTTACTTTTCAAATGTTATTGAACCAAATATTTAAAATTCTGACAGTGAAATGAATCGTTTAAACTATTTATCCACCTTTTTACAGCTGCAAAAGTAGCCTTGAATTAGGCTAAGGCAAAGACTATGAGACATGTCAACAGGGTTTGTTATTACTCTCACCAAACTTCCACACCGGTGTAAGCCGAGCTAACCAGCTGCCAGCTGCAGCTTTATATTTAACGGACGAGCTGGAGGCCGGTAAGCGTACAAGAAAACAAACTACTCCTTTCTCAGTTTTGAATTGGACCATTAAAAAGAATTTGTTTTGCCAAATAAGATGCTAGTTTAATTTCAACAAACATTTCCAAATCAGTAAGCAGCACTGTGGAATGAAAACCTTCATGTGAAAAACAAAAGAAATCGCAACCCAAACTGTCAACCACGACGTCCAACGGCTCGGAGTCTCTCCCCTCTTCCCGTGGTTTATTTCTACAGATGAGAGCAGTAAGGGATGAAGATGTCGCCCTTTCAACAAGGCACATTTGAGCGTAAAACGCAGCCATGTAATAATAAGGCCTTTTCATACACAAACTGTGGTTATTATTGAGGGAGACTGTCAGATGGACAGTCAAAGTGATCTTTTAGAATCATGTTAGTAATGACTGATTTCACTCGTTTTTTGTTGTTGTTGTTGTTGTTGTTTAAACTAAACTTAAATTAGACATACAAAGGAAGACTTGCACTTTTTCTTCACGTCGGTTTTAAATTGTGTGTGAGGAAAAAGTCGGCGAACATATCGTCACTGCCTGGCGTCTTTTCACAAGCTAACAAAAACAGCCCTGTTTTCAGCTATGAGACGATGCATCTTTCGGAGTTTTCAAATTGTTTATGCAGCCTAGAATTCAAAAGGTGAGCACTTAATCCTTCAGTTCATCTGAAAACAGCAATATCAGATACATTTCAATGGACAGCGATGATATATTGCACCAATGTCTTTCAGAGGAAACATACCATTTCATGTCAGGATCTGAACACAAGGTTAATGCAGTGATCTTGACATGAATTTACACTTAGATATAATTCTGTAAAAAAAAAAAAAAAAAAAAAATTAAAAAAAATACTTCATCAAAAGGGAGTTTCACTACAGATTTGAGGATATTTGAAACAAAGACAATAAGTGAGTTGTAAATAACCTGAAAGGAACATCAAGTTTTAGCTGTTGAGAAGACTCAACATGGCCTCAGTCAAACACCTCAATATGAATCCCTTCTTTCAACCCCTCTTTACGGAAATAATATCAGATATGACTACAGCACAAGAGTAAAATAGTGAAGATTTGACTCTGTCCAATAAATGATATGCTGTTAAATAAAACCAACGAGTGAGGGCGCATTAGCTGGTATTCAGATCACTGAAATAAAGTCAGTGAAGGTCAGTGTGAGTAACAGTAATACTGACGACTGGATATGATCCCACTACCATGTACATGCATGCACTGTGAATACATGATTACATTATTGCCTTATTGCACATTCAGTAGAACATCAAGTTAAGAGACTAAAATCCTGACCGACCTTCGTCCTGATCTTTTCTGGTGTAAGAAACACCCAAAATGCCAGGTGTGTGTTTTTTTTAATCCGTGTTTCTGTATGTTTAAGGAACAACTTCTCTTGCTCTGAAAGAAAGCTAAACTATTAAGAATGCAGGTCCGAATTCCAGCAGATCTAAGTTTACGTCAAAGCAGGTCAGACTGCGTCCGTTTCACAAATAAATGACTTTGAATGATAAATGATTCATAAATGATCACAAATGTGCAGGAATATAAAAATCGGAATTAATTTGCTTCGTTTTACTTGTCCGGCACAAACAGCGTCATCATTTTGCGTGTGTGAGTTGAAGCTAAAGTTTGTGAGACGCAGATGGATCTGGCTGAGTGTGAGAGTTCAATCCTGACTTTTAAAACAGCTCGACAATAAAGTTTTCGCTACAGCTTTCAAACGAAATCTTTCAACCTCCTCTGAAGAAGCCTGTGTGGCAGCTGAAAGCTCAGAAAAGAGAAAAAAAAAAGCTAATAGTAAAGAAATTGTTGTCAAACATGTTGATCTAAATAAAACCAGCCAGTGTTTATGCCTGTCCAGTCTTCTTGGATGTGGTGAGTGCTGTTTCTTACCAGCTTTGAAGAGAGGGGCTGAGGCAAAACCAAGAAATTTGAGGCTGCATTTATCTTGTTTTACGACTCTTTCTTTTACCTCCGTCTCCACTCCTCGACCTCTGTACAACAAAAAAGTTAAGGGAAAGTTGTACAGAGAACAAAAGTTCATATAATTTACCTCTTGTCTGAACTTCAAAGAGTGCGGAAGAACAGAGTCACATCGGAGACAGCTTCACTCAACTTTGGAGCGCACTATCAAGCTACAAGTACATTATAAAATAATGGAACTCTTTGTTTAAATAAATAAAATTCTTAGGATGGTTAAAATAAAATAAAATGAAATAAAATAGAATAGAATAAAATGAAATAACTGGAATAAAACACATGACATCTTGGATAAGCAGCTAATAAAAATTCCCTCCCAGAAAATAATTTCTATCTCAGATTTTTCTTCTTTTATCTTTTTTTTTTTTTTTTTTTTTTTGTGCAAAAAATGAAAATATAGTTGTTGGTTTTTTTTCCATGTTCTTTGCAAGTGTCTGTTTAAAAAAAATTATCATAGTACCAATGAGTCCTCTTTGAAATATATCTACAGCTGTACAATAGCTCTTGCAATAGATCAGCAATAGGTCAAGTGAATTTATGAAAAAAACAAAAAATTAGCGCATTGTTTTACATAAAAAAGCGTCTTTACAGATATGGGTTAAAAAGGGTCATAATAAACAATATAAAAAGAAGATAGAAAGACTTTTGCTAATGAGATTCCTGGAGATTCGTCTTCTCTTCAATGGCCTGTTTCACTATTTCAGCCAACTTCAAGCGGTCGACATTATCACAGAAGGATCGTCCTGCAACGAAAGAGCTGGTGGTTAAATCTCTGAACCCTGCAGGATGTTTTCAGGGCAGTTTCACCACCTTCACTCTTAAGCTCTTATAACTATTACATTTTTTTTTTTTTTCCCATAACAGATTATCAAGATGCTCCATCATTTGATATGATAATACTTGCAGATTTGTTTTTATATTGATAATAAATAAATGTCGTTTTACGCCTTTGTTTGACAGTGAGAGTGGAGACTGAGAATGAGGGAATGACATGCAGCAGAGAGCTGACCAGCTGGGACCTGAACCAGGGACTCAGTATTCACAGATCATTACTTTTCTGTTTACTTTTTAAACAAAGTGGGATGAATGTCAAGTCTTATGTTCGAGACAGTGGACAGCTCGTCAACACTTTTGCAGTACAGACAAACACCCAGCATCGTCACAAACGGTTAGTTCTGCTGTTTGTTTCGTTTGATTTTACGCTGCACCTCGCTGTGATGAATTCTTTCTGACGTGACGTAGTGAGTCATAACAGTCAACTATCAGGAAAGTAAAAACAAAAAATACTCAATAGTTATATTGATGACTTCAGATGAATTGACGATGAGCCACAGCTACTTTGCTTTTGATGGTTAAGAGAAACTAAGGAAGGATTTCAGACCAGATGAAATGTTACTGACCGTCCCAGCTGAGGCCCTGCAGGCCGTCTCTCAGCAGCTTACAGTCTCTGTTGAACCTCCAGGCTTCATACATCACTTCATTCAGCTTCTCATCCTCGTTCTCTCCTGGACAGACAAAAACATTCACTTCAGAGGCGACTCCGTCTCTTTCTCTAAGGTATTTTGCATCAGGAAGAGGAAAACCTCCACCATTATGCCTCATATACTGTAAGCTTCGGTATATCGGCTGTTATAGCGTTTTTAAATTGCAGCAATGTTTATACCCTTTCAAACACAGATCACTTGCTCAGCATTTTCAGTGTCTTGCATCACTGAAGTTAAGTTGTAAGCAATTAAACTTGGAGAAAGATAGAAGATTAATTTTGTTTCTTGTGCACATTGACCATTTTGTTTTCGTCACCGACTTCTTAGTTGAAATGACTGAAGAGTCAAATCCGGCAAAGACACATTTCACTTCACTCATCAAGCCAACATAAATTTAAGAACTATAACGTGTGGAGTGCCGTAGAGCAGCAATATATGCCAATGTTTCGTCAGTAAAAAGCCAGCATCATATCAGCATGGGTTCACTAACCAGCTTGTGGTAGTATACACTGTGCAATGACATCTCGTAATTTTTCCAGCGCTACGTTGGAGTCTTCCCCTCCGTTCTCTGGGTCATGAATGAAGAAACTATCACTGGGCTTAGGGCTGAAACACAAAAACCCATTTCAGGCCAAACTTTGACATGAATTATTGGCATTGGCAAATTCAGGAGAAAAGGCAGCACAAAAACCTAAACAAAAGCAATCCTACCCGAGTAGTTTCCGCTTCCTGAGGATTGGGTTGTTGACAGAGTTTAGTGGCTTCAGGCTGACATTCAGATCCTGAATTCTCATGTTGGCCAGCTGCTCTGCGTGGGCCTGCTGGATACCTGCGACTACCGCCTGGAAGGCAGGGAAAAGACTTTATACTGCTGTGGTGCACTGTATCTACGGTGGCTACCTGCGTAGGCTGCGTAGTTCTGCCCGAAGCCAAGCTGACACGTCAAAAAGGTAACTACAGATTGGGTCCACAGAGATACTGCAGGGAGAGCGCAAGAACTGGGACCAATTTCCTGTGTTTTCTCCTGGCGTGTTTCTGAAGCTGGTGGAGTTCATTGAGACTGAAGGCAACAACTGCAGTAATAAACATTGATTCACCACGACTGCATAGCGGTACTCTCTTATTCACTAAGAACACATTAAAAAAAAATAACATTAAAAGTTACTGGGAACTCCAGTGCTATTCATTTTTTTTTCATTTGCTCCCTGCATGCAAGGTACTGTGGGGGATCGAAAGCACAACATGACCTAAATACAAACAACAGGTGTGCGCAGCGTTGCAGAGTTGATATCAACTACAAATCAACACTTGCAGCATAAATACCTACAGCAGGAATCTCATGTTATCCCTTGTGGTGACTATTAATCCAACAAAAGGAGGCCAGCATACTGTACGTTACTAAAAGTAAGCTGAACGACTTCCAACCTCTGCTGGTCAGTTCGTTCAAGAACAGCAGCATGTTTGTACGACACCGTTCCAACACTTCCCGCTCACCTTGTCCATCATCATCTGGGCGGAGGGAAGCACGTTGTCGAGGGCCTCGGTGCAGTTGAGCCAAGGGTGAGCCAAGACTCCTTCAATAGTCAGCCTCTCCTCTGGCTTCACCTTCAGCAGCCTGCAGCGAACAGAGGAAGACGGGAGGGAGCAGGAGGTGAGGGACGGAAAGAGGATGAATGAGAGGGATGAAAGAACATAAGGAAGAAGGAGAGAAGGAAGGTGATATGGGGAGGAGCAAGATAAGTGGAGAGAATGAGTCTAATGAGCGAACTACTGAGCCGGTG
The DNA here is from genome assembly GCF_029030835.1 of Brachyistius frenatus. NCBI lineage: Eukaryota > Metazoa > Chordata > Actinopteri > Embiotocidae > Brachyistius > Brachyistius frenatus. The sequence goes on from NW_027210629.1 coordinate 4,322,087, forward strand.
CAATGGCAGAGTACAATGTAAACAACCTCCCACATATCTGTCTGTTCGTGTCACCCGAGGGTTTAGCAAATGAAGTTCGAGTTTTTCCAGCAACCCGAAACATAAGGCCTCCTGCCGCTGCTGTCGCCTGCGCAAAGAGGCATGAAGAAGGAAAAAGACTTACATGCGTACAATGTCCTTGGCCATCTCAGAGATCTGACTCCACTCATCTTCAGGAAAGTCAAAACTGCCCGTCATAATCTTCTTCCTCATGTCCTTTGGGATGGTGCGACTGTGGTGCTTGGAGTAGAACGGAGGGTAGCCGCACAGCATGACGTAGATAATCACACCGAGAGACCATAAGTCACAGCTCTGCAGACAGAAAGGAAACAATCATTTAAAATGTAATTTATCACTTAATCAGGACTCAGGGAGGCCCCAGCGGAACTACGATTAATTCAACAGACGTGCGTCTTGCCTTGTTATACGTGTAAGGAGTGGGTGAGGTAGGTATAATTCCAGACTTTTCCTTCTGGTGTCTTCTTTGAGCCTCGAGTACCTGAGCAGACACCATCGAGACGATATGCATTCAGTTATCATTGATGTGCAAATGAGGTCGAGGAAGAATTAAGAAGCAAGCATGTCTTTATGTACTGTGTGGTTTCTTTACTTGAGGTGCTACGTAGTATGGGGTGAACTGAGGGGTCATCAAGTCTCCTTGATCAATTTTGGCAAAGCCAAAGTCACACAGCTTCACAGGTGCATCCTGCACAAGAGACAGAATCACAAAGTGAGACTCATGGATGTGGCACCAGCAGTACAGAAACCTGTTTTTAGCAGCTTCCTGTAAAACATTTCAGTTTGTTTATATCGCAGAAGCTTCTCAGGAGTTTCACTTGATTGGATTTCTTAGATGGAACACATTTGGGATATCACCGAAGCTGCTGCCAGAGCAACGGCTGGTTTCAATGTCTATCACGGCCACTGCAGACTTTATATTTCAACAATATCTCGGCCAAATTCTGACAGATACAGCAAAAATAAATTCCTGTTTCCAGTGTTTGAAAACACTGACTGCAGTCTTAAAGTCCAGAAGAGTTTTCTTTTCCTTGGTAGTGCACGTTATATTTTGTGTGCACACTTCTCATTAGCTGAACAGTATTGGCATTGGCAGGAGCAGTGACACTGGTATTCTTTTAAAACTGCAGTATTTATGTCTGTGTGTGCAACGCAGTGCAATTCCAGCAGCTTACCAGAGAGTTATCTTTGAAGAGCAGGTTCTCTGGCTTCAGGTCACGATGTGCAATATTTAGGGAGTGACAATGTTCCAACGCTTGACTGATCTACAGGGCGAGACACATCAGACTGAGACACTGTCTATATGTGTGTGTCAAAGCAATTTAAACAGCCCTGATTTGAGCTGGTGTCTGTTGCTCGTCTTGACCATGTGTCTTGCTGCCCAAATGCTGTGTGAGCAGCATCTAAAGCAGGGGGCTGCTAATGACATAGAGAGGCAGCCAGACATGTTGTTACCCACAGACATAAAAATGTTTCACAGGAAAAGACAGAAGAAGCAGGACAAAGTGCTGAAACTGACTGGAAGTAAATATTTACAAATTCACACTCGGAGAAGTCGCAGAAAAGATATTTGAAGTGTCTGAGCGTCTTAACGGACCTGTTTGGTGACTTGACTGGCCATCTTTTCAGTAAAGTGCCTATGTTGACTGATTCTGTGGAACAGCTCGCCACCCTCCATCATCTCCATCACAATCAGGAGCCTCGCTCTGTCAAAAACAAGAACATAGACACAGTCAGAGCAAACAGGGACAGGGATGAGTCACGACTAACATATCGTGCATGAGGAGAAACACACGGACACACAGAGCTCTTTACCTCGGGCCCGACTCATGAGGGAACTGGACACTGTTGGCATAAACCTCCAGGATTTGCACGATGTTTGGGTGGTTGGCGCACATCATATGGAGACGCACCTGTGTGGAAGATGATCAAAACAGTAACTCCTTTAAATGCGTTACATTTTCTATTTTTAAAACCGTGTGAAATAACTGCAAGACAGAAGAGCATTCCCGTCCTCAATACCACCACTGTTTGTTCTAACGGCGCAGGGGGGGTGTGCACTTCCCTGCACAACACGGGTGATAAAAGGACAATTAAACATGGACACACAAATGTATTCACTTGTTTAAACTACAGTAGAGATGATAGATCATTTACTGTTTGTTCAGCCGCTACACCTCTTTGTCACTACGGGTGCTTAGATCGTCTGCTTTTACTAAGTGGGCCAGTCAACACATACATATTCATAACTGTTAAATAAAACCAACACACTCTACAAATCTGACTGCGAATTATGCAGCTAACAATGAGGAGGCTTCTTCCCAAGTCATTGCAATCAGACAATTTATGCAGTGTCAAGACGGAGCAAAGAGCAATTTGTAAGACCGACCAAAGACGGTGTTACCGTTATGAATCAAACAAGTACACACACAAAACCTCGGCCTTCAATGGTAGCATGTCTTGCCAGACACGTTCACATTTAAGAAGTTGATAAAAGAGCCTGAAGAATATGTTGTTTTACTGGTAATCATCTGTGTGTATTTGCTTGTCGGTGTCAGCTTTCACAGCACAGCAGCAGGGAGCTTGTGTGAAGCAAGTCTGTATAGCTTGTTTTGACTGCACGTCTCACTGCTTAACTGCTGTATAAGCTGCTTGATCAAAACAGGGTGGCTGCTAATGACATTGAGAAGCTTCTAGACAAACTGTTCACTGCAGGAAGACAAAGGAGCCCATGCAAACAGACCGAAGTACATAAGACAGACTGACAAGGAAAGAAAAACAGGAATTAATAAGGACCGATAGCAGGCAGGCAGGCAGGTAGCAGACACAGACAGACAGGCAGACAGGCAGGCAGAACAAAGCATTTTGAAACAGCCAAAGACAGCAAACAACAGGCATTAATCACAAGCATGACACTGTTCCCTCTAACCTCATTTCTGGCCTTGGGGCGATCAATGAGGATCTTCAGGGCCAGGCGTTCCTGAGTTGACTTCTTCACACAAACTCTGGACAAAGACAAAACAAGAGTCAACAAACATCTCACACAGCATGATTGCACAAAGTTTGTCAGCCATGAGATCATGTCCAGACTCAGGGAGGTAGTTTCTTTAGTCTGGCGGAGTTCTTCTCATCTTCGGGTGTCTCTATTAGACCAGCCAGTTGCTCTGTTTGTCAATGCTGTTGGATTATCTGAGTCATCTGCTTTTAAGTCTTTGTAAAACATAATCACTGAATCTGCATATAAAATACACACCCAGGCATTTCCCCGGCATTCTTGTCTGAATGACAGAGAAACATGATGAACATCAAGTTAAGTCAGATTTAGCTGTACAGCCCCAAACCACAAATGTATCTCATAGGACATTAAGTGTCCAAGAAAATGCCAGACAGTCTTCAGTCTTTACAAATAACACCTGATATCAGCTTGGGACGATGTGTAGCCTGAGAAAGACTGTGGCCGAAAATCGTTTCCTTTCAACCTCACATGCTGTTTGTTAAAGTAGCTTTAAAGTTCATGAATTCATATTGTCAGACAGTGTCTTACAGTTTCTTTGTCAGTTTGATGTAACTCTTGATTGAAGCCATATGATGTATATATTGAGTGAAATCAAAGCTGATATTACTCCACCCAAGTTGTGCCGTATTTTACACACCCCTCTACAAAATTTAGCCACAAACTTTTGTCATTTATCTCAAACAGTTCAATGATTGATGACTCAATAAGACAACCAGAAAACATTTTCATGAGAGTAGCTGCCACTGGGGAATTATCTGCCTATTTACTCCTGAAATTACTTAATCAATTTACAATTATGCTTGTAGATTTCACAAAGAATTTATGTTGATCAGCTAATCTATTAATAGACTCATCATTTCAGCTCCAGTCTTTATAATCTGTGGGTGTGCAAAATGTTGAATTGATGATGATGAGTAATATTTGTGTAGGGGTTCACATCTAATTTTATACAAATGGCTTTGAGCTTCATTGGCAGTTTCCGTGTGTTTAAATACAGTTTTCAGCTGACACACATTTGTTCTTCTGTGTTCTTCTGTGTGCTGTGAAATAATACAAGTACAGAGACAAGACTGCAGGTAAGAACTGTATTTTGTCAGCATCACAGTTTGTTACAGGAAATATGAATCTCATCTGTGTTAGTAAGTGCAGCAAAACCAAAGACAAAGCCATCTGTGTTTGTGTAATTTTTCATTGTCACAAGGTTGAAACTAATTAAAAATTAAATTAAATTAAAAAAAAACTCCTGGCAATAGTTTAAATCAAACTACATTTTATGATTGCAGCAGAATGCAGATTAAATACAGGCTGTACGGATACATTTCATTTCCTGAGAAACTCAGTAACTCGTTTTCCCCCCTCCTCTAATCTGTAAGGACCCAAATATTCGGTTTAAACAGCAACCTCTGGCCTTTGAACTCAGATTACACTATTAAAGAATTACTGCGAGAAACATTCTGCTTCGGCCAAAGTTCACCTCACTGGAAAGCAACACCAACCTAATGTATCACAGAGGTAGAGAGAGGAGGGGGGCTGGTACAGCAAAAGACCTGTGTGCTTGTGCTTGTGCTTGTGCTTGTGTGTGTGTGTGTGTGAAAGAAAGAGGTGAGCAGGGGGTGAAAAAGGCAAACGTAACGAATAACAATCAGAAGAATAAGAGGCAGGGTGAGCAAGAGAGCTGCTCGAAAAAGAAACAGCACAGCATGAATCATGGAGTGTGTTTACATGGAGGGCTGATGAGTCAATTTCTCAGTATTCATGCCACTTGAGGCCAAAGCTACACACACTAGGAAATAACAGGTTGCTCTCCCCTGATCCAGACCCACGATAGCTTCAAAGTGCAGACTGAGCAGAAGGAATCTGTCACGGACACTGATATATTACAGCCTGTATTCAGCTGGAATCAGCAGGACAGACAGACTTTCACAAAAGAAACTGCACATAGCACAAACAGACTTAGAAAGCTGCTGGAGCAGCCACCACCTCTCTGTAATGTTTAGTAGACTGAATTCATCTGAAAACAAACAGGAATCATTGGAAGGGATTATACTAGGGATGAAGGGCACCAGGGATGAAGGGCAATGCAGAGTTTTTCAGTCTTAGAGATCCACCTCATAAATTCATAAAGTTAATAACCACTGGTAGATATTGCATGCACTTCAGAAAGATATTTGCATTAATGTGATAGATTACTCCCCACGTGTTAGAGTTGAAACTATTAGAGGAATGCAGAGCGGAAAGGCAAAGAAAAAGGAAACTGCTGAGTTTTATCATTGATCCCTCGTGCATTCACAAGCATTGACTATTCAATCTGACTGCAGCTTCTTCTCAAAGGCAACGTGGTTGTATTTGTAGCGAGGAGAATAAAACCTGCCCAAGCCAAACTATTAAATATACATCTACTTTTCTTCACAGATTTACAAGCATTTCTTTGCACGAGACTATTTTTAACAACAGGCAAACATCTGGTGCACGCTAGAGCAATTATCAAACTGTCACCGATTTTAAAAATGTGGGCAACCACAGACATAACAACGCATTTAACCAGATTTTCATTAGGATTCGAGATCTTACAGAAACTGGTGAGATCAAACGTGACTTCAGAGCAAAACAAACATGCTGCTGCTGCAAGCCAACTTTCTTGTTTTCATACACAGGTTGAGGAAACAATGAAACCTGTAATCAATAGAAATGTCATTTTTATACATTCTCTGATCCTTCCACGGTCATATTAATATTACTCTGCTTTAGGCTTGAACGAAGGTTGGTGATGCTTCCCCGTCAGCTCCTTCTCCTTGACTATTGCAGTTCAATGTCCCTTTGCTGTTCCTTTCACACCACAGATTTTCCAGTCGTTAATATCAATCATTTCTGATATTTACAGTTCAAAGTACGGGAGAGGCTAATATAGTTAGTAACATTGAAAACATGTCTGTAAAGCCCTCACACCACAGGATCATTTGCGCAGGTAAATGGTTCGTACCAGACTTTGTAATTGTTTGGGGGGCAAATCGGACTCCAAAAATCTGCCCAGTTAGTGTCTGCTGTGGGGCCAGCTCAGGATACTTCCAGTGAAGGTTGTGGGGGATAAAGGTTTGGGGTTGGATTCAAGCCCAGGATGCTGCAGCGACATGGATTGTGTCTGAGCCAACTGATCCACAACCAAGAACAACAAAAATAGCGCCTGTGCCAAACATCTCCATGTTAAGCCTCCAGCTGGGACACTGCCTGTTATACGCTAGTAGTTGGTCCAGTCATTTAAAGCAAGTGACCAGCTCGTGGTCCTTTCATATTCTCTATATGTTGAGTCATGGATAAGGTTACACTGAGCTCGACAATTACATGATGCTCTGACATCATCTCTGCAGCAGCATTCACAACAGTGATTTAATCATGAACTGCTGGGGCTCATATCATCGGATTTTAGGATCTTCGGAATCACTATACACTATTTTCAGACCTAAACAAAACTATCTCAATTGACTCTGACTCCGCTCTCACAGCCGGGCTCAACTGAGCATGTCAGATTTCTCCCAGTTTGTTTTTTCAAAAACAACCGCTCCCTTGTGATTTCATATTTCTATGGACACCAGCAACACAGATTAACAGGTGATGTTTCAATCACAACTAAATACCATGATGATGATGTTTCCTGGCTTTGTAAAACGACTTATTCTGGTTCTGGTTCACTAAAACGATCCTGCTCCAAGTTTTGGCACCAGCAGGAGCATACACACAGTTCAATCAGTAGAAAAGATCATATTTAGAGACTGGAGAGTTTTTAACACACTTTCTTTCACTCTCACCTGACAGGTCCACTGATGCCGGCTCCCAACTTCTGCGTCCAGTTTATGTTGTACTCGTCCAGAATTGATGTCTCCTGTTGGAAAGACAAACCACACCACATGATAAATAAATAAATTCACCTTGGAAAGGAAGAAGGACACAGACTTTTGTGCTATACATGAATGTTTAACAGACCTAAGGTTCCCTTTTACTTTTTACAGCTGTCGGCAGAGTTTATGTCATGAAATACAACAGACAGTCAAGAGAAAGAAAAGAAAATACCTTCTCAGGAGAGACCTTTTTGAACCTTGCAAACATCCAGAATAGCACTGAAACCTGTGTCTATCATCATATAGACTTCTCGCATTCATAAGATTAATTTACATTAGTTATTTTGGAAGATATTACTGACATTCTGCTGAGAGCTTCTCCCCCCCACTGTGTTAGCACTAGGTTGTGTAATAGCTACATATCCATTACCACCTCTCTACTTTCACAGTAGTGTTAATTCTTAACACACTTTGTTCTTGGAAAAAGACAGCTTGTCTGCCATAAAACGCATCTGGGAAAGCTTAGCCACTGCTGCCAATATAACGGATTGAGATATGAATCTGAAAGAGGGGCGAGATCAACTGAGTTGAAAGAATAGGAAAGGAGTCTTTGCTGTATGTTAAAACCCCCAAACGTATGATCAGACAATTGTAAGAACAAACATTGTTCATGGCCTCCGCAACACAATTTTGTGCCACTGTCAGTGGGTACCATGTCCTTCTAATGCCCTGGCCGGTCCAATCTGCTCTGTGTAAACTCAAAGACACTGATTACGAGGATTCATTCAAGCAACACATGATGAGGGACTCGTATTTAGTACACAGTTACCCAGCTCTCTTCACAATAAACCACTTCTCTCTGAAGCACCTGACTTCACCAAGGTCAACATTGTGGTCCCGCGTAATGTTACAACCAACTGGCTCGGTCGATTTCAGGCTTTAAAAATCCTGCTAAGAGGCCGTATTTGGGTCAACCGTGTGTACCATCAATTGAACGGTATTTAATACAAGGCTCAGTGTAACTGTTTATTCTTGTGGAGCAATCAGGTGAAGCAAAAACTATACAGGCTGTTCGCACACTTTGATTTAGTCCTCTAAACAGAACCTGCGCTGGAGCGAGTTAGCTGTACAGCAAAGTTTAAGTGCTCTTCATACCAGAGAGTCTGGGTTAAGTCAAAAGTTGGCTCACAAACCCACTAATCTGTCTTCATGATAACAGCCCCAGTGGACACCAAGTGTGTCCTCCAGCTCTCAACTTCATCTTCACTCCCAACTGTGAATGCAGGGCAACTCCAGATCACATTTTACTGCCGACACAGATGCCTGGGCAGTGACACATTAGGGGAGTAGGCCAGGAACAAATCCCACAACCAGGTTGTATGGAAAGGTTGGTGAGCCACACTCAACCGTCATATCTGTCATGGGTAAAAAAAAAAAAAAAAAAAAAAACCTGCTGTAATACATTTTTCATCTCTGCAATCCATAAAACACACTAAACTTATTGTGCTGTCAATAGATGTCAATCCATGACAGTCCCATGAAACATGATTCAAGTGTATTTTCAGTGCTGTCTTCATTGAGCAATAGGCAATTCAGATCATATTGACATAAGTAATATTAAAAATGATGTTGACACATATGAATTTAAAACAAGTGAAGTAAAATCAGCTCCTATCTGACAACCAGCTGTTACTAATCTCTAATCCCAGTATTTAAGAGATAATGACATTTAAATTGTCAATGCACACCACCGCAGAAGTGAAAACTACTACAGTGTCTCCTGGAATAAAGATTCATATTTGATTACCTTAATGAACCTGTCTGCGTTGTTATCCTCCGACATGGTGTTGTGCTCTGAACAGAAGAGGTCTGCCTCACACAGCGGAAACAAAGCGTTTTAATCTGACCTTTACAAAAGTGTCGGTCCTGCAACCCTTGGCCGGACCAAGGCTTGTTATATTACTTTTGATGACAGGACAGGCCCATTGGGGCGAAATGTTATTCGGCCAACGATCAGCCTCGGCCGAGTGCGGTTCCCTTGAAGACCTGGAGTCCAGCAGCCGGGACGATGTGATGCGAGATCAGGCCAGCTCGCCTCACAACCTCGGGGTCCGACTCGCTCTTCCAGTCGTCTCCGATTCACCGTAGTGACCATGTAGAGTGCCAAACTCCGAGCAAGGTGACCAGAAAAGACAAGTCCTAGTCGGTGAAGTCCGCCACTTTCGGAGGCGCACCGAGCATATGGGGACCTGAAGTGGTATTTTTAGCCGGCGCAGGGAGAGCAGTGCTCGGACACTGAGGGGTGGGTGGAGGTGGAGGTGGTGGTGGTGGTGGTGGTGGGGGGAGAGGCTGGCTCAACCTGCTGTTAGCTGATGTACTCACGCAATCGCGAAAGACGAGGTAGACCCGAGACACAGCGCGGAAACCATCGGCGCTGTCCTCGGAGACAGCTGATCCGACACGACGGGCACACCGCGTCCCCGCGAGCACAGCAGCCTATTATGTCGTCGAGCTAACGCGCTCGCGAGCTACAATCGAGCAAGTTAAGTTTCCCAGTTCTGCTCAACGCCGCAGATATTAACACCCTTCAGCGAGACGGGACGGTAACTAACCAGACCTCGTACAGGACAATCACACTATTTCAGCGGTGGGAAAGGTTAACAGAGAGTGTTTTCACAGGTGACCATAGAGATACCCGCATCTCTAGACTGTTTTGCTAATCCCATAGCTTCTTGTCAGAGGAACACACCGAAGCCCAGTCGGCACCACGCAGTAGTAGTCCTTGCAGAACGCCTGTACGAAAACCATTGACGTGTTTTGTGGATTTGGACACTGTGAGGATGTGCATGCATTATCTATTCATAAATGTGCTTTTTTTTTTTTTTTTTTTTTTTTTTTTTTCCATACGAATGAATCGTGTTTTGGTCTGTACAGTTTTTTTTAATTGAAATGTTCATCAATCAAACATTGTGTTTATCAAATATGTTTTCAATGGGCAGACAGTAATAGTTATCAATTCGGATTTAGGAGTGGAATATCTGTAAAAGTTTATACTTTAACAAACAGCCTTTAAACTGGTTACTTGTTGTTTGTTTTGATGTTCATACAAGTTATGAGTTAAACTTTTTTGATCAGGAAATAAACTGTTACGTTTGAATTTTTATTTTAATTTTTTTTTTTTTTAAATCTCTGCAATATGGACATTCATGAAGTGTGCACATAATTTGGTAATAAATTAGATTTACAGTGCAAGTTGTTGAAGGTTAATAAGCCATAAAAGATTAGATTTATTAGTAGTGGTGATTATTCTATTATTGTGTCTGTTTATCTGGTGCGCCTTTTGTTTGGAAAAACAGAAAACAAAGACATAAAATGAAATATAGACATGAAGTCAGAAAAAGGAAGAAGGTGGTAAAATAATGTAAAAGATTAACAAACTTTTATGATAAATCACACCAGAAGCCCAACATGTCATTCCATGGACTGATAAGGAGTTGGACATAGTATACAAGCTTAAATGACACCAAGAAAAAAAAATACTTCATTTGCTTATAGGAAAATGTACCGAAGCAACCATCTCCCTGCATCTCTACGCTGGTCCTGTCCATGTCAAAATGAGACGAAGCCTTGATCCAGCAATCACCATTTGCGAGCAGTTTGTGGTTTTATGGTTAGTTGATATCAGTGTACAGGGGTGGAGGAAGTATTCAGATCCTTAAGTAAAATTACCAATACAGCAATGTAAAAACACTCCATTACAAATAAAAGTCCTGCATTCATAAATTCTACTTGGGTAAAAGTAAGTATTCACAGCAGACTGCAGCCCGTGTCAAATTTTAATTGCTGGTTTGGTCCCTCTGACATATATTATCATGTATGACATCATTAGATTATTAGTACTAAAGCATAGCTGTATGTTGTATCTGCTGCAGGTGAGTTAGTTTAAACTGCTTTATATCCAGTTTTATCCAGTGGATAAGTCTGAGGTGTCAAGATGATTACCGGGAGAGAGAAAAAAAAGTTCTGATCCACAATCTGTTTTCAGTTTTCGGATTTTTGTATTTTATTTTTGGTGAAATATTGGGTCATTTGAATTTTAAATGAATCCCTGTGAGAATTTCAGTGTGAAAAAAAAAAAAAAAATCCCAATTTGTGGAGCTATTAACAACTCGCAGACATCTGAAATGTGACCCTGATTATCCCGTACTTTGTGTAAGACATTAGAAGGCAAACAGGTTGGAAACCACTTTCACCTTTAAAAAAAAATGTGTTGCAGGCTTTTTTAAGTTTTTCACATCGTGTCAAATCTGCATTTTAAAAGTAACTAAAGCTGTCAAATAAAATGTAGTGGAGTAGAAAGTACAAGATTCAGCCGACATCTTAAATGCAGTGGGGTGGATGTGTAAAATAGCATCATGGGGAAATACTCAATAAAGTTAAAGTTTCTACTTAAGTGCAGGACCTGAGTAGATAAAGCTACTCAACTACTTTCCACCACTGTCAATGTGCACACACCAGCGGCGTGGAAACGGCGTGTGTGTGCGCGCGCCGGTGTGAGTAGCATGTTCGCCGGCTCACGTGTGTGCTGCCAAACAGCCATTGAAGATTCACGGACTTCCTGAAAGTAGTGCCGCCGTGTCGGGTTACAATCTTTAAAACTAAAAAATGTGCATTTATTTGTTTCAATTAGATTTTTTTTAATATTTTTTTTTAGCCCAGGTTTTTTTTTTATTTTTTTTATCTGTATATGGTGGTGATGAAATAAATAAATAAATAAAAAAACCCAGAGCTAACAGTCGTGTTATGAGCCGGTGCACCTTTCTTATATCCCTCCGCTGGTTTTTGTCCCCTTTCAGACTGTTTTGGTCTTTTCGCTGTTAGCAACGGAAAGAAGCCGAGAAGCTACAAACCTGTTTAGAGAACCGAGATATTTGTGTGTGTGTTGAGGATCGCATCACAAATTGACAAGAGGTGTAAAACACATGTTTATTTTTGGACGAGTTACTGAGGGCGCGTTGTCTTTTTTTTTTTTTTTTTAATGTTTTTTTTTTTTTTTTTTTTTTCCTGTTTTAATAGGAATTGTACGGATTGCTAATTTAGCTTAGCAACCGTTAGCCAGCGAGCTAGGTAGCCGTTTAGCATAGCATCCATCCCGAAGAGGCACGTTGACGTTAGCCTCGCTAGGTAGCCGGTTCTTCGGGTCGCTAACGTTGAAGCGAGCCGTCAACACAACCAACACGCCTCCTCCTCCTCTTCTTCCTCCTCTTCCTCCTCCTTCCTCCTTCCTTCCTCCTCCTCGTCGTCGTCAAGGGAAGTTTGCGGGGGTGAAACCGGTCGTTTTTAAGACGCCGTCTTTTATGGGATCACCATGTCAATGAAGGCAGGTGGAAATCGCAGCAAGCCCGGCGGTGGCAACGCCGCTGGAGCCGCCGCCTCCGGTGCCGGAGGAAGCGGCGGCGGGAGACCGAACCTGGGCAGGTCTGTGACGTTCAAACGTGAACTGAGCGAAGTAAAAAAAAAAAAACACACAACAGCAAAAAAAAAAAAAAAAAAAAAGGGGGCCGACGTGGCTGGTTTTCTGTACTTTGGGGGAGACGAATCGCTTCCAGCGGTAAAAGAGAGATGACATGTCGGGGTGGGGTGGTGGTGGGGGGGAGAGGTCCGTCCGACACCGGCCCGGGGTGGCGGGCGGCGGGCTGCGGGCCTCGCGACGTGTTGGTCGCCGAGCGTAACGTGATGCAGTTAAAGCTAGCGAGGCCTGTCCGCTCGGTCCGGGGAGTGCTGCAACTTCGACGTAACGTCACCTCATCTTGCACTTTAAATAAAAAAACAACAACCACATAATCCGGTCTGCTGTTTAGAAACATCTGGATGGGCACGTCGTCTTTTTTTTTTTTTTTTCCCTACATGTGTTGTTCGCGTTGTCGCAGCTTGGCCAAGTTGCTTGATCTGCTAGCGGTAATTAGCCTTGTTTGACAGCCCATGCTTTTGCGTTTCTTTGCCTTCGTTCAAGCTCTGTAGCTGCCGGGCTAGCGGGGGGGGGGGGGGAACCACACGAGCCCGGGAGGGCTGCGAAACCCACTGCGTTTGTGTTTTTTTTTTTTATTTCATGTACGCTACCGCAACATTGCTGCAACGGTGGTGGCCGAGAAATTGATATAAAAAGCGGTGTGGGCGCACGAAGAGAAAAAAAAAGAGGGGGGGGGGGGGTGTGGAAACGGGAGTGAGGAGGAAAAAACAAAAAAGGGGGAATTATAGACCGACGGGCTTTCAACCTTGACGTTGCCTTTGCTGCTCGTGAGAAATAGTGTCCTTGAAGCATGACTTTTCGGTACATGTCGACCCCCAAAGATGAAGCCGACACACGCTGTCAGTGCGGGATCTGCGTGCATATTGTGCTTTTCTTTTTTTCTTTTTTTGTGTGGTGGTGGTACTTGGTCGGGCTGCTGTTCACCGGTCACCAGGACGGTACGCCCCATTCGCTGCGTAGGTTCCCATCTTATCCAGGCCGAGCGGAGACACCGTAAATCAAGATTGAACCAGTTGGACTCGGAGCACGCAAAACCAGCATACATGTATTTCAATTCCAAGTTGACTCGGCTTTAAAATTACGTGTGTTTCAGGGAGGCTATTACTCATTCACTTACAGCGGGTATAATGAAGGGGATAAGTGGTCATGGCTTACATTGAATGAAGTGTGAATTCCTTGGCGGTGTGCCAGCTTCTGAACTAGGTGCATTTTAGGACATGCTTGGGGGGTGGGGTGGGGGGGGGGGGGTTGGGTTGGGATGTAGGCCAGAGATGACTAGCTGCTCCTTGACCATTATTCTAACCTGAAAAATGTGGTAGGGTCCGTGGGAGATTTGGGGGATCTGCATCGCACTCAAATATGTAATTAATCTACATTTGCGTGGCAGGCTGGTTTATATTAACCCAGATAGTTTAGATTGATGATGATTTTCAGGTTTCCCCTTTTTGAAACGGCAGTTCTGTCATCTCCAAAATTTCTCTTATTTCGCCACACAGCTGCTAGCAATTTGTTTCAGGAAGTGTGGAAGAACTTAATGATGATGGCAAGTTTGACACTGATGCCATTTTTGTGTTTCAGGGGAAGACACAGTGGTAAAAGTCCTGCAGCAGTAAGTAACTTGATAACTCTCCCAAATATGTGTAGAATAGACCAGTATTAGCAGAAGTTGGTTATACCTGAATGATGTGTACCTGAAGTCAGCTGCTTTTTGAAAAGGTACACAAAATGAATTAATTGTTGGGTTTTTTTGTTCATTCTGTGCAGTCATTTAAACAATTTATCATGATTTTTTTAAAGCATACAATTTGACCTCAGAGAAACTGATATGTCTCGTATGCATTATGACTGGAGCAAATGTCCAGTAGGTATCACACGGCTCTGAGACTGTATTATGAGAATCTTTCTTTGCAAATAGGGAACCTCTAAAGTTAATTGTGTTGTTTTTTTTTTTTTAGGTAATTTTCAATGGTGTATATGCAAATATGAGGATGGTCCATGTCTTGACTTCAGTGGTGGTATGTTTACTGTGTGTCTTTTTTGTGTGGTCTTCTGAATTTTGTGGTGTGTGTAATAACATTGATGAACAGAAGTGTGAATTATACTTACTGTAAATGAATTAGCAACAGCAGTATTTCTTTGACCACATGCTGTTTCTTCAAAATGTCTACACTGCATTAAAACAAAGCCTCTTTTAAGCAGAGATTGATCCATCACTTGTCTGCTTCACAGCAGATGGGTTTCTGAATTAGTTTGTTTTAAATGTGTAAATTGACATTGGCACTTTTTTGATTGAGTGAGTGTCGCATACAGTGAATAACATTGGCCTGTTTACTTACAGGGGACCAAGTGTGAGCTCAAAGTGAAAAACGGAGCAGTCTATGAAGGAGTATTTAAGACATACGGTCCAGAGGTAAGGATCATACACAGTGTGATGTTCTTAATCGGCAATAATATTTAGCTAAATCTGTTACTTTCTCATTTCTTGCACTTGTGATTAAGCTCAACTGTGATAGCACCAAATAGCAGCTTCACCCCTGAGGTGGCTTAGACAAGGATAGCCCTTTCCGTCTTCCCTTTTATGGCGCAGAGGTCTGTGGCCCTTCGTCTTCCCTTTTAGGTTGAAGTATTCCCCAATCTTCTGTGGTGGGGGGGCGGGGGGGGACCTGTACGAATGAACAGCTTAACCTGAGTGGTGGGAGAGGATTCTGTCCAGTTCATTTGGTAGAGCTTGGCTTCCCCTCCCCCTATTTTTTATTATGTATCTTATACCTCCCACTTCTTTTTATAAGGTTGAGTGACTGCAATTTGAATGAGGCTGGCAGGACCCCAAAAGAGATCGAATTTGGTGTGCTTGCACAAGAAAACACCACTTTGTTTTGAGACCAAAACAAAGCATCACAGTTGGCTTTTGCTATCACAGGGTGTGCAAGTTGAGCTGCCGAACATGCTGAAATACTGGCATGTTGGTGTCTTCACTGCCCCTCTGTACACACTATCTTAGTCAACACTAATGTTTTGGTTGCAGGACTTGTGGTTTCAATTTTCTTCCACAGCAATATACTAGTTGTATTACAACGTCTTGTTCCGAGGAAATTTGAGTTCTGAGAAGGTCCTCCATCTGGCACAATGCCAATAAATAAGCAGAGCTCCATGTAGCTGGTTTTGCTTATCAGTAGTATTCTCATGATCCATTCATTTATTGGTTATTTATTTACTCATTTAGATGAATTAAAAAAAAAATTGTTATACTAGAAATAGAAACAGTTGATTGCAATAGTTAAGGTCTAAGCCAAGGTGACCTGTTCACATCTCGTACATTTTGTCCAACAGTTTAAAATGAAAAGATGTTTGATTCATAACAATATAACAGCAAGAAGAGAAGCTGGAAACCGAATATTTGACGTTTTTACTTAGTAATTTTGGAGTTTGGACTTTGATTGGGATGAATCGGTGCCTGGTCTCTGTCATCTGTGTCCATGCCTTCTCAGCTCCTCTGTAGATACTGTTGGCCTTTGCTGTATTTCAGATCTCCCTTTTATTCAGTTAAACATACCTATCCCCCTCAGTGTGACCTGGTGCTGGATGCAGCCCACCGAAAGAGCCCAGAGCCAAGCATAGGCCCCAGAAAAGAAGATATTGTGGAGAGCATCATTTTCAAGGCGTCCGATGTCGTCGTGGTGACCTTCAAAGATGTGGACCTGAATTTTGCCAGGAAAGGTACTGAGGGCATTTGTGTTGGCAAATATCACTGAGAAGTCTTCATATACCTAGTCTTATACATGATACATGATAACTTAGGTGACTTTGTCACTTTGTATGCAGTGGACATACACACAAATAAACACATGCAGGAGTGAATACCCATCAGCTCATACACACAATGTATTGATCTCTTTCAGTCTCTATTCACTACATTGATGTCACAGAGGCTTTGCCATGAGTCAAATCTTGTGTGTCTGCTCTGAATGGCCAGTCAGTGAAGACCAATTTGATCTATCGATTGGTCCTAAGGTTGCCCCAGTGCACCAAGGACACTCAGTATAAGGCTGAATGAGGCTTCTTCATGTAATTCATCTTGAACCACATAATTCTCCTTTGAACGATAACAGAATGTGGGAGAGTTGACTTTTCCCGAAAATGAGTGTGAGGGTTTCGCCACATGATTCAAAGACGTGGTGCTGCACCAGTGTCACGTCTAAAGTAAAATTGTCACAATAATATGTGCCGTCGCTGGAAATGTTTTGCAGAAAACAAAAACAAATCCGCTGATTTATCTGAGTCAACAAGACCTTAAACTTTAGTATTTTTAAAATGTATTATTTCTACAGATAGCAATTTGCTCTAATTGTGTTTTTAGAAGTTAAATGTGTTTGTCATTAACTTATTAGCTGAAATAAGTGGGATGTGGGCAGTCTGCTACACATGGCCTGACAATGAAAACTGCACTCAAGCTTGTGAAGAAAGAGCCATGAGTTTTACTTTAACACTTGCAAATAGTTGAAACATATGTTAAATATGTTGGGCAGGAAATCTATTGTTGGTGTGATCACCAGTCAGTCATTCTGTGTGTCAGCCCATCCTCTGACTCTGTCATCTGTGTGTGTCTCTCCTTTCCAATGGTCTAGTCTCCTCTGACACAGGTAATATATGGCTGTTTTCTCCTCTCACACATCTCTGTATGCACTCAAACACACACATTGATCAGCCTTCTGGAATTATGAAATTAAACTCATAACATTTGTGTTAAGGTTTGGGCATGATCTATTGCTGCACTTTAATTCCAGTTTGATAGGAGAATTTAAGAAGCGCTGCTTTCATATAATCTACAACTAAGAATCAGATATCTGATGCAGGTCAGTCTTGCTCCATCTTTTCAGTAGATCCTTTGTTAGCTTTAGAGTGGATGTTGCTTTCGGTAGAATTATTGTCACTTGACAGTCTATTTAGTTCGGCTGTTAGCTTGCAGGTTAGCAGTGACTCAAAGTGGACGTTATATGTTTGGTCTTACTTGTGAGGAATTTGAGGATGTGTGAGAGATACTTTATACAGCCAATAGTGTGAAATATTGAATGCAGTAAACTAATGCTGAAACTTCTTTTGTTTATTTTAACTATTCTAAAGCTCATATTTCTTTTTAACTGTGGTTTAGGTTTTAAGATGACATTTAAAAAGTTATTTTTTTTAAACATAAATAGTTTTAAGTCATTTTATTATGTTTTAGCCTCAAGCACAGTTGAGGCCTTCATGTAGCTAGTCAGCAATGACAGTCTCCTTCTCTTGAAGAAGGATTTTGTTACTATTTTTATTTTTAACTTATCTGCCAGAACATCATTTTTCTTGAACGTGGAGTTCTGCTGCAGCACCAGATTTTAAGCCTTAGTGGACCAGAGTTCATGTTAAATCAGTGCTAGAAGGTAAATCATCAGCATTATTATTATTGTGATTCCTTCAAAAGCAACAGATTGCAAACCCATGTTGAGCACTAGCACTTTATTTGCTTTCTTAGCATTGTAATAGATATGAAGTTCTGTCAGGATGTTTAATTTCTTTTGGCCCTAAAAGTACTTTGAGGTCATCAAATGGACTGCTGTCTAAATGCATGTTTGCTTCCCCCTCACTATGCCCAGATTTGATTTGTAAATTTTCCTTCTTTTATGTAAAAATTTCCCTTGATGGACAGTGTGCACAACGCATGCCAACAACCTCTAGAAATCAAAACCAGGCCTTTCAGCCCAACTGTCTGTATGAAGCCAATCTAGTGTTTGTCTAAACTCGCTCGGTGCCAGAAATGCTTAAATGCCCTTTGTATTGGTGAGACGAGTTGGGATGGCTGAGTTATGTAACTCCAGGTGGCTGGTACGTGTTATGCACATAGTCCATCGGTGCCAGATCTGAGAATGTGAGAGCAGACTTGGGCTAACGTGTGATTAGATTTCCTTTCAAATATAATTGGGGGTTTGTCTTTGAGCATGCCTGTCTGTGATTCATTCTGTTGAGCCAAGGTATTCTGGATGTTTTCTTTATACCTATAAAGGCTGCCTTTCAAGATGTTGCCATGGCGATGCTTAAAAAATGAAGCTGGGGGGAAGAGTCAGGCATCGCGGTTACTCTGTGATACCTGAATTTAATTTCTGATAAAAGTTGGCTTTGGCCTTATTTCTTGATTGACTGAGCTACAAGCTAAGCTACACATTCAAGGCTCCCTTTTTCCTGTTCTTTACAAGGTTGCATTCACAGTCTCGCTCACACTGTCAGAACCGTTCATCCTTGTTAGCCGTACCAAGGCCAGCTCAAGCATTAGCTCAAAAAATTTTTTGAAAGGATTTTGTCCCAATCCGGTTGGACCCATGTCTGGATGCGAGTGCCTGTTGAACCACCAACACCTCCATACAGACCTTTGCTGTGAGAGTTTGTGGCAGAGGCCTTTTGAGGCATGAGCGTTTCCCTGCATAAACAGTGAGAGTGCAGCCATGTGACCGTTTACTGTCATGAGCTTGTGTGTGGGTGTGTGGGTGTGCGTGTTTGTATGGGTTTGTATGTGGTACATAAAAATGTATTCTTTGTGTATGCTGCAGACAACTTCACAGATGCAGCAGTGAGCGGCAGGATCAATGGCGAGCATAAAGAGAAAGATCTCGAGCCCTGGGATGGAGGAGAGACCCATAACTCTGACAGCCTCGAGTCTCTGGACACAGATGTGGTGAGGAAACAGATACACAACACGTGTGAAACATAGAAATGAATCCATATCCATCCACAGTAAACATAGTTTGTGTCATCTGATCAAGCGCATTGATACGTTTTTATAGGCTTATTGTCAAATATTTTCTCTTTGCTACTCTCTCTCTCTTCATGTCAGTCAAATGGGTGGGATCCCAATGACATGTTCAAGTACAATGAGGAGAAGTACGGAGTCTTGTCCACATATGACAGCAGCCTGTCCACATACACGTAAGCGCCTCCATGTTGTCTTCGTATTCTCTCTGTGCCTTTCTCCCTGTTCAAAGTCTTTATTTAGTAACACGCCATGATACACCTAACAGAGGAGCTGGAGATACTAGAATTGTGTGTTGTTTTTTTTTTATATATATATATATATATCTGACCTCGCATGAAAGAAGTAAAACTTTAAACTCCTTAGTCACTCTCCGTCTGACCCGAGTCTCTCCTCCCAGGGTCCCCCTAGAGCGGGACAACTCCGAGGAGTTCCTGAAGAGGGAAGCTCGTGCTGCCCAGCTGGCAGAGGAGATCGAGGCCAGTGCCACGTACAAGGCCCGTGTAGCGCTGGAGAACGACGAACGCACCGAGGAGGAGAAATACACCGCTGTGGTGCGGGGGGAAAGGGAGACTCACACACTGAGCAGGTGAGACCAGGGTACACATTCAAAACCGGAGGTGGCACAATACATGTAATTATGTAATTGTGGCCTGTGTTCGCAGCGTGTTCAGATTTAATTATTTCTCATTGTTGGTAATAAGCTTCTGATTGGTCCTACACTGTCAGCTCCCCTACCACCCAGCAGCACAACACTGCATAGTTCATAATTATTATTAAATGTGCATACTGTGGGCCAATGAAGAAGGCTGTACGTATATTTCTTCATACTAGCATGTCAAACACAAGTACGAATATTGCACGTGCGTAATGCTTGCAGACAGCATGACCAATGCTGTCTGCAGTAGAATGACGCAGGCACTGCCTTAAGAAGCATATTTAAGCCTTAAAGGGAGGCGAAGTAGTTCCAGCAAATTCACTAAGTCGACAGCAGCTGTTCCCAGAACAAATACTTCACTGGTAATTAAAGAAAACACGATCATTTTGGCTAATGAGAAGTACTTAGTTGAATGTGATGGCGTGTAGAACTAATTTCTCATCTTGACTATTTCCTGCTATATATTTATCTGAACCATCTGCCTGTATTGTTTGTTTGTGTGCAGAGAGAACAAGTACATTCCTCCAGGTCAGAGGAATAGGGAGGCGATGTCATGGGGACCAGGACGTCAGAATTCACCTCGTCTGGGTCAGAGCTCAGCTGGACCCTCAACTCCTCGACCGGGCCCTCATGATTACAGTCCGAGCTCTGGGGCCGATCAGAGGGTGGTCAACGGAGGTACGCTTATTAAATCACTCACAACTCTGTTGCGTTACTTGCTCCACCCTACTGTATATACGCAGGACTTCTGAGACGAACAGAGGTTTTCGGTTCATGAGTGAGTTGGTCAGTGCAGTGGCCAAACTGTGACTGGAAAACATCTTGTACTGTTTGATGGATGTAAAGTTAGTCGGAATGTTTGTATTTGCTGTTCCTGTTTATTTTATTTTCTCCATTTTTTTTGAATATCTGTCAATCAAACCATTTTATTTCTGTCTTGCCTTTTTTTTTTCCTCATAATTATTAATCTCTGGCTTCTTTCTGTTCCAACTACCTTTCCTCCACTGTAACTGGTTGTCATTCGCTGTTAGTCATCCTTGATCATTTGTCCTTGCCTCTTTTTAGGTTCATCCCACTGGCCCTCACCCTGTCCATCTCCCTCCTCCCGCCCCCCCTCTCGTTACCAGTCCGGTCCCTCCTCCCTGCCTCCCCGGGCGACCACGCCCACCAGGCCACCCTCCAGACCCCCCTCTCGACCCTCCAGGCCTCCCTCTCATTCATCCCACCCCTCCTATCCCTCCTCTTCATCCTCCTTTTCCCACCATGGGCCCACGTCGCTGGCCTCCACTGTGCCCAAACGCATGTCTTCAGAAGGTACCCACATCATTGTGGAGTAGACCTGGGCAAAGGCATGAGTTGAAGGTGGAGGGATTGTACTCCCGGTTATATTCCTGGTCATATTGAAAGCTGTTCAAAGGGTCTTCAAAGTTAAATAAGGAAACTACTTTCAAATGATAAATTTGCCCAGGTCTAGTGTGAAACAACAAAAACATGTGAAACTGCTTCTTTACATTGATTTTGGGTCAGATTCTCAGTTTTTTTTTTTTTTTTGTAAATTGTGAGGGTACAGTAATGCACAAATCTGATCCTCTGTCAATGCATCAGGCAGTTTCACCTCGGCATGTGGATGAACCTCAGTGTGTGCTGTCCTTTCTGCCTCGTGGGAGTTTATGGCACCAAAAATATAAAGACACCAGTCTGTCAAAATGTTGTCTGAAAGCATTCAAAGGACCATAATCTTAGCAGACAGCATAATAAAAATGTAACGACAACAAATTACAAGGCTGTCTGAAGATTTGAATGAAACATGAGGAAGATGCTCACAGAAGTTTGTATTGGCCCTTTAAAAAGAGGATAAATTATTAAAACCAAACTTCATTAGTTGGTTCTCACATGCAGTGCTTATCGGGGACGTTGGCTCCTGCGTCAGCTTTCTATTCCAGTGCATTGGATTTGCAACATATCAATATTTAAGTTGACTTTATTTACATCCAGTGTTTCCCATACATATACGCAGTTACATTAACGACCGCCCAATTATTTTTTGCGATCCATTTCAGCATTTCTTTTTATCGGTCTGAGAGAACGATGCCATCGACAAAATCGATTAACGATCTCCCCTCGCACTCCTTCAGCGGTGTCTACTCCGTACCGCGTCGGTGCACCACAGGGGGGGGACAGGCAGGGTTGAGCTTAGTCCTTCTTGAAACCCAGAGATCAGAGGACAGAAACTAGCGTGACCTTCAACACCTGCAGAACACAGCAGAGACTGTCACACTGAGCTGAAAAGCTGCACCTTTTCTGGTTGATTTTGTAATTGTAGACACAGAACACATAAAATCGAGCACCAACCACAGTACTAAGTTACTCTGTAATTCATTTTAATATCTGAAAAAAAAAAAAAAAAAAAAAACATCCACTGTGAAGTTTTTTGACATTGTTCCAAATTTTTATATCTTACTTAAAACTATAGGTGAACTCTGACCTCTTGGTTCTTGTTTGAAGTTGAATCCAATGCGCTGGAGCACTGAGTGACAATAATTCAATGCCACTGTTTAAACAATTGTGGAACGCGTTTCTACTTTTCAAATATTTTTTACTGTACATAGCAAAATGTTCAACTATTGTTCAGCCAAAGATCAGTTTCGCTCTGGACTGTTCACTGCACAAATTTTACTAAACAGCAAATGATGGAACTCCTGGTTTCCACCTCATCATCTCTGTTTTCCCTTTTCTCATCTTTCACTTCACTTTGTTGTGGTTTGGAAAGTGTGATGTCGTTTTGCCACTTTACAGGATCGTCTGCAGCGTCTCCACTAACACGCATGTCAGCAAATAACACTGCTGTTTGACGTGATGTTTAATCCTTAGATTAGGACGTAATCACTGCAGAGGTTTGAGTTTTTAAAAGCTTTTTGTGAGACACAGGTGAGTTTTAAAGAGACACCTTCACAGCGGGAGGGTTTGTACCTGTCTGTCTTCATCTACAGGTCCACCCAGGATGTCCCCAAAATCACAGCGGACACCGCGCGCTCACAGAGTGCCACCCTGCCGAACCAGTGGGGTCCCCCCAGGAGTGGATTTAATTTCCCATAATACCCCGGGAGAGGTCCCAGTGACTCCACCGACCAGGAGTAGCTCCTCCGGAGGGACATGGTCCTCAGTGGTTAGCGGAGGTAGAATCTTTTCTTTTTTTTTTTTTTTTTTCCTTCCTCTTCTTTATTTATTTACTCTTTCTGTGTGCAAACAAGGTCAGAAATTATGGTTTAGCGCCACTGGTTGCCAGGTGACACACTTCAAATACCTATTCTCTTATATCGGCGAGTAAATCAAGATGGGTGAATGTAGTTACATCATGTGATCACCAAATTCGTATTTCTTCTTCCTCTCCTCAGCTCACAGACCTCGCTCCCCCCGACAGAACAGTATGGGTGGAGCCTCCCCTGGCCCCTCCTCCTCCTCCCTCCCGTCACCCCAGACGGGAACAGCACCTGTAGAAACTGTTGCTGCACCGTCAGCTTCCTCTCCTACTGCTGCTAGCCCCGCCCCCAACATGGTCGCCTCTTCATCAGGAGATGGTAAGATTAAAGTCAACGCATGCCGAGAGTGACTGAGGGAAAAAGGTTTGATGGTTTAGTGTGCAGTAGGCTCTGTTACTATCAGTAGTGCTGTTCTCAGATCCTTGTTCTCCATTCATACTGGGAGTAAGCAGACTTATGTTTTTATTCTATAGCTAAAGAGTGTCGTGTCCAGGAGACAAGACAAACATCCCCCTCGGCAAACAAGGAGAACATCAAGCCTTTGGACAGCTCACCTAGTATCACCAGACCAGTCTGTAAAGGTACAGTGTAAACTGGATATCGGCATTTGCCTCAGAAATCAGCGTTTCAAACTTCAACGTGCTGTGAAGCTTTATCTGAGATGCTTGTTTCCACCATGTTTTTATTTATTTAGCTGTCATAATGTAGTTTGGACTGATGTGCTGTCATTAAATAGCTCTTTCCAGACTCTGAATCAAGTTTTTTTTTTTCTACTTACAGGACCCCCTTCTATGGCACCAGACCACAGAAAACAAATAGATAATTTAAAGAAATTTAGTGTAGATTTTAGAGTAAGTATCTCTTTCATTCATGCGGTATAGAACTGCCCGAGGTCTGACATGGCTCGCAGAGCTTGTATGCACCTCTTCAAGTCTTCCTCTTCTTGTCCTGCTTCTAGTTGCAGTCTAGTTCAAATCCAGATCCTGCCTTCGACCAGATGATGACCAAGCCTGCCAGAGATGCAGCAGACAAGCCTAAAGACCTTTCCCTGGACAAAGCTTCCACAGCGGGGCGGGAGGGCACCGAAGACGGCGCTGCAGTGGTTGCCGCCGGGACGTCCGGCGGCGGCCCCGCTCCGTCCGCCGCCACGAACACCAGTAAGCCCGGTAGCCCCGCTGCACTGTCTCCGTCTCCCTCCGCCCCGGACCAGAAGAGGGCAGGGCTCGACGTGACGTCACAAGGAGTCCAGACGACCGGCACGTCTACGTTCGGCGGAGCCAAGCATGACGAGAAGGAGGAGAAGAAGGAGGCAGTGCAAGAGTGAGTGGAGACGGAGTCCCTTGAAAAGACCAAAACCGTCATTGATCATCTGTGCCTGATACGTTTTATTCTTCGGGGCAGTAAAGATCCACTGTTGTCCAAAAACAAACATTAAATGTATATTAATGATATCGTCACAATTCAAATGGTCACTGTTTGTTCTCCTCCTGCAGTCAAGTAAGAAAGTCAACCCTGAACCCAAATGCCAACGAGTTCAAACCCAGGTTTAATACACAGGTCGGTATTCGCTGCTATACAGGTTCGACCACCACAAACTCGGATCGCTGTTTATCTCATTTCGATGCCTCTGACCGTCGTCCCCGTCTCTTCTCCGTCAGCCAAAACCAGCCAACACCCCGACGCCTCCCCGGCCTCAGGGCCAGCCCAGCCCCTCCATCATGGTGCAGCAGCCTCCCACCGTGTATGGCCAGACAGTGTGCTTCCCCCAGATGTACCCGCTTACACCAGTCAGCCCCGGAGTGCAGGTAAGACAAACACCCGCATGTTGAAGCGTGCAGCGTATTTCTGCTCAGACACGGATCACCCCGAGCATGACGTAGTATCAGGAAACGCGGGATCCATCGAAACCGATCCCTTTCAGCGAGGTCTCCGAACATGTCTGCTTTTGTTTGTCCTCATTCGTTAATTTTCTTTCCCTCTTCTGTCTTTGATTCATATCTAACGCATGCGATAATTATTTCTTCAGTTTCTCTTCCATTATTATTATTATTATTTTTTTTTTAAAGACCACATCACCTTTTTTTTTTTTTTATTATTCCTTTGTTTCCTTCGTACACCTCAATATAGAGAATATGCATCTTATGTCATCACTCGTCTTTCCTTTTTCATCTTCCAAAAGTTCTGTTACCTGAATGATTTTTGATGAATAAATTAAAAATAAAATGTAAATATTTGATCTTACAAGCTCAGAAATGTTTTAAGGAAGGAGGAAATGTTTGAAATGTTTATACAATGATGCCAAAATGACATTTCTAAGCACTCCCAATGCAATTTTTCTGATGAAAGCTGTTACATTTGTGAATCGCTATTTGTTCTTTGTTGCTTCAAGAAAAACTTGGTGAGCCAACATCAGACACATGCAAACGATAACAACTAAATAGTGGTTCTTTTTCCTTTCTCTCCCCGTCCTCCTCCTCCTCTTTCTCTCTCTCGCTCCATTAGAAAAGCATAATATGGAAGGTTTGTGAATTTTTCTAAGATTTATATTTTTTAAATCCTTATTTTTTCGTTGTTGTTTTTTTTTTTTTTTCTTTAAAGCCCAATCAGTACTGAGATGTTTTGCTTGCTTGTTGAATTAATGCCATCAGATGTTCTTTTGCCAACTTCTTATTGCAATTTCATTTTAAAACTTGTCATCCCAGATGGACTTTTTTTTTTTTTTACCAGACAAATGGCTACAAGCTAATAACAGTTCCAGCCTCTTTTTGTTTTCGCTGCAGTACTGTTTTGTAAATGAAATGCATGGTGTATGACGTTAAGGAGCAGAAGTAACAAGTAGTGTTTGGTTGATAGTTGTAAAACGCCTTTTTTTAGCCCAACGATAGGCGGGCGTAGTCATTGCATGTGCCCCCCCCCCCAGGTAAGAGCTAATGCCCACGAGTGGTTTCCGATCTATGTTTTTGTACGTGTGAGGCGAGCGGTTCCCCGCGTAGCCACGTGGGTCTCGCACAAACAAGCATAAAGTCACCTATTTCTAGTCGAGGGCTTTTCATTCTCGTAGGGAAGATGCTCGAGTTTCACTGAGAAGATCGAGCATAAATGTGTTCTCTTCATCTGCCATCCTCATCCCCCTCCTCCCTCCAGTCTCCGGCTATGTACCAGGTTCAGATGCCTCATATGACGGTCAGCCAGTCAAAACCCTACAGACCAGGTAAAGGTGAGAAGAATCACTGCTTTCCTTCTATCATTTCTCCGACACCAACTTCTCTTTCTCTCTAAACTCACTAAATACATCAGGTTGGGAAAGTTACTATATTAGGCCCCAATGTAATAACTCCTATTTGAAGATCTTTAAGTATTCATGACGTTCCGATTTTCTCTTGGGAACGGTTCACGTACCGAC
Organism: Brachyistius frenatus; assembly: GCF_029030835.1. NCBI lineage: Eukaryota > Metazoa > Chordata > Actinopteri > Embiotocidae > Brachyistius > Brachyistius frenatus. The sequence continues at coordinate 4,348,619 of NW_027210629.1, forward strand.
CAGTGCTTCCGTTACATTACGAGTTTTTTTTTTTTTTTAATTTTTATATCTGTGCGAAGCTGGCGAGATTAAAGTGTGTTTTATACGTCTTAAAGATTTAATTGGCGCTAAAAGTGTTGATGAAACCATCTTGGTGATGAAACTCGAGGGGAGTTTCTCAGCTCAATTATCCCTACTTTTTTTTGGCCACCGTGGAAATAAATTCCTGATCAGTGAAATCAATCGGAGAGCGTCCCCTGACGCGTTAATACTGAAGCACAGCAGGAGGCTGAATCTTCTGCAGAGCCAGCCGGGCATTAGTGATTACTGGATGTCACGATGAGGAGCTGAAAAGGAGTCTGAAAATTCTTCACACTCCGTCCTTCAGCTTCGCAGGACATGTGACCGATTGGTTAATTCATGAAGGGAGTTTGTGATTCCCGTAGGGAATTGATTTGCCGTGTGCCGCCAAAATCAAAACGGCGTACACTCAAATGATCGTAAGAGAGTCCAGAGATGATCTGGTCACGTGTCTCTCGTCTCCAGACCGTTATTTTCCAGGGATAGTGTTTCGAAAGGGGCGGCTCGTATTACAATCAGCTGTCAGGAAACGGCGCTCGTCTCTTTCGTAACCAGCAGCACTTTGGTTGCTCCTCATTGACTTTCCCCCCCCCCACCCCCCCGCCCTATGTAATCTCCAAACATGAATCTCTTAGTACCCAACATGCCCCAGCAGAGGTCAGACCAGCACCACCCGCCAGGCACGCCCACCATGATGCACCCAGCCACAGCAGCAGGCCCGCCTATTGTAGCACAGAGCCCCGCCTACCCCGCGCAGTACTTCACCTGCAGCCCGCAGCAGTTCACCAGTCAGCAGCTCGTCCAGCAGATGCCACACTACCAATCACAGGTAAGATTTACTGTCGTCGTCGTCCCTTTTTACCTCTCCCAGCTGCTCACGAGTCGGCGTTTTGCCTGGACAGATGCTTGCGGTTCAGCAGCTCGACGGGGGGGGGGGGGCAGACTCCCGCCTCTCGCGCCTGAACTGACCATACCTGCCCCGCGCGTCGGGCAGGTTGAGCCTCCACGTGGCCCGAGAGGCAGCGCCGAGTTTGGCCTCCGGGTTTCACAGTTAATACAGCAAACGCGTATGAATTACTTTAGAAGGTTCCCTGCGCAGAAAAATTCTCATTTTAAAGCGAGCAGCAAGGCTCAAGCAAAGCATACTCAAATCACCAATTTACATTGTTGTTTTTAAAGCCTGACTGATGCTGGATTTTTGGAGCCAATACCAATAACAGGAAATAGGAAAAAAAAAAAAAATATATATATATATATTTCTAAATTCACGCAAGGATCTTTTTCTACACCATGTTGTGGTTTTCACATTAGACATGTATGTCATTATTACCGTATCTTTGACAGCCCTGTATCGGGCAAATGAAATCGGCCATCTGTTAACGTGGTGGTTGATATTGTCAGAAATGTACATTTGTTGTTGACAATCCGACATGTGAGGTTCGAAACTAAAATGACTGTTGAGGTTCCTCCGTCTGGTAAGCAAACGCTGTTATTTAACTTCTTAAACGTTACATATTGTTTTAGCACAAAATGATTTTTATTTCAAGAAAATACGGATTTAAAACCGGTCAAAGCTTAACTCGAGTATGGAAACGTCCGATCACATCAGACGCTCGATGCCACTTTGACTCTTTACAACAGCCGACGCCCGAGCCTTACAGTCTAGTCAGACGTCCACCCTCGGCCGAGACGAACCTTTCGATGGACCCACCGGTGGACTCCGTCGCTGATGCTGTCAGTCTCGTGTCTGTCCTTGTGCGTCCCCCCCCCCCCCCCCCCAGGCGCAGCACGTGTTCAGTCCGGTGATGCAGGGCAGTGCCAGGATGATGGCTCCTCCGACCCACGGCCAGCCCGGCCTGGTCTCTTCCTCGACCACGCAATACCCGGAGCAGACACACACCATGTATGGTACGTCAGCCCGCCAGCTGTTCGCGGGTCGCGTTAGGCGTCCCGTTTTAATTGCTTTTCGGTCGGTTCCAACACGGACTCCTGTTGTGCCTACAGTGTCTCCAGGGCCGATGCCTCAGCAGTACCCCCACCCCAGCGCCACTTTGCACCCTCACCCGCAGCACCCCCAGTCCTCCGCCACGCCTACCGGCCAAGCCCAGCAGGGCGGCCCGCCGCAGCACGGAGGTCCTCCCAGCCACCCCGCCGCCAGCCCGGTCCAGCACCAGCAGCACCAGCAGGCTGCAGCAGGTGAGAGCCTCCGGGCGCTCCGGCACCGACCCCGCGCCGAGCGGACCGCCATCGAGGGGAGCCCGCACGGCCGTGTTCACGCGCGTTGTGTTTTTGTATGTCGCAGCGGCAGCGGCGGCAGCAGCCCAGGCCCTCCACCTGGCCAACCAGCCCCCGCAGCAGCAGATGTACTCGGCTTTGGCCCCCACGCCCCCCTCCATGACCCCCGGGCCCAACCCTCAGTCCCCCCAGGCATCGTTCCCCTCTGCCCAGCAGACCGTCTATATCCACCCGCAGCAGGTGCAGCACGGCTACAACCACAACCACATGGCACACGTGCAGCAGGTAGGTCGCCGCCGACCGTCGGCTCCACGCACGGCAACCGCGGCTCGCTCCGGCCGGAGGGGCCGGAGGGGGCGGAGCTTCCCCGAGTGGGGTTTTTAACGTGGGGGAGAGAAAGTCTGGGAGCACTTCCACCAGCTGTTTAAGTTCATGAATGGATCGTGTTTGATGTCGACAATGCTGCAGGTGAAGGCGTATGTTTTCAGGCGGTCTGACCGAGTTTAAATATCGGAAGCGGAGCTCGCAGTTGTGGATGGACGAGGTTTCAGTTGAAAGGGAGTCAGAGGGAGAACGAACCCCATTCACCGGTCCCAACCACCTCAGTTCGATGTAACCCGGTAACAGTTCCTCCCAACACTTAACATTTTGGCCACGCGCGTAAGTTATTAGTCCACCGTTCCCGGGAAGCACACTTCACAAGAGTTGAATAAGAATCAAAGAGCGCAGCGGGGTCGCCAGGTTCGGCCGACACCCTCCGTACCGGACCCGTGCTCGCTCGCCGGCAACGGCTGGAGACGCCGCACGCCGGAAGGACTGACGAGTGCCGGCGCTGCAGATAAGATGTAACGCGTCGGTCGGCTTCAGGGACGCCGCTAGATTTCCTGACGGAGCCGGGCGAGGCCTCTCCTCCTCCTTGAGCGCTCGACGGGAGTTTGAGCCGACTTCGAAAGTCTTTTGGTCGGAAAAGAGATGATTAACTCGCGCATGCCGGTGGGATGTTAAACTTTAGTCTTTCTTTTTTTTTTTTGAGAGACGCACCCACGAGGGGGGGGGGGGGCTTGTTGTGGCCGGTACAAATACGACAACCCGGCAATATAGATCTTCCAAACGTCTCGCGTGCCAAGAGCCCACGACATCTCCAGAATAAAGAGCGTCGGCGACATCGATTCGTAATAGTTTGTCGTCCACGTAAACTCGGGCCACGCCGTTTATTATTCTTAAAACAGTAAGTTGACATCCTCTCGGTCTGATTGATGATTATCTACTGAACTCCGCGGTGTGGCAGACGCTCTCTCTCTCTCTCTCTCGTCCTCGCTCCCCTCCGTCCTCCCCGCTGATCGGAAGAGACGCACTGCGGGTGGAGCGGAGGAGGGGCTCGGAGTCGGGAAGAGCTCGGATCATTTCTCACCGACGGACCCCGGTGCGTCTGGTGAAGCGTTCGCACGCTCCGTAATACTGTGAACTCGTCTCGCGTGTGAAGACGGGGGGTTGGGTCGACTGTGAAGAGAGAGAGAGAGAGAGAGAGAGAGAGAGCAGGATTTGATCTTCTGCTTGTTCTTCTGTTGTTGTTGTTGTTGTTGTTGTTGTTGTTTTTTTTTAAAACCGAGCGTCGTCGATCTAAGTAAAGTGTAACCCAACGGCTGAATGTTCACACGAAGGCAGGGCTGACACGCGCGCACGCGCGCGCACGCGCGCACGCACGCGCGCACGCACGCACGCACGCACGCACGCACGCACGCACGCACGCACGCACGCACGCACGCACGCACGCACGCACGCACACACACACACACACACACACACACACACACACACACACACACCAGACACAGCGAGCTCGGGTTGGAAGGAATGATCAGCTGAAAAATCTATGATCAGAACAACGAATTGAATTTTCTCACGTGATCCGCCTGTAACGTGTCCACCATCCATAACATCGTGCCTCCCCACTTGATTCCACCCTCCTCACCCGACAGCTGTTCCGGTTCACTCCCCCACCACACCCCCACCACCACCCCGCAAAGCCGCGAACGTGTCCCGTCTCTCGCCGTCTCGCTTCCCGTCAACGCTCGCCTTTAACCCGTCCGCTTTGTCTCACGCCCCAGGCCCATATGCAGTCCGGTTTGGTGCAGTCTCACCACCCGGGCACCACCCACCCCCCGATGATGCTGATGGCCACCCAGGGTCCCCCGGGGGGGCCGCAGCCACAGATGACCCAGACCGCCCTCAACCCCATCCCCGTCTCCTCAACCACACATTTCTCCTACCTGGCACATCCACAAGGTACTTCGACTTACCGGCGCACCCCTGCGGGCGGCGGGCGGGGACACGGTGAGCAGGGTCACCGTACCCGGCCAGCTGTTAAGGTTTCACTCGTTTCAGCTGCCGGGGACGGTTTGCAATATGCGTAATGCGGAAGAAGACGTTTTGGAGGACGAGGTTTTGTGTTTGTTTTTAACCGGCGATCGCGGGGCCGAAAAGGTTGAGCAGGAAATTCTCTTGTTTCCAGACGTGTTTAAGGACGCAAGAGGGAGGGTTTGTGTTCTTTTAGGAAAAACGGGAGCTTTGTGAATAATCGCGAGGGGAAACGGGGGGGGGGGCGCGTCAGGAACCGACGGTCCGACGGCCGCAGGGAATGTTTCAGCCAGCTTACAAATATGGGCGTAACTGTTGTTTTAAGACGCATGAAGAAATGAGAACCTGATCCTCCAGTATTTTTTTTTTTTTTTATTTTTTTGTCTTCGTCATTCATACGTAACCCTTGACAACTGGACGTTTCCCTCGGCTTTGTCTCGTCCCTGCAGTGCAACCTCATCATCAGCAGCAGCTGTAGACGGAGGGTGACGGCGAGCTGAGGGACGACGCGCTCCACCAGAGCCTTCATGAGCAGGCGATGAAGAGGACGAGAGCCCTCCCTCTCCTCTCTTTCCTCATCCTCACCAGACATGCTTCACGTCAGCTTTTCTCCCCCCTCTCCCCTCCCCTCCCGCCCGCCCGCCCCCTCCCTTCCAGACTAGGCAATAAGAGAATGTTAACAGGTTGATGCAGTGACATGTTTTAACGAGCTAGACGGTTTTAACGGACAAGACTGCTCCTTTTCAGGCCCCGTTCACACAGACATCTGCCCCCCCCCCCCCACACACACACACACACACACACCCTACACCCACACCCACACAACACACACTCATACGCACACTATCATATGCACACATAACACCCACACACAAAATGCACCCACCCCACCACACAATGCCCCCCCCCCCCCACACACACACACACACACACCCCCACACACAGTTTCAGGGGTCCCAAATTGCAATTTATGTCAGCTTGCCAAGTAAGATGTGAAAGAGAGCCTGAGAGTAACTAATCAGTGAGAGTGAAGAGGAAGAAATTTCAACTGGAACTTGTATTTTGTCTGCACCTTGTTATGAAAAAACAACAACAACTCTTCCAACTTTTAGACAGTATTAATCTTACTGTTTATTGCTGCTGCTATGTGCTGCGTTTGTTTCCAGACTACACGACAAGTTTCTAACCAAACTAAAACCGAAACACGACAAAGAAACTTGGCAGCCAAGAGGACAGGAGAAACGTTATTTATGAAGTTATAATGGCTGAGGTGATCAGATCCCACTTCTCACCTGACCCTTATGTAACTTTTAAGTTAAAACTTTTACTTTGTAGATAATATAAATAATTTAAAAAATGAGCAAAAAAAAAATTAAAAACAATAAAAAAAGTTTTAAAAACTGAACGGCTTCCTGTGCTTTCATTGTTTTGTGGGTTTCTTAATCATTGCGAATTCAACCTCCTGCTGCTGTAAGTACTCTTTAAGGGTTCATCCACATCTGAACCAAAGTGTTTAAACCTTAACACCCTCGACAAGAGGACACATAATCATAAACGACATTTGTTGATCACGACAAGCCACTCCCTGCACACGAGTAGTGAACACACACACGAGATCCACAAATACAAATGAAATCTATCTAAAGATATCAGCCCGGAGAACTCGGTGGAATGGTTTTGCTTTTTTTTCACTTTTCAGTTCACTGAAGTAGACGTGTGACTTTAATAATAATAGTTTGTGAGAAAATGTTTCCTGTTGCCACACGGCTGAAACTTCCTATTTGGCGGTCAGAATAGACGCAACACCAAGAAACCGTCTGGAACGGAACCTCTCATCAAACCGCCGACGTCTTATTCGCTCTTCTGTGGGTTTGGAAGGACGCAACGAACAAAAAAAACAAAAAAAGGCACGTTTCAGTGAGCGAGTCTTTGGAGGCATAATGATAATAGTGATAATAGATATACAGGTAGATATTTTGTCCCTCTACGCAGAGCTCGCCGTTTTCTTTGTTCTCGCTCTGGTAAACCCTCGAGCGTTTCCCAGAGTACCAGAGGCCTAAAACAAAAGAGGACCATCTACCTGTAACCTCTGCTCATTATTATTATTATTTATTTTTTTTTTTTTTGCAGACTTGTCTGCAGCGATAAAAGAATAAGACCACACAGAAAAAAAAAAAGTCCTTTTTTTTTGGTTAGGTTTATTTAAAAAAAAAGTCAAATATACAGTTGATATATATATATTTAATATAATTTAGATGCTTCTAACTGAAAGGGATGCAAACACAATGACGGGTCTGAAAAGCTGTTGTGGTTTTCGTTGGCTGTAGACGGGACGGGACGGGACGGGACGGGGGGGGGGGGTGCTGGGTTGAACTGCTGGAATGCTTACAGTGCTAAGTCGACACACGGGATGAACAGTATTGAGAACACATTACATTCATCAACTGGACATTTAAAAAAAATAAAAAATAAACACGAGGAGGAGCGGGGAGGCGAGGAGGGTGGAGGGGGGTGGGTGGGGAGGGAACTAAAGGTGGATCTGGAGCAGACGTTGTGCCTTAAAGACACCTGAGGTACACGGGGCTCTTTCTCCAGCACCAACTCCATCCTGTCGCGAGTCGAAGCCACGAAGCGACAGGAAAAAGGTGGCAGCCCCGCTTTGATAGGAATGGCGTGATTTCTGGGATATTTGGCATTCTGTCAAATAGCTTTTGTTCTTCGGTCTGTGAGCGGGCGCAAACGCTGAATCCTCATCCGTCCGTCCGTCCGTCCGTCCATCCATCCATCCATCCATCCAAGCCTCCGATCGCCGCCTACACGCATACAAAGGCGTTAAGCACGGGGGGGAGAGGGGGGACGTCTCTCAGATATTGCACGACACAGTCGCACCCTGAGCTTTAGGGGACGGGGGAAAAAAAGAAATTAAAAACAAAACAAAAAAAGGGGAAAAGCAACAGCAGCTTTCTGGCAAAGGCACAGTCTTTCTCCCTAAAAAAGAAAAACCAGCAAAGAGAAGAGGGCGGGGCTGATATTCAAAATAGTCATTTGTTACCGTTGCTTTCTTTGAGCAAAAAAAAAAACAAACAAAAAAAGAAACAAAGAGGTGACGAGGGATTTGTTTAGACTCGGGCACGTAAAGGGGAAGGAAGAGCAACCGTACTTTTGCCAAAAACATCCTTGTTTTTGTTCCCCTTAAAAGATGTCAGTCTTGATCATGACGATACACAAAAGAGAACTACACAACCATTGTAAAAAAAAATGTTCCTTTGGTAGACAAAGCTGACTTAACAAGAGGAGTAGTCACAGCGGACTTCATGTTCAGGAGGAAATCAAGTCGCATTTATGTATTTCTCTAAAAAAAATTAAAAAAAGAACAAACGGGAAACTACGATGATTAAGAGGACAGAGACAGAATCGGGTCGAAACCATAAATTAAGCAGATTTACTGAAGGTAAAAATCGAAAATCATCGGCTGAAGTTAGTGTTAAAGCAAGGTTAGAAAAACAAACAGAGACAACAGGCTATTTCCCAAAGGCATCCCCCCTCCCCCCGGCATGCTCCCCCGGAGGTGAAGCTCCAGGTACAGAAAAATCCAGGTACAGACTCGCTTTTGGTAAAAGGCTTTTCCTGTTTGGACGTGTCCTTTCGATGACCTCCGATAAAAAAAAAAAAATGGTAGGCTCTCGATAAAAGTCACACCTGAGTTGACGTCTGAAGAGGTCAGTGCAGTTTTAAATTAGCAAGGTTAAACCTTTGAAAAAAAAAACAATAAAATAAAATAAAATAAAGGCCTGACGACAAACCTTCAATTAAATCGTCGGTGTTTCGCATCTCGTGCAACATTCAGACACTTTCACAAACTTTCCTCACAGAGACTCTCGTTAGAAACGTAGAAGTTCTTTTAATAATTACATATAGTGTA